>NC_137207.1:27447234-27469734 GCF_960531495.2 Zeus faber
AGAGGAGGGGGAGGAGGAGGAGGAAGAGGATGAGGAGGAAGAGGAGGGGGAGGAGGAGGAGGAAGAGGAGGAGGAGGAGTAAGAGGAGGGGGAGGGGAAGAGGAAGAGGAGGAAGAGGAGGGGGAGGAGGAGGAGGAGGAAGAGGAGGGGAAGAGGAGGGGGAGGGGAAGAGGAGGGGGAAGAGGAGGGGGAGGAGGAAGAGGAGGAGGACGAGGAAGAGGAGGGGGGGGGAGGAGGGGGAAGAGGAGGGGGAAGAGGAGGAAGCGGAGGGGGAGGAGGAAGAGGAGGAGGAAGAGGAGGAGGGGGAGGAAGCGGAGGGGGAGGAGGAAGAGGAGGAGGAAGAGGAGGAGGGGGAGGAGGAAGAGGAGGGGGAGGAGGAGGAGGAGGAAGAGGAGGAGGAGGAGGAAGAGGAGGAGGAGGAAGAGGAGGGGGAGGAGGAGGAGGAAGAGGAGGAGGAGGAGTAAGAGGAGGGGGAGGGGAAGAGGAAGAGGAGGGGGAGGAGGAAGAGGAGGAAGAGGAGGAAGAAGAGGGGGAGGAGGGGGAGGAGGAAGTGGAGGAGGAGGAGGAAGAGGAGGGGGAGGAGGAGGAGGAGGAAGAGGAGGAGGAAGAGGAGGGGGAGGAGGAGGAGGAGGAGGAGGAAGAGGAGGAAGGGGAGGAGGAAGAGGAGGAGGAAGAGGAGGGGGAGGAGGAAGAGGAGGGGGAGGAGGAGGAGGAGGAGGAGGAAGAGGAGGAAGGGGAGGAGGAAGAGGAGGAGGAGGAAGAGGAGGAGGGGGAGGAGGAAGAGGAGGAAGAGGAGGAGGAAGAGGAGGAGGGGGAGGAGGAAGAGGAGGAAGAGGAGGAGGAGGAGGAGGGGGAGGAGGAAGAGGAGGAGGAGGAAGAGGAGGAGGGGGAGGAGGAAGAGGAGGAGGAGGAAGAGGAGGAGGAAGAGGAGGAGGAAGAGGAGGGGGAGGAGGAAGAGGAGGGGGAGGAGGAGGAGGAGGAAGAGGAGGAGGAGGAGGGGGAGGAGGAAGAGGAGGAAGAGGAGGAGGAAGAGGAGGAGGGGGAGGAGGAAGAGGAGGACGAGGAGGAGGAGGAGGGGGAGGAGGAAGAGGAGGAGGAAGAGGAGGAGGAAGAGGAGGAGGGGGAGGAGGAAGAGGAGGGGGAGGAGGAAGAGGAGGGGGGGGGACTCCGTGATCCGCCATGAGAAGGTGGAGGAAGACATGACCTCACCCACAGTGGAACCTAAACCCTGCAGGAGAGGAGCTCCTCCGTCGGCTCCTTCGACTAAACTGTGAGTTTGAAACTTGTTGAGAGTTTGACCAGGACGTGTTGTGACATCATGAAGGTTGTTTTTGGACTTTTGTAGAAATATTGACGATATATTTGTTTAAAGAATCTTTCATTTTGGCTTTTTGGAAGTTGACAACGTATTGGATGTCGAGGAAATTAATTCAATGGATTTATTTGAGCTGGTGGACGCAAGGAGCCTTCCCAGTAGTACAATAGGAGCCTCCCAGTAGGATGCTAGGGCCTACTGGGACAATAGAAGCTTCCCAATAGCACACTGGGAGCCTTCCCAGTAGGACTCTAGGAGCCTTCCTAGTAGGACGCTAGGAGCCTCCAATAGGACAGTGGGAGCCTTCCCAGTAGGACAGTAGGAGTCTCCCAGTAGGACGCTAGGAGCCTTCCCAGTGGGACACTAGGAGCCTCCCAATAGCACACTGGGAGTCTTCCCGGTAGGACGCTAGGAGCCTTCCCAGCAGGATGCTAGGAGCCTTCCTAGTGGGACGCTAGGAGCCTCCCAGTAGGACACTAGGAGCCTCCCAATAGCACACTGGGAGTCTTCCCGGTAGGACGCTAGGAGCCTTCCCAGTAGGATGCTAGGAGCCTTCCTAGTAGGACGCTAGGAGCCTCCCAGTAGGATGCTAGGAGCCTTCCTAGTAGGACGCTAGGAGCCTCCCAGTAGGACACCGGGAGCCGTCTCACCTTGTCCTGGGCCCTGGGGACGGTGTGCACGGGGACTGGGCGCCACAGCAGCTGGGGTGCGACGGGTGGAGGGCGCCCCCTCGTGGGCGGGAACATGCCTGCGAGGAGGCTCTGAGCGCTCATCACCGTGCGGTCGTAGTCGCTGCTGCGCACGTAGACCTGAGGTTGGAACAACATGAACCATCACATCATAATCATAATACATTGAGCAGTGTGTGTGTGTGTGTGTGTGTTCATGTAAATAGTTTCTTTACGATCAGTGTTTTATCAACGTCACAAACATATTTTCATGTTTTTACAGTAAGACACTTTTAATTTGTCCTACACAGTATTTCTATTCATTCGAGTACTAATACATCTTCAACATGTTGATATATTTGTGTAATTGTAAAGTATTGGTGTTTGTATTCCAGGAATTTCTTTGGTTTTCTTTTGAATACGTCGGCAGCGTCGTGACGTTTATTATTGTTATGAGGTGGAACGTAGCGTTTACCGTCGGTGAGAGATAAACACAGACGTGTGCTGATCCAACCTGTGACATCATCAGCCACAGTGATGATGTCATCACTGAGTCAGGAGTCTGAGAGACGTGCTGACTCAGGAAAACACACACACACCCACGTGCACGCTCTTACACACACACACACACGTGCACGCTCTTACACACCCACGTGCACGCTCTTACACACCCACGTGCACGCTCTCACACACGTGCACGCTCTTACACACCCACGTGCACGCTCTTACACACGTGCACGCTCTTACACACACACGTGCACGCTCTTACACACACACACACACACGTGCACGCTCTTACACACCCACGTGCACGCTCTCACACACGTGCACGCTCTTACACACACACGTGCACGCTCTTACACACCCACGTGCACGCTCTCTCACACGTGCACGCTCTTACACACCCACGTGCACGCTCTTACACACGTGCACGCTCTCACACACCCACGTGCACGCTCTCACACACGTGCACGCTCTCACACACCCACCTCTCGGCCGTCGTAGTCTTCGTTCAGGAGGTTACGGTAGCGTCTCCTCAGGAACCTGCCGAGCTCAAACTGCTGCTTCATACCCAGCTGAGAGGGAGACGTGGAGAGGGAGACAGGAAGAGAGGGAGAGGTGGAGACACAGATGGAGAGAGAGACAGATGGGGAGAGAGAGGTGGAGAGACGGGTGAAGAGAGAGACAGACAGGCAGGGGGAGAGACAGACGGCTGGAGAGTAACAGCCCTGCCCAGCTTCTGTGTTGTGATCAGAAAATTGTTTCTGTCATTTTCATATCAAATCTGTTTTCTACTTCTACTTCTTCTTCTACTTCTACTTCTTCTTCTACTTCTACTTCTACTTCTTCTTCTACTTCTACTTCTTCTTCTTCTTTTTTTTATTTACAGTAAATATCAAACTTTACTTTTGAATCTTTCTATAAATTCTTCTTCTGGCAACAAACCAACACAGTGTGTTGTGGAACACTGCGCTGCACCCTCCCTCCACCAGAGGGCTGTACCTCAGTGATCTGTCCGAAGCCGTGGGCCCAGACTCCCTCTCCGTGGGGGTCGGTGGGGTACGCCTCCATGGGCGTCCGGTCGCCATGACGACACACCTGCACACAGCAAAACAATGTGTTTGTAGTACGAAACGGAACAGTGTCTCAGCCTCACAAGGAACGGACAGAATGAAAATCCTCATTCCTCCAAGAGGTGGAGTTGAGGTGGAGTAGAGGTGAAGTGGAGTAGAGGTCGAGTAGAGGTGGTGTAGAGGTGGAATTGAGGAGAAGTGAAGTAGAGGTGGAGGAGAGGTCAAGTAGAGGTGGAGTAGAGGTGGAATTGAGGAGAAGTGGAGTAGAGGTAGAGTAGAGGTGGTGTAGAGGTGGAATTGAGGAGAAGTGGATTAGAGGTGGAGTAGAGGTGGAGTAGAGGAGAAGTTGAGGTGGAGTAGAGGTCCAGTAGAGGAGAAGTCGAGTAGAGGTGGAGTAGAGGAGAAATGGAGTAGAGGTAGAGTAGAGGTGGGGTAGAGATGGAGTAGAGGTGGAGTAGACGAGAAGTCGAGCAGAGGTGGAGTAGAGGAGAAGTGGAGTAGAGGTGGGGTACAGTTTGTGGATGATCAACCCACTGCTTCTACGTCATGAACCTTCACCCAAATGTGATTCTGAAAGAAACTTTTGAATAAAGGCAGAAAAAGCAGCAGAGTGACGGAGGAACCTACAGCTGTGACGAAGCGGAGGAGGTGGCACTCAGAGAGGGAGGAGGAGAGAAGGAGTAGGTGGAGGAGGAGGAGGGGAGGAGGAGGTGCAGCTCTGTGGGAAACCTTCATCTTCTGGCAGGAGCTGAAAGGAAATCAATAAATCAATATTTTCAGATCCATTCATTGATCAGTATTATTATTAGTATTAATACTAACATCTACACAGTCACTGTATTCATGAAGATAGTTTATTATTATTATTATTATTATTATTATTATTATTATTATTATTATTGTTATTATTATTATTATTATTATTATTATTATTATTATTGTTATTATTATAATTGTTATTATTATTATTATTATTATTATTATTATTATTATTGTTGTTATTATTATTATTATTATTATTATTATTATTATTATTGTTATTATTATTATTATTTTAAAACACCAGTCAAATTTCAAAAAATGACTATTTGCAGTTGTGCAACCGTGTTCTTAAAGTTAATGTTTATAATAATTATTATTCATGCTACATGGTATTATATGGATTTTAAACAGAATTTTAATCCCTATTTCACATTTTTGAAAACAAGAAAAAGGTGGATTTCACTGTATTTGATGTGTTTTTATAGAAGTGTTAATATTTATTCTGTGAAATATTATTGATATTAAAACATCTCATGATGATATTTAATATCATCGTATGGACGTTCAATCGCATGGAGAGCCATCTCCTGGGTATCACAGTCAACTCAATCACAACCAGTCAGTTCCCGGGGCCAGCCCTGCACTGATCAATAACATCACCAACTGATCAAAAACATCAACTGATCAATTACATCAACTGATCAATTACATCAACTGATCAGATCATTGATCCGATCAGGAGTTTTAAATCATTTGATGCTGCTTAATTAACTTGAACTGGTAATGAGTGTGAGTGTGCACGTTGTGAGCGTGCACGTGTGTAGTGTGTAGACTCACCTTCACCTGCTGCAGCTTGAAGACACGTGCACGCTCACACGTGCACACTCCTTCAGAAGGGAGTCGACCCAAAGACGCTGCTTTTATACCCTCACCCTCACCTCCACCTCCACCTCCACCTCCACCTCCCTCCTCCCATCTGAATCACAACAAATGGTGTGTGTGTGTGTGTGTGTTTAACCTTTAGAAACACAACAAGCTCATTTGAAATGAAACATTAATTTTTATGAACAGATCAACACACACACACACACCCATCATCAGTGTGATCACTGCTCTGTAACCTCTAAGTGTCTGCTGGGATCAGGGTGAATTATGGGATGCAACCACACGCTGCAGTGCATGATGGGAAGCGTGCTGAGCCTGTGGTTGTGTCTAAACTCTGTTTTTCGTGTGGGGAATGGATTCTAATTCATGTTTTTGCTTTTCAATTTTGCTTTTACTTTTAAACTTTTATTATACGTATTTTTAATTATTTTCTAGGAGTTAAAATTATTATTATTATTATTATTATTATTATTATTGTTTTTATATTCACCAGAACAGAATTACCTCTTTAAATATGAACAAAGCCTCTATCTTTTGGGCAGAGCAAAGAAGACTTGAAAATAAACAGAACCTGTGTAATGTAGCCTCAGTGACTTTTTATTGGTTGTTGTATAAAACACATGTCACAGCAGGTCCAACTGGTACAATACTCTATAATGACATATTATCAATGTCCTTTATAATATCATTGGTACACACTGCTAATGTGTAATTATACCGACATTACTGTGTTTTACAATTAATAATTGTATTCCCAGGCTCACATTTGATCTTGATTCATATTTTGTTGAATCGCTCTCTATATTTATTAACACAGGAGAAATGTGTGAAAGCAAATGGAAAAGAAAAACAGAAGAATATAACTTCAAATGTATACATGAATGTAAATGTGGCACTGAAAAAAAGATTCATAGATAATCATAAAAATAACTGAAGATAACCTCAAATAAAATAGAAAAATATAGCCATCAATTAAAACACACACATAAACACATATATATATTTTTTCTTTTTTTAAAGACACAAACATACATACATTGCAACATACTGTAAGTAGGTCTCTTTCTTTTTATTTGTAGGTAAAGGTCATGGTCTCTTATTACCAAAGCACAATAAATAAAACACATATACTGTAGTGACAGAATGACAAGATAAGAATAAGCATTAAAACAATTAATAACAGTTAATAGTTTATTTCTATTTTTTGTGTTTTTCTACAGTATTTATTTCTATATACAGTATAAACCTGTTGTATGTCCAGCATGCTGCACATACAACACAGAGTATTTGTTCTGTTGCATCTAGGACAGAGTTAGTTGCAAGTGGAGTTGAACTTGTCAACCTGCAATGCAACTCTTTATTCATTCTGAAATCATCAACAACTGCTGCAACAACTCTGTCCTGTGTACGAGCTGTGAAACGAGCAGAGCACGGAACCACCAGCAACCCCCCTCTTTAGAGAACCATCTCACCATGTTTGGGTCTTTAAACAAATAATCATTACTACTCCAAGAGGGAGAATCACCACGAGTGAGACAAATAAACATAGAAACAAACAACAACATGTACATGGAAAAACATAAACATAGAACCAAACAACATGTACACGGAAAAACATAAACATAGAAACAAAATACATGTACATGGAAAAACAAAAACATAGAAACAAACAACAACATGTACATGGAAAAACAAAAACATATAAACAAACAACATGTACACGGAAAAACATAAACATAGAAACAAAATACATGTACATGGAAAAACAAAAACATAGAAACAAACAACAACATGTACATGGAAAAACAAAAACATATAAACAAACAACATGTACACGGAAAAACATAAACATAGAAACAAAATACATGTACATGGAAAAACAAAAACATAGAAACAAACAACAACATGTACATGGAAAAACGTAAACATGGAAACAAACAACAACATGTACATGGAAAAACATAAACATATAAACAAACAACATGTACACGGAAAAACATAAACATAGAAACAAAATACATGTACATGGAAAAACAAAAACATAGAAACAAACAACAACATGTACATGGAAAAACATAAACATATAAACAAACATGTACACAGAAAAACATAAACATAGAAACAAAATACATGTACATGGAAAAACAAAAACATAGACACAAACAACAACATGTACATGGAAAAACGTAAACATGGAAACAAACAACAACATGTACATGGAAAAACGTAAACATAGAACCAAACAAAAACAACATGTACATGGAAAAACATAAACATATAAACAAACAACATGTACATGGAAAAATATAAACATAGAAACAAACAACAACATGTACATGGAAAAACAAAAACATAGAACCAAACAACAACAACATGTACATGGAAAAACATAAACATATAAACAAACAACATGTACACGGAAAAACATAAACATAGAAACAAACAACAACATGTACATGGAAAAACATCAACATATAAACAAACAACAACATGTACATGGAAAAACATAAACATATAAACAAACAACATGTACACGGAAAAACATAAACATAGAAACAAACAACAACATGTACACGGAAAAACAAAAACATAGAAACAAACAACAACATGTACATGGAAAAACATAAACATATAAACAAACAACATGTACATGGAAAAACATAAACATAGAAACAAAATACATGTACATGGAAAAACAAAAACATAGAAACAAACAACAACATGTACATAGAAAAACATAAACATATAAACAAACAACACGTACACAGAAAAACATAAACATAGAAACAAAATACATGTTCATGGAAAAACAAAAACATAGAAACAAACAACAACATGTACATGGAAAAACGTAAACATGGAAACAAACAACAAAATGTACATGGAAAAACGTAAACATAGAACCAAAAAACAACAACATGTACATGGAAAAACAAACATATAAACAAACAACATGTACACGGAAAAACATAAACATAGAAACAAACAACAACATGTACATGGAAAAACGTAAACATAGAACCCAAAAAAAAAACATGTACATGGAAAAACATAAACATATAAACAAACAACATGTACACGGAAAAACAAAAACATAGAAACAAACAACAACATGTACATGGAAAAACATAAACATAGAAACAAACAACAACATGTACATGGAAAAACGTAAACATAGAACCAAACAACAACAACATGTACATGGAAAAACAAACATATAAACAAACAACATGTACACGGAAAAAAAAAACATGGAAACAAACAACAACATGTACATGGAAAAACAAAAACATAGAACCAAACAACAACAACATGTACATGGAAAAACATAAACATATAAACAAACAACATGTACACGGAAAAACAAAAACATAGAAACAAACAACAACATGTACATGGAAAAACATAAACATAGAAACAAACAACAACATGTACATGGAAAAACGTAAACATAGAACCAAACAACAACATGTACATGGAAAAACATAAACATAGAAACAAACAACATGTACACGGAAAAATATAAACATAGAAACAAACAACAACATGTACATGGAAAAACAAAAACATAGAACCAAACAACAACAACATGTACATGGAAAAACATAAACATATAAACAAACAACATGTACACGGAAAAACATAAACATAGAAACAAACAACAACATGTACATGGAAAAACATAAACATATAAACAAACAACAACATGTACATGGAAAAACATAAACACAGAAACAAACAACAACATGTACATGGAAAAACGTAAACATAGAACCAAACAACAACAACATGTACATGGAAAAACATAAACATAGAAACAAACAACATGTACACGGAAAAATATAAACATAGAAACAAACAACAACATGTACATGGAAAAACAAAAACATAGAACCAAACAACAACAACATGTACATGGAAAAACATAAACATATAAACAAACAACATGTACACGGAAAACATAAACATATAAACAAACAACAACATGTACATGGAAAAACATACACACAGAAACAAACAACAACATGTACATGGAAAAACGTAAACATAGAACCAAACAAAAACAACATGTACATGGAAAAACATAAACATAGAAACAAACAACATGTACACGGAAAAATATAAACATAGAAACAAACAACAACATGTACATGGAAAAACAAAAACATAGAAACAAACAACAACATGTACATGGAAAAACATAAACATATAAACAAACAACAACATGTACATGGAAAAACAGAAACACAGAAACAAACAACAACATGTACATGGAAAAACATAAACACAGAAACAAACAACAACATGTACATGGAAAAACATAAACACAGAAACAAACAACAACATGTACATGGAAAAACATAAACACAGAAACAAACAACAACATGTACATGGAAAAACATAAACACAGAAACAAACAACAACATGTACATGGAAAAACAAAAACATAGAACCAAACAACAACAACATGTACATGGAAAAACATAAACATATAAACAAACAACATGTACACGGAAAAACATAAACATAGAAACAAACAACAACATGTACATGGAAAAACATAAACATATAAACAAACAACAACATGTACATGGAAAAACATAAACACAGAAACAAACAACAACATGTACATGGAAAAACATAAACACAGAAACAAACAACAACATGTACATGGAAAAACATAAACACAGAAACAAACAACAACATGTACATGGAGGGCATCGCAGCAAGCCAGAAACCACCCGGCACCAGTTCCAAGCCACCAGGACCAGAACACATCCGGCAGGGGTGGGTTCGGGTAAAGTTCAATGTTGGGGTGTGCTTTGTCTCTCTGTTGCGTTGTGTTTTGTGGCTGCAGATGTTCATTCCTTCAACCTGGTTCCAGTGTAATTCTATTATGGGATGGTTGTTTGTGGCTGTGGCTGGGTTCCCTACGCTGCAACTAACGGTGGTGATCTTTGTGAAGTAGGGCTGCACCATTACCACTGAAAGGGTAATCACCATTATTTTAGTCAATATTGTGATCACCATTATTTATCACCATTATTCATCCATTTTGGGGAACAAAGTTGTTTTATGGCACTTTGCAAATCAACAGAAAACTGCCTTCACAATTATAATGTATTTTATAAACTCAGGTAAGTGGTTTAACTGACTTCATAGAGGAAGTATAATGAAATGAGTTGTGTGCAGTGACTACAGGCAGTGCTCTTGTAACCAACGCTCCAAGCAGGAGAAGCTGCTTCTGTATCTATGGACCAGTCAATGGAACATCCTGAGGGAGGCCCTGAGGGGGGCCCTGAGCGGGGCCCCTACACCCAACACTTTTAAAAGCAGGTTAAAAACCTTGCTGTTCACTACAGTCTATGACTGACTAACATGTCTGTCTGTCTGTCTGTCTGCCAGTCGGTGGTGCTGGTGCTGTGGCTGCTGCTAACCTTATACCTAAACGTAACCCTCACTTACCTTATGGCTTAAATTGAACACCTCTAACCTCAACCTATACCTATCTATACCTCAACTTAACCGTCTATAACCTGAGTGACTCCTCCGGTTCCGGTCACGTCTTTGCGTGTGTGTTGCTGTTTCCTTTTTTGCTGTTGTTTTTTGTTGTTGCTGCTGCTGCAGTTGATGTTGCTGCTGCTGTTGTTGTTGTTTTGCGGTTGATGCTGCTATTTCTGTTGCTGTGGTTGCGTTGTCACATCACAGTGAGAGGATCATAAGAAGGGTATGTTTTCGGAGAGAGAGATTCAAAAGGATCTCCCTCCCAAGGTCTGAATGAATACTTGACCCGCAACTTAGGGACGCTAATCAAAGGACCGTGACTGGATCAGGTTGAGACGGTGCACACAGATGAAATTTCCGTTTCCGGTGAGGGTCACACTTCCGGCTCCGGTGACGTCTTCGCTTGTGTGCTGTTGCTGTTGCTGCTGTTTTTGTTGCTGCTGTTGTCTGCTGCTGGTATTGGTAAACATCTCTAACCTTATACCTCAACTTAACCATCTCTAACCTGAGTGACTTTTCCGGTTCCAGTGAGAGCTACCACTTCCAGTTCCGGTGACATCTTTGCGTGTGCATTGCTGTTGTTGCCACTGTGGTTGGAGCCGATTTTATTGTTGTTGTTGTTGTCTTTATTGTTGCTTTTGTTGTTGCTGTTGTTTCAGGGGCATTATTTTTGTAATGAGGGTTAGGGTTAGGGTTAGGGTTAGGGTTTTGTAATATATATAATAATAATAATAATAATAATAATAATAATAATAATAATAATAATAATAATAATAATAATAATAATGTATAACAGTGTACATATAATCGCAAGGCCTTAGATCACATCATCATCTCCAGTCGCTGGAAATCCAGTGTTACCAACCGCCATGTGTATCGTGGAGCCCAGCTAGGCAACACGGACCACCGATTATTGGTTTCCCAGTTGAGACTGAAGTTAAAGGAACTTCACCCGCATACTTCTCACCCGGGCCCTTCCGGCAATTAGAAGCGAAGGACGCCCCCAACAGGCAGCCTTCATGCCAAACCGCTCCACAACAGACCAGATCTCTGCCCTCCGCCTCATCATTGAGAAGGTACACGAGTTAAAAGAAGCCTTGGAAACCCACCAAGAGGAAGCCAACAAACTGGGTCTGAAGGTCAGCTGGCCCAAAACAAAATTAATGCACATTGGAGGTGCCGCCCCCCCTCCGCTGCATATCAGTGGAGAGGGGGGTTGAGTTTGTGACCTCCTTCACCTACCTCGGGTCCATCATCACCAACGATGGCAACGTTTCACCTGAAATAAACCGGAGACGTGCCCTGGCAGCCGGTGCCATGAACACGCCTCTCAACAAGACCCTGGCTGCCAGAATCGATGCACCCAACAGCCCCCTGCGTCCCACCTGGCAGCACAGCGTCGGATGCGCTGGTACGGCCATGTCAAAAGGCTCCCCCTCGGAACACCCTACTCACGCTATCCTCCACTTCCCACCTAAAGCTGCCGGCTGGAAACGCCCCCGCGGTGCCCCCCGCACCCGATGGATGGATGCCGTCACCAGGGACCTACACCCAATGGACCTGTTGCTTGCTGAAGCCGAGTCCCAAGCACTGGACCCACCCAAATGGAGCAGATTGCTGAAACTGACCGGCTCTACGCATGGCGTCGCCGAGCAAGAGACCTGATGATGATGTATATATAATAATAATAATAATAATAATAATAATAATATTAACATATAACAGTATATATATATAATAATTATATATAACAGTATATATATATATAATATTAATATATAACGGTATATATATATAATAATAATATATAACAGTAGATATATATATATATAACAGTGTATATAATAATAATAATAATAATAGTAATATATAACAGTATATATATATAATAATATATAACAGTATATATATATAATAATATATAACAGTATATATATATAATAATAATATATAACAGTGTATATATATAATAATAATATATAACAGTATATTTATATAATAATAATATATAACAGTGTATATATAATAATAAGAATAATAATAATATATAACAGTATATATACAATTATAATATACAACAGTATATATATAATAATAACATAAAAGAGTATATATAATAATGATAATATATATAACAGTATATATAAAATAATTATATATAACAGTATGTAAATATATATATAATATTAATATATAACAGTGTATATATAATAATAATAATAATAATAATAATAATAATAAAAATAATAATAATATATAACAGTATATATATATATATATATATAACAGTATATATATAATAATAATAGTAATAATAATAATAATATATAACAGTATATATATAATAATAATAATAGTAATAATAATAATAATATATAACAGTATATATATAATAATAATAGTAATAATAATAATAATAATATATAACAGTATATATATAATAATAATAATAGTAATAATAATAATAATAATATATAACAGTATATATATAATAATAATAATAATATATAACAGTATATATATAATAATAATAATAGTAATAATAATAATAATAATATATAACAGTATATATATAATAATAATAATAATATATAACAGTATATATATATAATAATATATCCCCTCCTTGACAGGTGCCATTGGAAGCAGATTGAATGTTGTGGCTGGTCTCTCTCTCCCTGTCTCTCTCCCTCTCTCTCTCTCTCCCTGTCTCTCTCTCTCTCTCTCTCTCTCTCCCTGTCTCTCTCCCTCTCTCTCTCCCTGTCTCTCTCCCTCTCTCTCTCTCCCTCTCTCTCTCTCTCCCTGTCTCTCTCTCCCTCCCTCCCTGTCTCTCTCTCTCCCTGTCTCTCTCTCTCTCTCTCCCTGTCTCTCTCCCTCTCTCTCTCTCTGTCTCTCTCCCTCTCTCTCTCTCCCTGTCTCTCTCCCTCTCTCTCTCTCCCTGTCTCTCTCCCTCTCTCTCTCACTCTCTCTCTCTCCCTGTCTCTCTCCCTGTCTCTCTCCCTCTCTCTCTCTCCCTGTCTCTCTCCCTCTCTCTCTCTCTCCCTGTCTCTCTCTCTCTCTCTGAGTGATTGGAGGTGTGAGCGAGCGGAGCGTGTGAGCGTTTGGTAGAGTGAGTGACTTTTCTCTCTAACTTTTTCTATCAATTGTATGTTTATAATTATTTGTTGGTGACGGTGTTAGGTTTTTTGTTGGTTGTAGGGTGTGCGCACAGCGGGTGGGGGGTGGTGGTGGTGGTGGTGGTGGTGGTGCAGGTCCGCAACCATGTCGGACCTCACCAGGCTAACGAGGAAGCACGGCATTAAGTTGCCCGTGTCTTCCTCGGTCTGGGTGGAGGACTGGTTTTTATCGCCAATGTAAAGCCCAAAAGCGCATATTGGCATTTTAACACCACCCTACTATGTGACTCCAACTTTAAAGATGCTTTTAGGTTTTTGTGGGAAGGTTTTAGAGACAGAAAGCAGGATTTTATTTCTTTAAGACTGTGGTGGGACTATGGGAAGAGGGAGATAGAGCAGCTCTGTCGGCAGTATACTCTCAATGTCACACGGGACATCACCAGATCTATGAGGGATCTGGAGACTGACATTGTGGAGTTACAGGGTGTAGTGGAACCCACTGGGAATCGAGATCACATTAAGGACCTCAAGTCTAAAAGAGCTGCTCTTGCAGACCTACTAGGCACCAAGGCGCAGGGGGCGCTGGTCCGCTCTCGCTTCCAGAGCGCAGCACTGATGGACGCACCATCTAGTTTCTTTTTTAGCCTGGAGAAGAGCAACGGGCAGAGCAGGTTTATCCACGCCCTGAGATCAGACACAGGACAGGAGCTCAGGAGGCCGGAGGAGATCCGGACGAGAGCCGTGGACTTTTACACAGAGCTGTACAGAAGTGAGTACGAGGAGCAAAAAGAACTGTTTTACTCCTTTTGTGGGAATTTGCCCAGGGTCCCGGAAGATGTCAGTGCGGTGCTGGGGGAACCTCTGACCCTGCAGGATCTTTCCACGGCCCTGCAGAGCATGAAGGGGGGTAAGGCCCCTGGCATCGACGGGATTCCTGCGGAGTTTTACAAAGAGTTCTGGGAGGAGTTACGGGAGGACCTTTTAATGGTTTTTAATGAAGTTTTTAAAGATAAGTTATTGCCAGTCAGCTGCAGGAGGGCAGTCATCACTCTCCTACCCAAGAAAGGAGACCTGCAGGAGATCAAGAACTGGGGTCCTGTGTCCCTTCTGTGCACGGACTATAAAATCCTGTCGAGGGCGCTGGCCAACAGGCTGAGGGAGGTGATGGACCTGGTAGTCCATCAGGACCAAACATACTGTGTGCCTGGTAGGTCCATTCTGGACAATGTGTCCCTAATTCGGGATATTTTGGACGTCTCTAGTTCTCTGGGCATTGAAACTGGGCTCATTTCGCTAGACCAGGAAAAGGCGTTTGACCGGGTTGAGCACCCTTACCTCTGGAAAACTCTGGAGGCTTTTGGCCTCAGCCCTGGTCTGATAGCCATGATCCAGGTTTTGTACCAGGACATCGAGAGTATACTGAAGATTAATGGAGGGCTGAGCGGCCCTTTTAAAGTGCGTAGAGGGGTGAGACAGGGCTGCCCCCTCTCAGGGATGTTGTACTCTCTGGCCATAGAACCATTGCTGTGTCAATTAAGGACGAACATCGAGGGTGTGTTTCTAAACGGTCTCGAGAGAAGCCACATTCTATCAGCCTATGCGGACGACGTCATTGTCTTAATAAAGAAACAGGACGAAATCAGCAAACTGGAGGGGATCGTCAGGGACTTTGGGCTGCTATCAGCAGCGAAAGTCAACTGGGGCAAAAGCGAAGCGCTGGCTGTGGGCGGATGGAGGGGGGGACTTTTAAAACTGCCAGGAGGCTTACGGTGGCGAAGGGATGGGTTTAAGTATCTGGGAGTGTTTTTAGGGAGCGAAAGTGTGGTGGGGAAGAATTGGGAAGGACTGCTAGGAAAGATACAGGGCAAGCTAAGAAAATGGAGGTGGGCACTGCCACAGCTGTCCTACAGGGGCAGGACGCTCATTATTAACAACCTGGTGGCCTCACAGCTGTGGCACAGAGTGGCCTGTGTCCAACCACCAGACCTGCTAGTTAGGAAGATACAGGCCGAGCTGATGGATTTCTTTTGGGGGCGGAATTTCCACTGGGTCAGGAAGGAAAGGGTCTTTCTGCCTAAAGAGGAAGGGGGGCACGGTGTGGTGGACATCAAAAGCAGAGTGGCAACTTTTAGGTTACAGTTTGTGCAGAAGTTGTTAACGGGGTACTTTAACGTTTGGAAGGACGTGGCGGGCTTGGTCTTAAAGAGGACTGGGAGGATGGGACTTGACCGCTCGTTGTTTTTAATGGACACGAGTCTTCTAAACAAGTCGGGCTTAACCCGTTTTTATCAGGAGCTTTTTAAAGCATGGGGGTTATTTAAGAACAGGAAAAGGGAGGCCGCAGATTCCCTCCACTGGCTCCTGGAGGAGCCGGTGATCGGAGGAGCCAGGCTGGATGTGCAGGACGGGGCCACTCCAGGACTGAGGAGCATCCTGAGGGAGGCGGGGGTCCTGACCCTGAGGCAGGTGGTGGCGGCGGCGGGGAGCGACCTGCAGGACGGCGAGGCCATGGCGGAGCGGCTGGGGGTGAGGTCCACCAGGATCGTACACCTGGTGCTCAAGAGGTGGAGGGAGACGCTCACGGAGGAGGAGCTGGCCCTGCTGAAGGAGTACGGCGAAGGCGCGGAGGAGCCAAACTCGGAGGATCCCTTCCCGGAGATGACCCTGACCCCCAACCTGGAGGGGTCCTCCGGGAAGCTGCTGCACAGGGCACTTTATGCAGAACTGGACCTGCACACAGCCAGCGGGAAGGCTTTTTACAAAGAGTGTGTGGTTGTTTTAAACAGGAAGGGACTGGAGGGGCGGCAGGACACTGTCTGGAGGGGACGGCTCCAGATGGGGGGACAGGAGGAGCCGTGTTGGAGGACTTTTTACAAAGCTCCCTCCAAGAAAAGGACGGGGGACCTCCAATGGAGGGTCCTACATGGAGCCATAGCTGTCAACAGCTTTGTTTCTGTTTTTAATCCCACGGTCGCAAATGAATGTCCATTCTGCAAACTGCCAGAGTCCGTGTTTCACTGTTTTGCAGAGTGTGACAGACTTTTAGAGCTTTTTAGTCTTTTAAAGGAAAGTTTTAAGCTCTTTAAGGAGGAGTGGTCCAGAAACTGTTTTATTTTTGGGGCTAGATACTACAGGGCCAACGCAGAGAAATGGCGACTGCTTAATTTTCTAGTAGGGGAAGCGAAGATGGCCATCTACCTCACGAGGAGGAACAAACTGAGGGGAAAGGAGAGTGTTTTAGGAAGAGTGTTTGTAGCGTTGGTCAGGGCCAGAGTCTTGATTGATTTTAACTTTCACAGACTGATGAAGAGTCTGGACGTCTTCATCAAGCTGTGGTGTTTTAACGACGCCATCTGTTCCCTGGTGGAGGACGACCTGTGCTTCCAGTCTGTTTTTAACGTGTAGGACTCTGTTAGTGAACCAAGTGTGTTTGTTGTATTGTCTGTAACTGTGAACTAGAGAAAATGTTAAAATAAAGATGCTTTAAAAATCAAAAAAATCTCTCTGTCTCTCTCTCTCTCCGTCTCTCTCTCTCTCTCCCTGTCTCTCTCTCTCTCTCTGAGTGATTGGAGGTGTGAGCGAGCGGAGCGTGTGAGCGTTTGGTAGAGTGAGTGATTTTCTCTCTAACTTTTTCTATCAATTGCATGTTTATAATTATTTGTTGGTGACGGGTTTAGTTTTTTTGTTGGTTGTAGGGTGTGCGCACAGCGGGTGGGGGGTGGTGGTGGTAGTGGTGGTGGTGGTGGTGGTGCGGGTCCGCAACCATGTCGGACCTCACCAAGCTAACGAGGAAGCACGGCATTAAGTTGCCCGTGTCTTCCTCGGTCTCGGTGGAGGACTGCAGCCTGGCGGTGGGGAAGGCTGTCGGCTACAGCAGCGTTGTGTCCGCAGCGCGGATGAACAGCGCGGTGGTCATTTTCCTGGATGGCGTAGACAAGGTGAACGCGGTGGTGGCGAGCGGCGTTACGGTGAACAAAATGTTTGTTCCCGTCCTGCCTCTCTCCACACCGGCGAGGAGGGTGAATTTGGCGAATGTTCCGCCGTTTATTAAAGATGAGACCCTCACTAAGGAACTGGCGAGGCACGGGAAGGTGGTGTCGCCAGTTAAAAAAGTCCCGTCGGGGTGCAAGTCGCCGCTGCTCAAGCATGTGGTGTCGCACAGGAGACACGTCCTGATGGTGTTGAACAACAGGGATGCGGAGCTAAACGTAGCTTTTAAAATCAGGGCGGATGAGTTTGACTACGTGGTGTTTGTCAACACTGACACCACCAAGTGCTTTGGGTGCGGTGGGGAGGGACACCAGGTCAGGGCATGTCCAGGTAAGAAGGCAGGCGGCGAGACAGGTGAGGGGCAGAAGGGTGGACAGGACAAGGAGGGAGCACAGGAGGGGGCAGGTGAGGGTCAGAAAGGGGAAAAGCAGGCGAAGGT
The DNA here is from genome assembly GCF_960531495.2 of Zeus faber. Taxonomy (NCBI): domain Eukaryota; kingdom Metazoa; phylum Chordata; class Actinopteri; order Zeiformes; family Zeidae; genus Zeus; species Zeus faber. Next base: position 27,465,489 of record NC_137207.1, read on the forward strand.
GGGGGCACAGGAGGGAGCAGGGGGGGGTCAGGAGGGGGGAAAACAGGCAAAGAAGGGGGCACAGGAGGAGGCGGGGGAGGGCCAGAAGGAAGGAGGGGAAAAGCAGGTGAAGGTGGGGGCACAGGGAGAGGCAGGTGAGGGCCAAATGGAGGCAGGGGAAAGACAGGTGGAGGTGGGGGCACAGGGGGAGACAGGTGGAGGGCGGAAAGGAAAGGAGAAGAAACAGGTGAAGGTGGGGGCACAGGAGGGGGCAGGCGAGGGGCAGGGGAAAAAAAAGGAGGGGGGGGAGGGGAATGTGGAGCCGCAGGAGGGAACGGGTGGAGGTAGACAGCGCAGCCAGGTGAGCGTGGAGACACGGGGGGAGGCAGGCGAGGGTCTGGAAAGAAGGCAGGTAAGGGCGGGAGGACAGGAGGGGAAGGAGGAGGGTCCGGAAGACAGGCAGGTGGGTGCGGGGGGACAGGAGGGGACTGGTGAGGGAAAGGAAGCTACGGAACAAAGTCAAAGGAGTGCAGGTGACGTAGCTAGGGAGGAGGAGGCACTGGAAGGAAGTGACTTTGAGATGGGGGATGAGGACGATCGGTTGAGAGTCCCCCGGCTCAAAAGAAAGTCCAACAAAATGGCAGGAGACTCTCAGGCGAAGAGAGGGACAGCAAGCCAGGGGAAGGCAAGTCAGGAGGTGGAGCAGGGAGGCTCGGAGTCAGAGTCCTGGATGGAGGAGGACTCTGCTGCAGACAGTGAGGGGCAGGTCTTTCTCGGCGTAAAGAAGAAAAAGGGCAAAAAAAGCTACAGTGTGGGCAAAATAAAAGCGTTTCTGCACAGGACGAAGAATGTGAAAGGGATTAAGGTGGAGGATTTTTTCTCAGACAAGGAGTTGCTGGCGAACGCGGCCCAGCAACAGATGAGGAGTAAGGGGAGAGGAGGGTTCACGGACCAGGAGGTGTACAGGTTAAAGAAAATAGTGCAGAAGATCAGGAAGGAGCTGAACAACGGAGAGGATGGGGAGGAGGTGGAGGTGGGCGCTGCTGTTCGGGCTGTTTCCCTTTTCCGTTGCAATGAGTGACTTTAACATCAGCACGCTGAACGCGAATGGGGCCAGAGACGCAGCTAAGAGGTCTCTGCTGTATGAGCTGATGGAGCAGAAGAGGCTGGATGTGCTGTTGGTGCAGGAGACCCACAGTGACTCTGGCAATGAGGCTGACTGGAAGAGGGAGTGGGGGGGGGAGGTGGTGCTAAGCCACAAGAGCACCACCAGCGGTGGGGTGGCTCTTCTCTTTTCTAAGAGCTTTGCCCCAGCATCCTTTGAGGTGGAGGAGGTGGTGGAGGGCAGACTGATGGTGGTGAGGGCAGCATTTGAGCATCATAAGTTTGTCTTTATAAATGTGTACGCTCCCACCACAGGACCACACAGAGTCACTTTTTTGCAAGTTTTAAATGGGGTTTTAAGCAAAGCTCGTACTGGGGAGTTTTTGTTTCTAGGAGGTGACTTTAACTGCACCGAGAACGACCTGTTAGACAGGAACCACTGTGAGCCTCACAGAGCATCGCAGAACGTGATGAGGCTGCTCTCAAGCGAGAACGAGCTAACGGACGTGTGGAGGAGAACCAACGGGGATGAAAGACAGTACACCTGGGTGCACTGCAGAGGCACCTCTTTATCGTTGGCCAGACTAGACCGGTTTTACTGTTTTAAGCACCATTTTAACATTTTTAAGGAATGTAGAATGGTGCCTGTTGGTTTTACCGATCACTCCCTGGTTGTTTGCCGTGTTTTTATCGCCAATGTAAAGCCCAAAAGCGCATATTGGCATTTTAACACCACCCTACTATGTGACTCCAACTTTAAAGATGCTTTTAGGTTTTTTTGGGAAGGTTTTAGAGACAGAAAGCAGGATTTTATTTCCTTAAGACTGTGGTGGGACTATGGGAAGAGGGAGATAGAGCAGCTCTGTCGGCAGTATACTCTCAATGTCACACGGGACATCACCAGATCTATGAGGGATCTGGAGACTGACATTGTGGAGTTACAGGGTGTAGTGGAACCCACTGGGAATCGAGATCATATTAAGGACCTCAAGTCTAAAAGAGCTGCTCTTGCAGACCTACTAGGCACCAAGGCGCAGGGGGCGCTGGTCCGCTCTCGCTTCCAGAGCGCAGCACTGATGGACGCACCATCTAGTTTCTTTTTTAGCCTGGAGAAGAGCAACGGGCAGAGCAGGTTTATCCACGCCCTGAGATCAGACACGGGACAGGAGCTCAGGAGGCCGGAGGAGATCCGGACGAGAGCCGTGGACTTTTACACAGAGCTGTACAGAAGTGAGTACGAGGAGCAAAAAGAACTGTTTTACTCCTTTTGTGGGAATTTGCCCAGGGTCCCGGAAGATGTCAGTGCGGTGCTGGGGGAACCTCTGACCCTGCAGGATCTTTCCACGGCCCTGCAGAGCATGAAGGGGGGTAAGGCCCCTGGCATCGACGGGATTCCTGCGGAGTTTTACAAAGAGTTCTGGGAGGAGTTACGGGAGGACCTTTTAATGGTTTTTAATGAAGTTTTTAAAGATAAGTTATTGCCAGTCAGCTGCAGGAGGGCAGTCATCACTCTCCTACCCAAGAAAGGAGACCTGCAGGAGATCAAGAACTGGCGTCCTGTGTCCCTTCTGTGCACGGACTATAAAATCCTGTCGAGGGCACTGGCCAACAGGCTGAGGGAGGTGATGGACCTGGTCGTCCATCAGGACCAAACTTACTGTGTGCCTGGTAGGTCCATTCTGGACAATGTGTCCCTAATTCGGGATATTTTGGACGTCTCTAGTTCTCTGGGCATTGAAACTGGGCTCATTTCGCTAGACCAGGAAAAGGCGTTTGACCGGGTTGAGCACCCTTACCTCTGGAAAACTCTGGAGGCTTTTGGCCTCAGCCCTGGTCTGATAGCCATGATCCAGGTTTTGTACCAGGACATCGAGAGTATACTGAAGATTAATGGAGGGCTGAGCGGCCCTTTTAAAGTGCGTAGAGGGGTGAGACAGGGCTGCCCCCTCTCAGGGATGTTGTACTCTCTGGCCATAGAACCATTGCTGTGTCAATTAAGGACGAACATCGAGGGTGTGTTTCTAAACGGTCTCGAGAGAAGCCACATTCTATCAGCTTATGCGGACGACGTCATTGTCTTAATAAAGAAACAGGATGAAATCAGCAAACTGGAGGGGATCGTCAGGGACTTTGGGCTGCTATCAGCAGCGAAAGTCAACTGGGGCAAAAGCGAAGCGCTGGCTGTGGGCGGATGGAGGGGGGGACTTTAAAAACTGCCAGGAGGCTTACGGTGGCGAAGGGATGGGTTTAAGTATCTGGGAGTGTTTTTAGGGAGCGAAAGTGTGGTGGGGAAGAATTGGGAAGGACTGCTAGGAAAGATACAGGGCAAGCTAAGAAAATGGAGGTGGGCACTGCCACAGCTGTCCTATAGGGGCAGGACGCTCATTATTAACAACCTGGTGGCCTCACAGCTGTGGCACAGAGTGGCCTGTGTCCAACCACCAGACCTGCTAGTTAGGAAGATACAGGCCGAGCTGATAGACTTCTTTTGGGGGCGGAATTTCCACTGGGTCAGGAAGGAAAGGGTCTTTCTGCCTAAAGAGGAAGGGGGGCACGGTGTGGTGGACATCAAAAGCAGAGTGGCAACTTTTAGGTTACAGTTTGTGCAGAAGTTGTTAACGGGGTACTTTAACGTTTGGAAGGACGTGGCGGGCTTGGTCTTAAAGAGGACTGGGAGGATGGGACTTGACCGATCGTTGTTTCTAATGGACACGAGTCTTCTAAACAAGTCGGGCTTACCCCGTTTTTATCAGGAGCTTTTTAAAGCATGGGGGTTATTTAAGAACAGGAAAAGGGAGGCCGCAGATTCCCTCCACTGGCTCCTGGAGGAGCCGGTGATCGGAGGAGCCAGGCTGGATGTGCAGGACGGGGCCACTCCAGGACTGAGGAGCATCCTGAGGGAGGCGGGGGTCCTGACCCTGAGGCAGGTGGTGGCGGCGGCGGGGAGCGACCTGCAGGACGGCGAGGCCATGGTGGAGCAGCTGGGGGTGAGGTCCACCAGGATCGTACACCTGGTGCTCAAGCGGTGGAGGGAGACGCTCACGGAGGAGGAGCTGGCCCTGCTGAAGGAGTACGGCGAAGGCGCGGAGGAGCCAAACTCGGAGGATCCCTTCCCGGAGATGACCCTGACCCCCAACCTGGAGGGGTCCTCCGGGAAGCTGCT
>NC_137207.1:27474734-27482234 GCF_960531495.2 Zeus faber
GATGGAGAGATGATGGATGATGGATGGATGGACAACATACCAGACACACCGCACAGTGTGCCCCGCCCACTGGTGTGTCGTCCAATCGGAGAAGGCGGTTTTACTTTCTTTTCAAATACGATTGATAACATAATTCTTACATGTTACACAATCCTGGTCCTGGTCCTGGTTTTGTTCTGATTCTGATCCTCTTCTGGTCATGTTCTTGTCCTCTACTGGTTCCGGTCCTGATCTTGTTCTGGTTCTTATCCTGATATCGGTGCCGGTCCTGGTCCTGGTCCTGTTGTAGTCCTGGTCCTGGTCCTGTTGTAGTCCTGGTCCTGGTCCTGGTCCATGTGAGCCAGCTCCATGCATTATAGATGAGCTGTTCACACGCCGCGTGTGGAATGTTCAATTCTATTTTTAGCTTCTTGTCGGATCCAGCAAAGATATTTATATCTGAGCAAACGAGGAACAAAGACGTTTCCACGGGTTCCAAAGCCTCCTCCTACACATCCTTAAAACCAGTCAAATCATAATCATAATCATAACCATAATCATATTGCTGTGATGTGTCTGTTGAACATTATGTGATGAGAAAGTAGATTATGGAGAAAATTATGTTAAAATGTATCAAATAAAATAAATGTTTCAAAGGCCTGGCTAGCTGATGATTAAATACATAATTATTACTTGAAATATGATTTTAAATACGACAAATATATATATATATATATATATATGAATGAATATATATGAATATTTACTGTATGTGAATATATAATTACGACTTAAAATATAAAATATACTATTAAATATGAAAATATTACTTAAAATGATTATTTGCCTGAAAGCTGCTGTGATCTCTGATTATTTATAATAATTATAATATAATGATAATATAATAACTATCATATAATAATTATTATATAATAATTATAATATAATAACTATAATATGATAATGATAATATAATAACTATAATATAATAATTATTGTATAATTATTATATTATAATTATTGTATAATAATTATAACATAATAATTATCATAATAATTATTATATAATAATTATAATAATGAATACTCTCCTTGTGTCTCTGATTCACAATATTAATCAATATTTCAGCGACAGTTGAGTTGGAACCGCAGAGATACCCAGAAAACCAAACTCATTACCCACAATGCCTCAGACACCTCGTTACCCACAATGCCTCAGACACCTCGTTACCCTCAATGCCTCAGACACCTCGTTACCCACAATGCCTCAGTGTTCCTACTGCGCCGACACAGCACAGGTGGATTCTGGGAGATTATGACGTCTCTCAGAGTACAATATGCACCTTTATTGCAGTGGTGTCAAACAATGGAATGTGGTGTTAATGTGTGAAGTCACAAAGCTTCATTGGAAATGTACAACCTGCAATGGGGCAATCAAGGTCACCATGGAGATTCAAAACTCCATTTTCAAGCGTATCGCCAGTGAGCCCCTGGAAGGACCACCTGGGGGTCCCCAGACCACACCTTGACACCCCAATGATCCACAGAGACCTCCGCTGCGTCCTCTCGTCAGCGATGGTGGAAAGTCTTAGTCTTGAAGAGCCTTCTGGAGGCGGAGCTTCTGGAGGCGGAGCTTCAGTTTCCAGTGGAAGATGGATCTCCATCACATCTTTTGCTCCTACATCCCTCCTTCTGGGTGGAGAACGGTACATGGACAGAACGTGGCGAAGCTCTTTTCTCCGCCGTCAGTCGTGCAGGGAGCCCACCAGCGCCTGGAGCTCGTCGGGGTCCGGGGTCTTGCTCGAGGGCACCTCGGAGCCAGGAGGAGCCGAGCATCGAAGCAACAACCCTCGTTTGCCGGACGACTGCACCACCTCGGCAACTACTCTTAGAATTGTGGGACGGTAGCTCAGGAGGTAGAGCTGGTGGTCTAGTCATCTAAAGGTTGCTGGTTGGATCCCAGGCTCCTCCTGCTAGCATGCTGTAGTGTCCTTGAGCAAGACACTTAATCCCTAATTGCTCCTGATGGTTGCGTCCGTCGGTGTTTGAATAATTGTAAGTCGCTTTGGATAAAAGCGTCTGATCAATGTACTTCTCCGTCCTCACTTTATTAGCTTGGACGCTAACACAGCTACGTCATCCCGCGCTGCTCCGAGTCCACTTGACTTCCACGTCCTTCCTGCTGCAGCAGAAGCAGCCACAACACTTTGATGTGTTCATGCCTGTCGTGCCTCTCCCTCAAGGGGGCAACGGGGTCCCAGGGGAACCACGGAGGACAGGGAAAGTACAGGAGAACCACCAGGTAGATTAATTAATTTAATTTATTAGAACTGGTGCTTCTCTTGGTTCTCATAATTCTCATCCTGGTTTTAGTCACCTTTTATCATTTTTTTGCATTTTAAACTCTCCTGGATGACGATCAGCAGCCGAGTGGATAGAAAACAGGTTCAAGTCGAGAACTGTTGTACCAAACTATGGATATATCTGTTGGAGAGTGTGTTCTAATTTTTAATGGTGCAGACCTTCTGCAAGACATCAAGAGGAAATGCAGTGCGGTTCTAACAAGATCAACGAAAAGAAAATCCCCAAAAATACAACAGCGTATCAATAATTCAGATTGAATTTGCATTTATCTGATCATTTAGTCCCAAAGCTGCTGAGAACCTGTGAAGCTCTGCTTCAGTGGAAGGAGTTTCTCCTCCGTCTACAAGCTGTTCCTTCCGGTTGTCTGGTCTGAGCCAATCAGCCAAATGACCTGAGCCGGAGGTTGGTTGGTTGGTTGGTTGATTGGTTGATTGGTTGGTTGGTTGGTTGGTTGATTGGTTGATTGGTTGATTGATTGATTGATTGATTGGTTGATTGATAATCAGTCTCTTGGTGAGATCTTATTTTCCTGCTTTTGAGTTTCATTGACTTGACAAAGCAGAATGCACCAAGACTCTAGTGGATAAAAGACAATGCCATGTTTCTAATGATCACTCCTGCTTTGACCGTTCGCAATCTGACGCCTGACGCGCAACCACCCGTCGGCCTCCGCATCCGTTCTCTGCACTGTGCTCAATCTGTCCAAAAAAATGGCCAAATGTGACGTCCTCTCAGGTCAACGCCCGTCTGCTCTTGGTGACGGGGGTACGAGTGTCAGACATCCAGGACGGAGGCCGCGACCATCCGTGGCGATCTGCGCCCGCGCTTTCCATCGACGCGATCCCCTCGTCGGACGACGGGCCAAACAGCCCTGCCCGTGGCAACAGGAGCTTCATTTGTATTTGTAGAGCTTTGCCCTCGTGGAGGGAGCAAGTCACAACCCCACATCCGACCCCCTGATTCCCCGGGTACCACGGCCCCCGGGCCACTGATCCCACCGTGCGGGTTAGTACATTAGCATCTGTGCTATCAGGGGTCGGGGTGACGGTGAAACCGTCCACCGGTTGGCTGAGGGATGACGTCGCTGTCACATGACTCCTTTTCTCCCACCAAAGGAGGGAGTTTTGCTCCTGTCTGAGCAGAAGGAATCTGTAAATCCAAAATCCAGATCCGATCAGATCTGATCTCGGCTCGGTTCTGCTTCCGTGAGAATGCTCTGCTTTCATCCAAACTGTGGATTAAATGATTTTCGCAAAATCTATTCTCACCTGACGACGGCTTGGAGTTCATACGAGAGAATTCCAATGACATGAATGAAAGTAGGACCTTTGACCAAAATGTTTGGGGCGAAATGTTGCGTCCGTTAGAAGACATAGAAAAGCTGATCCTCGGCTTCTCTGCCAGGTCATGCTAATGCTAATGCCAGACGTCCCTTCACTGTGATGTCATCAACATCGGCAACACCCAATATATGATTGTTTTATTTCACACATAATGGTACATGGCTAGGCAACTGAACACATTATATCAAACTAATGAAAATAAAGGAATACATCGTCGGCGAAACGCAAGAAGCGTAAATGGCATTTTTTAAACATATGAAAGTTACACCGTAAAAATGTGGATCTTACAATTGTCATACAACCGAACGTTACTACTTATTGTTATACTGTACATTTCCATTCATCCTGTTCAGTCAAACCAAAGATGGAGGTCGGATCCCTTCTCGAACGCTGTCGTTGGGACGGGCGTGGGCTCGTCCCTGGCGACAGCGCATTTGGGCGATCGGCTCAAATTCCTCCTAAAAAGCAAACCTCCCCCACGGGCAGATTCAAATAACACACTGTCAAGGTTTGGCCGCCGGGCGCGTCTCGATCTCGGACGACCTCGCCGGGTTCGCTCGCGGAACGTGTTTTTTTTAGGCGTTTTATCTGATGCTGGCTTTGAAGGGTCGGAGCTGTCGATTCAAAACCAAAGAGCTTCGGCTTTACAAAATACATAATATTACTCTCAGAACACAAAAGGTTTGTCATGACTTACTGCTGAAGCAACGGACAAAAGTCGGTCCAACGGACACCGGGCGACCTTTCCTACGACCTAAATGGAGTTTATGTCACAAAAGCCAATTCAAATATTCACAACGAGTGTTTTGCGATTGAGCCCTTATGTTTCTGAGACGAAGCCAAACTCAAAACATGTTGCACCTCCGCACGTGTCGTCATCACCTTTCCACCGCCCGCGCCCCTGAATATTCACAAATAAAACCAACAAAGCAGTTAACCAGCTTATACACCCTGCCCCCAAAATACCTCTGCATTAGAGTCTGTAATGTTTACATATTTCAAATGAAAATATATTTATATAATTTGTGGGTTTTTCACAGTATTTTGTTACTGCACGGCACCTGCCTCCGCCGACCCGACCATCCGCCAGGAAAGTCTGAGTCGCTCTGAGAGAGATTGTGTCTTGTGTTGTTCTGTGGAAGAGAAGTTTTCTCTTTGACTTTAGTTCTGGGATCGTCTGCGGTGAATACTCCCGACGTTGATACAAGGATGGAGCTTCAGAGTACTCTGGGACTCTGGGAAATCCTTGTTCCCCAACGAGAATACAACTTGTAGAAACGGCGAGAGACAGTTGCTTTGGCACAGATTTACATTGTCGTGATGTAAAGTCGACTCGTGTTCGACTCCACGGCCCCCCAGCTCCACTACAAACACTGGCGGCCATTGTTGTAATCCTTGGCTCGGTGCTCAGTCCCTGACTCGTCTCCTGGTGGAACGTCAATGAACTCCAGTGTCTCATGATTCAGCATCAATCCCCCCTCTGTGTTTGACTCCTGCTCTCTCTCTCTTTCTCTCCCTCTCTCTCTCTGTCTCTCTAGATCTGAGTCTCTTGCACATTCTCTTTTGAGTTCCCCTTAAAGAGCAGAGGCTCCATTTGGGGGTTCTGGTTCTGGCCCATGAACCCCTTGATGGATCCGTGTAGTCCCATAGTGGGCATGGGCAGGGACATGGGTAGCGGGGGCGACACCGAATTGGGGTTGGAGTTGATGCCGTTGCCAGAGGTGTTGAGCAGGTTGGAGGTGGAGATGGGCACGGAGTTGCAGGAGATGGGGATCTCCTGGATTTGCTGGTTCTTGCCACTGAGAATCCCCCCCGGCCCCCCGACGTCCGCCCCGAAACTCAGCCCCATGACGTTGTTGTTGAAGTGATGGGTCTTGTAGTAGTGGTTCAGGGTGTCTGAGCAGCCGACGTTGGGGAGATTGACTATCTCTGGGTGGTGTATCCTCAGGGTTCCCTCCCCTCCACCGCCGGAGTGCATGGTGGACCCGCCCGAGATGCCGCTCCCGGCCCCAGCCCCGATCTCGTCCTCCACGTTGATGATTTCGATGGCTCTGGCTGGCCCGTGGTGCTTGTGGAGCTGGTGCTGTTTCCTCAGCTTGTAGAACACCACCAGCATCACCGCCGCCATGAAGGTAATGGCCACGAAGCAGCCAATGATGATCTTTGTTGTTTTCATGACGTCGTCCAGGCCCGGGATGTTGGTGACGTCCATGAGCGAGACTGTCACAGCCTTGTCCGGGGCTCGGTTGGCCCGTGGGGACAGGGAGGACAGGGAGGAGAGAGAGGGCGAGATGGTGACCCCCGGCCGACCTTCCAACACTCCCCCCGGAGGCGTGGGACCCGGAAACTCGATGAGCGTCTCGTTGATGTACTGCCTCGCCGAATTCTCCTCCTGCACAGTCTCCACTGTTTCCACGGTGACAGTGGTGAAGTAGCTGTAGCTGTTGCTCGGGTCGGAGGCAGACACGTTCAGCACGGCCGTCGCCGTGGTGTTGCCGGCAGAGTTGGTCACCATGCAAGTGTACTGGCCGGTGTCCTGCACGGTTACATTGGTGAAGTTCAGTGTGCCGTCATGAAGTACGGAGATCCGGACCCGGTAGGATCCGTGGGTCATCAGGGTTCCGTTGGGGGTGAGCCAGTTGACGGATGTCATGGACGTCCCAGTGCGGCATTTCAGCTCCGCCGCCATCCCCTCTGTGACGTTCAGGTCAGTGGGAGGCTCCACGATAACAGGGGCGTAGCAGGTGAAGTGGCTCTGGTCCAGCTCCCCAATGTACCTGCCCTTTAACCCCGGCGGGGCATGGCAGCGGGCGCAGCATGTGGTGTTGCTGGGGACGGTCTCCTTCAGCCACCAGCTGAGCCACAGTACGTCACAGTTGCACACCCAGGGGTTGTGGTTTAGGTGCACCCTCTCCAGCTGGTGCAGCGGCGTGAAGAGGTCATGGGGCAGCGAGTGGAGAGAGTTGTGGGACAAGTTCAGCTCCTCCAGGTTCTTCAGGTCGTCAAAGGCGTTGCGTTCAATCACGGATACCCGGGAGTGCATGAGCCACAGCTTGCGAAGCGACACCAGGCCCTGAAAGGAGCCGGGTCGCACGATCCCCAGCTGGTTCCCGGACAGCTCCAGCTCCTCGAGCCGCACCAGTGGCGTCAAGTTCGGGATGTCCTTCAGACCGCACATTCCCAGGTTAAGGAACCGCAGATTGACCAGGCCTTCGAAGGCGGCCTCAGAGATGAAGTCCAGCTTCCGCAGCTCACCCAAGTCGAGGCGTCGCAGCGAGGGGACACGGTGGAAGGCGAAGGCATTGAGCGTCTCGATTGGGTTGTTCCTTAGCCACAGCTCCCGCAACTTGCTGAGGTACTCAAAGGCCTGCGAGGGCACCACGGTGAGCCGGTTGTCAAACAGCTCCAGCGTGTTGAGGTTGGGCAGGCCGTTGAACGCCCCCACCTCGATCTGCCGGATGTGGTTCTTGGAGAGCTGGAGAATCTCCAAGTGCCGCAGGTGTTTGAACGTGTCTGACTTGATGACCTGATGGGGACGACAAAACAAAAAGACATCCATCGTATCAGTCCTGATCCTACGAAGAAACAAACTGTCTTGACTGAGTGATGTGGAGATGCAAACACTTTGTTTTTAGCGAATACATCTTTTCAATGAATCGGGAGTCGCTCGTAGGTTCACCGGGACTCGAACCTCGATTTGTCAACGAAAAAAGAGAAACGTGCTCCAAACAAGCTCCTTAAGTTGTAATATTTACTGAGAACTAAATGAATGCATTCAAAATACTTGATATTGCATGGGACTGGTTTACACTTT
>NC_137207.1:27489734-27494734 GCF_960531495.2 Zeus faber
ATGCCCCCACAACGTCACCATAATGCCCCCACAACGTCAACACGTCACCACAATGCCCCCACAATGTTGCCACAACCTCACCACATCACCACAGTGCCCCCACAACGTCACCGGAACATCACCACAATGTCCCCACAATGTCACCACAATGTCCCCACAACGTCACCGCAATGTCACGTCACCACAATGCCCCCACAACGTCACCACAATGTCCCCACAACGTCACCACAATGCCCCCACAACGTCACCACAATGTCCCCACAACGTCACTGCAACGTCACGTCACCACAATGCTCCACAATGTCTCCACAACGCCACCACAACGTCACCGCAACGTCACCACAGTCCCCACAACATCACCACAATGTCCCCACAACGTCACCACAATGTCCCCACAACATCACCACAATGTCCCCACAACATCACCACAATGTCCCTACATCATCACCACAATGTCCCCACAACATCACCACAATGTCCCCACAACGTCACCACAATGTCCCCACAACGTCAACACGTCACCCCAATGCCCCCACAATGTTGCCACAACGTCACCACGTCACCACACTGCCCCCACACAACACCGGAATGTCACCACAATGTCCCCACAACATCACCACAATGTGCCCACAACGCCACCACAATGTCCCCACAACATCCCCACAATGTCCCCACAACGTCGCCACGTCGCCACAACATCACCAAAATGTCCCCACAACATCACCACAATGTCCCCACAACATCACCACAATGTCCCTACAACGTTGCCACAACGTCGCCACAACATCACCACAATGTCCCCACAACATCACCACAATGTCTCCACAACGCCACCACAATGTCCCCACAACATCACCACAATGTCCCCATTAACATCACCACAATGTCCCCACAACGTTGCCACAACATCCCCACAACATCACCACAATGTCTCCACAACGCCACCACAATGTCCCCACAACATCACCACAATGTCCCCATTAACATCACCACACTGTCCCCACAACGCCACCACAACATCACCACACTGTCCCCACAACGTCGCCACAACGTCGCCACAACATCACCACAACGTCACCACGTCACCACAATGTCAGCTCAGGAAACATTTAATTCAGTAACTGGTACTACACTGTTACTGCACTGTTACTACACAAGTACAACACTGTTACTACAATGTTACTACACTGTTACTATACTGGTACAACACTGGTACTACACTGTTACTCCACTGGTACAGCACTGGTACTACACTGATAAGACACTGTTACTACACTGGTATTACACTGATAAAACACTGTAACTACACTGTTACTACACTGGTACAACACTCTTACTACAATGTTACAACACTGTTACTATATTGGTACAACACTGGTAGTACACCGTTACTATACTGGTACTACACTGTTACTCCACTGGTACAGCACTGGTACTACACTGATAAGACACTGTTACTACACTGGTATTACACTGATAAAACACTGTAACTACACTGTTACTACACTGGTACAACACTCTTACTACAATGTTACAACACTGTTACTATATTGGTACAACACTGGTAGTACACCGTTACTATACTGGTACTACACTGTTACTAGACTGTTATAAAGGGCCGTTAATCATCAAGTTAAACAGCTGATGGGAACTGTGCTGCACTGAGGAGCCATCTTGACTCCCCATAGAAACAACATGGATCATGTTGAGTTGTTCCTCTGACCTTTCACCAGCAGCACAGGACAACAGCGCCGGCACCGCATCACCTCTCCCTTCATCCACCATCACATCCATATCACCGTACAACACTAAGTATTGTGATATAATATGGGTAAATGTTTTGGGAGTGTTTTGCAGATGACGCTCATCTCCTCATCATGACTAACGACCGGTTCTTATCAAAGCACAAGGCATCAAAAAGTATCATCACATCATCCATGTTGTCACCATCACCTCAGCCCCATCGCATCGTCTCTGTCTCTCTCTCTGCGGCCTCCATGTGCAGGTCGCTCTGCTCCGCCTCGGTATCGATCCCTCCATCAGAGACCAGCGCCGACCCAGCCGTGAAAAAGGCAAATTAGACCATAATCGCGCGGTTCGATTCCCTCCGACCGAGCGGGACCCCTAAGATGGAGCCGCTGCACCGTCTCCATCCCAACACAAAGCCTCACACACAGGTGCAGCAGGGTAACCATCATCCCCTCCATCCATCCGCTGTAACCATGACAACCCTGAAGTGATGCAGGACGTGGGAATGGGGGGGGGGGGGGCGCAGAAAGGGCTCAAAGGAAAAACCATTGAAAGATTTTCTGATGGTTTTTCTGTTGTGGTTTTTCGTTCCACGCGCTGTTGGTGTGGAACCCGCACCGACCCGGACCCCGGAACCAACCTGGACCCCCCACCCCCCATCCGAGCCCGTGGAGCCCCTGGGGCCCCCAGGGCCCCTGGTGCCCCTCCGGCAGAATGCTCTTATTCATGGTGCAGCTGTGAATCTTCTCTGGGACGCAACTGAAATCCTGAGCAGGCCCCGGAGCCGCACAAAATGGCTTTTGCGTCGCTCCGTGTGCGGGCGGCGTCGGAGCCCTCAACCCTCCCCGACGGAGCCCCGGACCTCCCTCCACAGCCCGGAACGTCCCGCACTTACATAAGCAGCCAGGTGTCACCCCGCGCCGCCCGCTCCCTCCTCACCGGCCCTCCCGCTGTTTACGTCACAACACCTCGACCTTTCAAATTCGATTTTTTTTTTCTTTCTTTGATTCCAATCAATTGATTTCGAGGATTTCTGCAAATGCGCCAAAACACGACGCCATCCCAGCCCCTTCCACCTGTCCGCAGATAGAGAGAAAAGCTCCTTTACCTCCATCATGTCTCCTCTCCTCCTCCTCCCCCTTCTCCTCCTCCCCCTTCTCCTCCTCCTCAGATCTCCATCACCGTCTCCTCCGTTTCTCTCCACATGGATCCTCTCTCCCCGCTCCCGTGGTTCTTCTGGTTCCACCAGCCGGGTCCGCCTCGGGTCACCGCGCCGGTCCTAGCGGGAGAAGGAGGCTCTGGAGGCGGATGGACCCCGTTCCATCACCGTCGAGGCTCCGGAGCGTTTTCCTTCAGAGCGGCTCCGCGTCCTGGAGATGCGCGTTCTGGCGCCGTGCGCGCGTCCGCCACGCTCCCTCCGTCAATCCCATAATATGAAAGGGTTGAAGTTAGGTATAAAAACAAGTGAATGGAAAATAGCATTAAACAGGTTTTTCATGAATGAATAAAGTCGAAAACTCGATCGTAATTAACGTCATAAAGATGAAATTCTTCAGGTGAAGATGAAAAAACAAAACATTGAAATAAAGTTGAACTTTATCCCCAGAAATTCATATTTTTCTTGATATTTTCATTTAAATCTTCTACTGAAATTCTTAGATTTTGTCTTTTTTTTTGGAAAATGCCACTTTGGTGGAACCGTTGAGACTTTGAACTCCTGATGTCGAGGTGATGACATCATACCAGCGCTCAAGGACTAAAAGATTTGAATGTGAAACGTGTTTTAATCCATTAAAATTCAAATCACAACAAAGTTAAAATGTTTGAAAACCTGTTGTGACGCCATTCCCCAAAAACACAAAACAACCAAAACCAAAACCACAACCACAACCACAACCACAACCAAAACCACAACCACAACCACAACCACAACCACAACCACAACCACAACCACAACCACAACCACAACCACAACCACAACCAAAATCACAACCACAACCACAACCAAAACCAAAACCAAAACCAAAACCACAACAACAACCACAACCACAACCACAACCACAACCAAAACCAAAACCACAACCACAACCCACAACCACAACCCACAACCACAACCACAACCACAACCACAACCAAAACCAAAACCAAAACCACAACCAAAACCAAAACCACAACCACAACCACAACCACAACCACAACCACAACCAAAACCAAAACCAAAACCACAACCACAACCACAACCACAACCACAACCAAAACCACAACCAAAACCACAACCACAATCACAACCAAAACCACAACCAAAACCACAATCACAACCAAAACCACAACCACAACCACAACCACAACCACAACCCACAACCCACAGCCCACAACCCACAACCCACAGCCCACAACCCACAGCCCACAACCCACAACCCACAACCCACAACCCACAACCAAAACCACAACCAAAACCACAACCACAATCACAACCAAAAGCACAACCACAACCAAAACCACAACTACAACCACAACCACAACCCACAACCCACAACCAAAACCACAACCACAACCACACCCACAACCCACAACCCACAACCAAAACCACAACCAAAACCACAACCACAATCACAACCAAAAGCACAACCACAACCAAAACCACAACTACAACCACAACCACAACCCACAACCCACAACCAAAACCACAACCACAACCACAACCAAAACCACAACCACAACCCACAACCCACAACCCACAACCCACAACCCACAACCAAAACCAAAACCACAACCACAACCACAACCAAAACCACAACCACAACCCACAACCCACAACCCACAACCCACAACCCACAACCAAAACCAAAACCACAACCACAACCACAACCACAACCACAACCACAACCACAACCAAAACCAAAGCCACAACCACAACCACAACCAAAACCACAACCACAACCACAACCACAACCACAACCACAACCACAACCACAACCACAACCACAACCACAACCACAACCACAACCACAACCACAACCACAACCACAACCACAACCACAACAAAAACCACAACCACAACCCACAACCCACAACCACAACCACAACCCACAACCCACAACCAAAACCACAACCACAACCACAACCACAACCACAACCAAAACCACAACCACAACCACAACCAAAACCACAACCAAAACCACAACCACAACCACAACCACAACCAAAGCCCACAACCCACAACCCACAACCCACAACCAAAACCACAACCA
>NC_137207.1:27499734-27502234 GCF_960531495.2 Zeus faber
AACATGGTGGTGGAGGATCACAACATGGTGGGGGAAGAGACGATGGTGGAGGTGGTGGAGAACATGATGGAGGAGGAGAATATTGTAGAGGTGTAGAACATGGTGGAGGTGGAGTTTTGTATGTTTTGTTTTGTTTTGTTTTGTTTTGTTTTGTTTTGTTTTGTTTTGTTTTGTTTTGTTTTGTTTTGTTTTGTTTTGTTTTGTTTTGTTTTGTTTTGTTTTGTTTGTTTTGTTTTGTTTCGTTTTTTTGGGGTTGTTTTTTTTTGTTGTTTTTTGTTTTGCTAAGTTAAGTTTAGTTTGGACCTGTATTTAGTTAAGTTTAGTTTAGTTTAGTTTAGTTTAGTTTAGTTTAGTTTAGTTTAGTTTAGTTTAGTTTAGTTTTGTTTGTTTGTTTGTGTGTTTTGTTTTGTTTTGTTTGGTTTTTTTGGGGTTGTTTTTTTTTGTTGTTTTTTGTTTTGCTAAGTTAAGTTTAGTTTGGACTTGTTGTATTTAGTTTAGTTCAGTTTAGTTTAGTTTAGTTTAGTTTAGTTTAGTTTAGTTTAGTTTAGTTTAGTTTAGTTTAGTTTAGTTTAGTTTGTTTGTTTGTTTGTTTGGTTTGTTTTGTTTTGTTTTATTTGTTTTTTTGTTTTATTTGTTTTGTTTTATATTTATTTATTTTTTTAATTTGTTTTTTTTATTTAGTTTTGTTAAGGAAAGTATAGTTTTGACTTGTTGTTTTTAGTTTAGTTTAGTTTAGTTTTGATTTGTTTATTTATTTGTTTTGATTTGTTTTGTTTTGTTTTGTTTTGTTTAGTTTTGTTTTGTTTTGTTTTGTTTTGTTTTGTTTTGTTTTGTTTTGTTAAGGAAAGTTTAGTTTTGACTTGTTGTGTTTAGTTTAGTTTTGTTTAGATTAGTTTAGTTTACTTTAGTTTTGTTTATTTATTTGTTTTGTTTTGTTTTGTTTTGTTTTGTTTTGTTTTGTTTTGTTTTGTTTTGTTTTGTTTTGTTAAGGAAAGTTTAGTTTTGACTTGTGTTTAGTTTAGTTTTGTTTGTTTTGTTTTGTTTTGTTTTGTTTTGTTTTGTTTTGTTTTGTTTTGGTTTGTTTTGGTTTGTTTTGTTTTGGTTTGTTTTGTTTTGTTTTGTTTTATTTATTTATTTGTTTTGTTTTGTTTTGTTTGTTTTGTTTTATTTGTTTTGTTTTGTTAGGTTAAGTTTAGTTTTGACTTGTTTTATTTTGTTTTGTTTGTTTGTTTGTTTGTTTTGTTTTGTTTGTTTTGTTTGTTGTGATAAGTTATGTTTCGTTGAGTTGAGTTTTGACTTGTTTTGTTTTATTTGTTTTGTATTGTTTGCATGTATATATATTTTCTTTTGTTTTGTATTGTTTGCATGTATATATATTTTCTTTTGCTTGTATTGTTTGCATGTATATATATTTTCTTTTGTTTGTATTGTTTGCATGTATATATATATTTTCTTTTGTTTGTATTGTTTGCATGTATATATATTTTCTTTTGTTTGTATTGTTTGCATGTATATATATTTTCTTTTGCTTGTATTGTTTGCATGTATATATATTTTGTTTTGCTTGTATTGTTTGCATGTATATATATTTTGTTTTGCTTGTATTGTTTGCATGTATATATATTTTCTTTTGTTTTGTATTGTTTGTATGTATATATATTTTCTTTTGTTTTGTATTGTTTGCATGTATATATATTTTCTTTTGTTTTGTATTGTTTGCATGTATATATATTTTCTTTTGTTTGTGTTGTTTGCATGTATATTGTTTGCATGTATATATATTTTCTTTTGCTTGTATTGTTTGCATGTATATATATTTTCTTTTGTTTTGTATTGTTTGCATGTATATATATTTTCTTTTGTTTGTATTGTTTGCATGTATATATATTTTCTTTTGTTTGTGTTGTTTGCATGTATATTGTTTGCATGTATATATATTTTCTTTTGTTTGTATTGTTTGCATGTATATATATTTTCTTTTGTTTGTATTGTTTGCATGTATATATATTTTCTTTTGTTTGTATTGTTTGCATGTATATATATTTTCTTTTGTTTTGTATTGTTTGCATGGATATATATTTTCTTTTGTTTTGTATTGTTTGCATGTATATATATTTTCTTTTGTTTGTGTTGTTTGCATGTATATATATTTTCTTTTGTTTGTATTGTTTGCATGTATATATATTTTCTTTTGTTTGTGTTGTTTGCATGTATATATATTTTCTTTTGTTTGTATTGTTTGCATGTATATATATTTTATTTTGTTTTGTATTGTTTGCATGTATATATATTTTCTTTTGCTTGTATTGTTTGCATGTATATATATTTTCTTTCGTTTGTATTGTTTGCATGTATATATATTTTCTTTTGCTTGTATTGTTTGCATGTATATATATTTTCTTTTGCTTGTATTGTTTGCATGTATATATTTTGTCTTTTGCTTGTATTGTTTGCATGTATATATATTTTCTTTTGTGTATATATATATTTTATTTTGTTT
>NC_137207.1:27507234-27522234 GCF_960531495.2 Zeus faber
AGGCGGAGAAGATGTAAGTGTCGTTTGGTGGCAGAGAGACAGGTGGAGAGACAGACAGACAGATGGCTAAGAGGACGTCCGGGGGGAGGGGGCGGGGCGAGCGACCTGATGCCATGGCAACGCTTCAAGCAGCCAATGAGGAGCTGCGAGCAAAACTGACTGACATCCAGATTGAACTACAACAGGAGAAGAACAAGGTACTACAACACTACTACAACACTACTACAGCATACTACAGCACTACAACAGCACTACTACAGTGCTACTACAACATTACTACAGCACTACTACTGCATTACTACAGCGCTGCTACAGCATTACTACAGTATGACCACAGTGCTACTACAGTACTACTACAGCATTACTACACACTACCATAGTACTACTACAGAATTACTACAGCACTGCTACAGTACTACTATAGCACTATTACAGCGCTATTAAAGTACTACCACAGCATTACTATAGTACTACCACAGTATTACTACAATACTACTACAGCATAACTACGGCATTACTACAGCACTACTACAGTACTACTACAGCACTACTACAACACTACTACTGTACTACTACTAGAGCACTACTACAGCACTACTACAGCATTACCACAGCACTACTACAGCACTACTACAACACTACTACAGCACTACTACAGCGCTGCTACAGTGCTCCCACAGCATTTCAACAGAACTACTACAGCACTACTACAGGACTATTTCAGCGCTACTACAGCAGTACTACTACAGCACCACTACAGCACTATGACAGTAATACCACAGTGCTACTACAGCATTAATACAGTGCTACTACAGCACTACTGCAGTGCTACTATAGCATTACTACAGCACTACTACAGTGCTACTACAGTGCTACTACAACATTACTACAGCACTACTACTGCATTACTACAGCGCTGCTACGGCATTACTACAGTATGACCACAGTGCTACTACAGTACTACTACAGCATTACTACACACTACCATAGTACTACTACAGAATTACTACAGCACTGCTACAGTACTACTACAGTACTATTACAGCGCTACTACAGTACTACTACAGAATTACTATAGTACTACCACAGTACTACTACAATACTACTACTACTACAGCATTACTACAGCATTACTACAGCACCACTACGGTACTACTACAGTGCTACTACAGCGCTACTACATTGCTGCTACTGCAGCACCACTACAGTACTACTACAGCATTATTCCAGCGCTACTACAGCACTACTACAGTATGACTACAGCATTACTACATCACTACTATGGTACTACTACAGCACTACTACAGTACTATTACAGCATTACTACAGCGTTACTACAGCATTAATACAGCACTACTAAAGCGCTACTACAGCACTACTAAAGTAGGACCACAGGGCTACAGCAGTACTACTACAGCATTACTACAGCTCTACTATGGTACTACTACAGCACTACTACAGTACTAGTACAGCATTACTACAGCATTACTATAGCACCACTGCAGCACTACTTTAGTAGTATTACAGGGCTACCACAATACTACTACAGAATGACTATAGCACTAGTACAGTACAGCGCCACTACAGTACTACAGTAGTACTACAGCACTACTTCATCACCACTAAAGCACTACTACAGCACTACTTCAGTACTACTATACTGCCACCTCAGCACTGCTACAGTGCTACTACAGTGCTACTACAGTGCTACTACAGTGCATACATCTGGCTGGTGATGCTCCCTCCACATTAAAGAGCAACATCCTGGTACTTTAGCAGAACCTCAGTCTGGACCAACTTACACTCTGAGGTTGTACTGACTGGAAACATCCACCAATGAAAGTTAAAACTTATATCTGTCTGTCTGTCTGTCTGTCTGTCTGTCTGTCCATCTCCATTTATCTGTCTGTCTGTCTGTCTGTCTGTCCATCTCCGTCTGTCCGTCTGTCTGTCTGTCTGTCTGTCTGTCTGCCTGTCTGTCTGTCTGTCCATCTCCATTTATCTGTCTGTCTGTCTGTCTGTCTGTCCATCTCCGTCTGTCCGTCTGTCTGTCTGTCTGTCTGTCTGTCTGTCTGTCTGTCTGCCTGTCTGCAGAACAGCCGTCTGGAGCGAGACAGGAGCCAGGAGCTGAAGGCGGAGCATCATCGGGCGGCGGTTGCCATGACGACGCTGAAGACCAAGCTGCACGAGGAGAAGCTGAAGGAGCTGGCGGTGACCCGGGAGACGTTGCTACGGCAACACGAGATGGAGCTGATGAGAGTCATCAAGATCAAAGACGGAGAGATCCAGAGACTGAACGGCCTGATGCTGATGCTGCGAGACGGGTCGACTGACAAGGTCCCCTGTCCGTCTGTCTGTCCGCCTGTCTGTGTCTGCTTGTCTGTCTCTCAGCCTGTCTCTTTATCTCTCTGCCTGCCTGTCGGTCACTCAATCTGTCTGTCTGTCTGTCTCTTTCTTTCTCTCTGTATGTGGAAAGTACCAGGATGACATATTACATCTGGTAAAATATTGTGATTTGCAAAGTGGGGACATTGTGCTTTTTTACTCACATACTAAAATACAATGTAAAAGTGCACACATCTAGTATGTAGCATGTATGTATACACCATTCAGCCACAACATTAAAAGCACCACTAATAAACAGTAATATTATGTAGCTCCTCCCCCTCGTGCCCCCAAAACAGCTGTGAGGTGGAGGCAGCGACTCCACCAGACTCTGAAGGTGTCCTGTGGCGTCTGGCACCAAGACGTTAGCAGCAGATCCTTTAAGTCCTGCAAGCTGGAGGTGGGGCCCCCACGGATCAGGCTTGTTGTTCCAGCACATCCCACAGGTGCTCCACGGGATCGGACCCTAACCCCGCCCCTCCACATGATGTAGAAGAAAAGGTGATTCATCAGACCTCCACCTTCTTTGCTCCATGGTCCAGTTGAGACGCTGACGTGTCCATTGTAGGTGCTTTCAGGGGTGGACAGGGGTCAGCGTGGACACTGTGAGCTCCCATACGCAGCAAGCTGCCATGCACTGTGTGTTCTACACCTTTCTATCACAGCAACATTCACTGTTTCAACACTTTGTGCTGCAGTAGTTCTTCTGTGGCATCGAACCAGACGGACTAGACTTCACTCCCCACGTGCATCAATGAGCCTTGGGCCCCGTGACCCTGTGGCCGGTTCACCGCTCGTCCTTCCTTGGACACTTTTGGTAGTAACCACTGCAGAGCGGAAACAGCCACAAGAGCTGTGCTTGTGGAGATGCTCTGACCCAGTCGTCCAGCATCACAATGTGCTCCTT
Organism: Zeus faber; assembly: GCF_960531495.2. NCBI lineage: Eukaryota > Metazoa > Chordata > Actinopteri > Zeiformes > Zeidae > Zeus > Zeus faber. Next base: position 27,510,527 of record NC_137207.1, read on the forward strand.
GTCAAAGTGGCTCAGATCCTTACGCTGCTACAACACATCAACTTCAACAACTCACTCACTCTAGTGTATATATAACACTATATATATAGTAATAATATATAACAGTATATATACATAATAATAATAATATATAACAGTATATATATAGTAATAATATATAACAGTATATATACATAATTTATAACAGTGTATATATAATAATGATATAGAACAGTATATGTATTATAATAATAACATATTACAGTATATATATAATAATAATAGTAATAATAATAATACATAACAGTATATGTATAATAATAATATATGACAGTGTATATATATTAATAATATAGAACAGTATATGTATTATAAAAATAACATATTACAGTATATATATAATAATAATAATAATAATAATATATAACAGTATATGTATAATAATAATATATGACAGTATATATATATATAATAATAACATATAACAGTATACGTATAATAATAATATATGACAGTATATATATAATAATAATATGTAACAGTATATATATATAATAATAATAATAATATGTAACAGTATATGTATAATAATAATATGTAACAATATATATATAATAATAATAATAATAATATGTAACAGTGTGTATATATATATATACAATAATAATATATGACAGAATATATATAATAATAATAATAGGCGGGGGAGACGGGGGGGGGGGAGCGCGTGGTACTGCAACTCACTCCTTTTCAGGTGTTCCCAGGATGTGACGTCGTCTCTCCCTCCAGGTGCGGTCGGCCCTGCTGGGGGAGGCGGTGGCGGCCGGGGAGGCAGGAGGGCGGGGCTGGGAGGCGGAGCGCTCCCGCCTCCATCAGGAGGCGCTGGAGCTGCGCAGCGCTCTGGCCTCGGCTCAGCAGGACTGTCAGGCCAGAGCAGCAGAGCTGAGGACGGCTCACCAGCTGCACCAGGACGAGCTGAGGGGCATGAAGAGAGAGAGCGAGAGGGAGATACGCAGACTGGTATACATGCTCATTGTATATACATTATATACACTAAATATATACATCACATACACGGAGAGAGGGAGATACGCAGACTGGTATACATGCTCATTGTATATACATTATATACACTAAATATATACATCACATACACGGAGAGAGGGAGATACGCAGACTGGTATACATGCTCATTGTATATACATTATATACACTAAATATATACATCACATACACGGAGAGAGGGAGATACGCAGACTGGTATACATGCTCATTGTATATACATTATATACACTAAATATATACATCACATACACGGAGAGAGGGAGATACGCAGACTGGTATACATGCTCATTGTATATACATTATATACACTAAATATATACATCACATACACGGAGAGAGGGAGATACGCAGACTGGTATACATGCTCATTGTATATACATTATATACACTAAATATATACATCACATACACGGAGAGAGGGAGATACGCAGACTGGTATACATGCTCATTGTATATACATTATATACACTAAATATATACATCACATACACGGAGAGAGGGAGATACGCAGACTGGTATACATGCTCATTGTATATACATTATATACACTAAATATATACATCACATACACGGAGAGAGGGAGATACGCAGACTGGTATACATGCTCATTGTATATACATTATATACACTAAATATATACATCACATACACGGAGAGAGGGAGATACGCAGACTGGTATACATGCTCATTGTATATACATTATATACACTAAATATATACATCACATACACGGAGAGAGGGAGATACGCAGACTGGTATACATGCTCATCGTATATACATTATATACACTAAATATATACATCACATACACGGAGAGAGGGAGATACGCAGACTGGTATACATGCTCATTGTATATACATTATATACACTAAATATATACATCACATACACGGAGAGAGGGAGATACGCAGACTGGTATACATGCTCATTGTATATACATTATATACACTAAATATATACATCACATACACGGAGAGAGGGAGATACGCAGACTGGTATACATGCTCATCATATATACATTATATACACTAAATATATACATCACATACACGGAGAGAGGGAGATACGCAGACTGGTATACATGCTCATCATATATACATTATATACACTAAATATATATATCACATACACGGAGAGAGGGAGATACGCAGACTGGTATACATGCTCATCATATATACATTATATACACTAAATATATACATCACATACACGGAGAGAGGGAGATACGCAGACTGGTATACATGCTCATCATATATACATTATATACACTAAATATATACATCACATACACGGAGAGAGGGAGATACGCAGACTGGTATACATGCTCATCATATATACATTATATACACTAAATATATACATCACATACACGGAGAGAGGGAGATACGCAGACTGGTATACATGCTCATCGTATATACATTATATACACTAAATATATACATCACATACACGGAGAGAGGGAGATACGCAGACTGGTATACATGCTCATCGTATATACATTATATACACTAAATATATACATCACATACACGGAGAGAGGGAGATACGCAGACTGGTATACATGCTCATCATATATACATTATATACACTAAATATATATATCACATACACGGAGAGAGGGAGATACGCAGACTGGTATACATGCTCATCATATATACATTATATACACTAAATATATACATCACATACACGGAGAGAGGGAGATACGCAGACTGGTATACATGCTCATCATATATACATTATATACACTAAATATATACATCACATACACGGAGAGAGGGAGATACGTAGACTGGTATACATGCTCATCATATATACATTATATACACTAAATATATACATCACATACACGGAGAGAGGGAGATACGCAGACTGGTATACATGCTCATTGTATATACATTATATACACTAAATATATACATCACATACACGGAGAGAGGGAGATACGCAGACTGGTATACATGCTCATTGTATATACATTATATACACTAAATATATACATCACATACACGGAGAGAGGGAGATACGCAGACTGGTATACATGCTCATTGTATATACATTATATACACTAAATATATACATCACATACACGGAGAGAGGGAGATACGCAGACTGGTATACATGCTCATTGTATATACATTATATACACTAAATATATACATCACATACACGGAGAGAGGGAGATACGCAGACTGGTATACATGCTCATTGTATATACATTATATACACTAAATATATACATCACATACACGGAGAGAGGGAGATACGCAGACTGGTATACATGCTCATTGTATATACATTATATACACTAAATATATACATCACATACACGGAGAGAGGGAGATACGCAGACTGGTATACATGCTCATCATATATACATTATATACACTAAATATATACATCACATACACGGAGAGAGGGAGATACGCAGACTGGTATACATGCTCATCATATATACATTATATACACTAAATATATACATCACATACACGGAGAGAGGGAGATACGCAGACTGGTATACATGCTCATCATATATACATTATATACACTAAATATATACATCACATACACGGAGAGAGGGAGATACGCAGACTGGTATACATGCTCATCATATATACATTATATACACTAAATATATACATCACATACACGGAGAGAGGGAGATACGCAGACTGGTATACATGCTCATTGTATATACATTATATACACTAAATATATACATCACATACACGGAGAGAGGGAGATACGCAGACTGGTATACATGCTCATCATATATACATTATATACACTAAATATATACATCACATACACGGAGAGAGGGAGATACGCAGACTGGTATACATGCTCATCATATATACATTATATACACTAAATATATATATCACATACACGGAGAGAGGGAGATACGCAGACTGGTATACATGCTCATTGTATATACATTATATACACTAAATATATACATCACATACACGGAGATACGCAGACTGGTATACATGCTCATTGTATATACATTATATACACTAAATATATACATCACATACACGGAGAGAGGGAGATACGCAGACTGGTATACATGCTCATTGTATATACATTATATACACTAAATATATACATCACATACACGGAGAGAGGGAGATACGCAGACTGGTATACATGCTCATTGTATATACATTATATACACTAAATATATACATCACATACACGGAGAGAGGGAGATACGCAGACTGGTATACATGCTCATTGTATATACATTATATACACTAAATATATACATCACATACACGGAGAGAGGGAGATACGCAGACTGGTATACATGCTCATCATATATACATTATATACACTAAATATATACATCACATACACGGAGAGAGGGAGATTCGCAGACTGGTATACATGCTCATCATATATACATTATATACACTAAATATATACATCACATACACGGAGAGAGGGAGATACGCAGACTGGTATACATGCTCATCATATATACATTATATACACTAAATATATACATCACATACACGGAGAGAGGGAGATACGCAGACTGGTATACATGCTCATCATATATACATTATATACACTAAATATATACATCACATACACGGAGAGAGGGAGATACGCAGACTGGTATACATGCTCATTGTATATACATTATATACACTAAATATATACATCACATACACGGAGAGAGGGAGATACGCAGACTGGTATACATGCTCATCATATATACATTATATACACTAAATATATACATCACATACACGGAGAGAGGGAGATACGCAGACTGGTATACATGCTCATTGTATATACATTATATACACTAAATATATACATCACATACACGGAGAGAGGGAGATACGCAGACTGGTATACATGCTCATTGTATATACATTATATACACTAAATATATACATCACATACACGGAGAGAGGGAGATACGCAGACTGGTATACATGCTCATCATATATACATTATATACACTAAATATATATATCACATACACGGAGAGAGGGAGATACGCAGACTGGTATACATGCTCATCATATATACATTATATACACTAAATATATACATCACATACACGGAGAGAGGGAGATACGCAGACTGGTATACATGCTCATCATATATACATTATATACACTAAATATATACATCACATACACGGAGAGAGGGAGATATGTAGACTGGTATACATGCTCATCATATATACATTATATACACTAAATATATACATCACATACACGGAGAGAGGGAGATACGCAGACTGGTATACATGCTCATTGTATATACATTATATACACTAAATATATACATCACATACACGGAGAGAGGGAGATACGCAGACTGGTATACATGCTCATCGTATATACATTATATACACTAAATATATACATCACATACACGGAGAGAGGGAGATACGCACACACACACACACACACACAGGTCCAGTGTTGAAAGACAGGCAGACAGACAGTCAGACAGTCAGACAGTCAGACAGGCAGACAGTCAGACAGTCAGACAGGCAGACAGGCAGGCGGACAGTCAGACAGGCAGAAGGATGGACAGACTGGTTTCACTGTTTGTGCTTCCATTCAGTAAGATGGAGAGAGAGAACTGTCGCTTTAATCTGGAGTTTAAAAAACATCAGAAACATATTTATATTCATAATAACTGATGCTCTGTAGTTATTGTCGAGGTCGCTGCCTGCAGCCCCTGCTCCTAGATACTACATCAGATACTAGGATGTCAAATGAAGAGTAATGCAATCTGTTGCCTCAGTACTTGTACTCTGTGCAATGACAGCGATTTGAATCCAATCTAATAATAGTACCATTGTAATGTAGTAATGTAGTACTGTCGTAATGTAATCCTGTAGTAATCTATAAATGTAGTACTGTCTTAATGTAATTCTGTAGTACTGAAGTAATGTATAAATGTAGTACTGTGGTAATGTAAAGTGTAGTACTGTGGTAATGTAAAAGTGTAATACTGTGGTAATGTAAAAGTGTAGTACTGTGGTAATGTAAAAGTGTAGTACTGTGGTAATGTAAAAGTGTAGTACTGTGGTAATGTAAAACTGTAGTACTGTGGTAATGAAAAAGTGTGGTAATGTTAGTTGAATGTAATCTAATCATTGGTATAAACCTGGAGGCGTGAGGTTAAACTAATGAACAGACGTCCTGGGTGAGCAGCACCACACACACACACACACACACACACACACACACACACACACACACACACACACACACACACACACAGAGGGTATAACGTCACATAAACTCGTCAAGTCCACGTCTTTAGAATTTGGATGGAGGTCGTTCTGAGATGAACTCCAACGGTTCAGTCAACGGCTTCAGGAAACTCTGTCTTGTCGTGGTGACATCTGTACTGTACTGGTGCTGGTTAGTTACTGGGAGGTCTGAACAAGCCAAGCATTCATAAGCAGCCTTTCTGTCTGTCTGTCTGTCTGTCTGTCTGTCTGTCTGTCTGTCTGTCTGTCTGTCTGTCTGTCTGTCTGTCTGTCTGTCTGTCTGTCTGTCTGTCTGTCCGTCCGTCCGTCCGTCCGCCTGCCTGTCCGTCCGCCGTCCGCCTGCCTGTCTGTCCGTCTGTCCGCCTGTCTGTCCGTCTGCCTGTCTGGTATACATGCCCGTCCGTCTGCCCGCCCGTCTGTCCGCCCGCCCGTCTGTCCGCCCGCCCGTCCGTCTGTCCGCCCGCCTGTCTGTCCGCCCGCCCGCCCGTCTGTCCGCCCGCCCGTCTGTCCGCCCGCCCGCCCGTCTGTCCGCCCGCCCGTCTGTCCGCCCGCCCGTCTGTCCGCCCGCCCGCCCGTCTGTCCGCCCGCCTGCCCGTCTGTCCGCCCGTCTGTCTGTCTGCCTGTCTGTCCGTCTGTCCGCCTGTCTGTCCATCTGCCTGTCTGGTATACATGCCCGTCCGTCCGCCCGTCCGTCCGCCCGCCCGCCCGTCTGTCCGCCCGCCCGCCCGTCTGTCCGCCCGCCCGTCCGTCCGCCCGCCCGTCTGTCCGCCCGTCCGCCTGCCTGTGTGTCCGTCCGTCCGCCCGCCTGTCTGTCTGTCCGTCTGTCCGTCCGCCTGTCTGTCTGCCTGTCTGTCCGTCTGTCCGCCTGTCTGTCCATCTGCCTGTCTGGTATACATGCCCGTCCGTCCGCCCGCCCGCCCGTCTGTCCGCCCGCCCGTCTGTCCGCCCGCCCGCCCGTCTGTCCGCCCGCCCGTCTGTCCGCCTGTCTGTCCGTCTGTCCGCCCGTCTGTCCACCCGTCTGTCCGTCTGTCCGCCTGTCTGTCCGTCTGCCTGTCTGTCCGCCCGCCCGTCCGTCCGTCCCTCCACCCGCCCGTCCGCCCGCCCGTCTGTCCACCTGCCCTTCGCCCGTCTGTCCACCGGCCCGCCCGTCTGTCCGGCCGCCCGCCCGTCCGCCCGCCCGTCTGTCCACCCGCCCTTCGCCCGTCTGTCCACCCGCCCGCCCGTCTGTCCGCCTGTCTGTCCATCTGCCTTTCTGGTATACATGCCCGTCCGTCCGCCCGTCCGTCCGCCCGCCCGCCCGTCTGTCCGCCCGCCCGTCCGTCCGCCCGCCCGTCTGTCCGGCCGCCCGCCCGTCTGTCCGCCCGCCCGTCTGTCCGCCCGCCCGCCCGTCTGTCTGCCCGCCCGTCCGTCCGCCCGTCTGTCCGCTCGCCCGTCTGTCCGCCCGTCCGCCTGTCTGTCCGTCTGTCCGTCCGCCTGTCCGTCTGCCTGTCTGTCCGTCTGTCCGCCTGTCTGTCCATCTGCCTGTCTGGTATACATGCCCGTCCGTCCGCCCGCCCGCCCGTCTGTCCGCCCGCCCGTCTGTCCGCCCGCCCGCCCGTCTGTCCGCCCGCCCGTCTGTCCGCCTGTCTGTCCGTCTGTCCGCCCGTCTGTCCACCCGTCTGTCCGTCTGTCCGCCTGTCTGTCCGTCTGCCTGTCTGTCCGCCCGCCCGTCCGTCCGCCCTTCGCCCGTCTGTCCACCCGCCCGTCCGCCCGCCCGCCCGTCTGTCCACCGGCCCGCCCGCCCGTCTGTCCGCCCGCCGGTCTGTCCGCCCGCCCGCCCATCTGTCCGGCCGCCCGACCGTCCGTCTGTCCACCGGCCCGCCCGTCTGTCCGCCCGCCCGTCTGTCCGCCCGCCCGTCTGTCCGCCCGCCCGCCCGTCTGTCCGCCCGCCCGTCTGTCCGCCCGCCCGCCCGTCTGTCCGCCCGCCGGCCCGTCTGTCCGCCCGTCTGTCTGTCTGCCTGTCTGTCCGTCTGTCCGCCTGTCTGTCCATCTGCCTGTCTGGTATACATGCCCGTCCGTCCGCCCGTCCGTCCGCCCGCCCGCCCGTCTGTCCGCCCGCCCGCCCGTCCGTCCGCCCGCCCGTCTGTCCGGCCGCCCGCCCGTCTGTCCGCCCGCCCGTCTGTCCGCCCGCCCGCCCGTCTGTCTGCCCGCCCGTCCGTCCGCCCGTCTATCCGCCCGCCCGTCTGTCCGCCCGTCCGCCTGCCTGTGTGTCCGTCCGTCCGCCCGCCTGTCTGTCTGTCTGTCCGCCCGCCCGCCCGTCTGTCCGGCCGCCCGACCGTCCGTCTGTCCACCGGCCCGCCCATCTGTCCGCCCGCCCGTCTGTCCGCCCGCCCGCCCGTCTGTCCGCCCGCCCGCCCGTCTGTCTGCCCGCCCGTCCGTCCGCCCGTCTATCCGCCCGCCCGTCCGTCCGCCCGTCTATCCGCCCGCCCGTCCGTCCGCCCGTCCGCCTGCCTGTGTGTCCGTCCGTCCGCCCGCCTGTCTGTCTGTCTGTCCGCCCGCCCGCCCGTCTGTCCGGCCGCCCGACCGTCCGTCTGTCCACCGGCCCGCCCATCTGTCCGCCCGCCCGTCTGTCCGCCCGCCCGCCCGTCTGTCCGCCCGCCCGCCCGTCTGTCTGCCCGCCCGTCCGTCCGCCCGTCTGTCCGCATGTCTGTCCGTCCGTCCGTCCATCTGTCCGCCCGTCCGCCTGCCTGTCCGTTTGTCCGTCTGCCCGCCCGCCCGTCTGTCCGCCCGCCCGTCTGTCCGCCCGCCCGTCTGTCTGTCTGCCCGTCCGCCTGCATGCCTGTCTGTCTGTCTGTCTGTCTGTCCGTCTGTCTGTCCGCCCGTCTGTCCGTCTGTCCGCCTGTCTGGCCGTCCGTCCGTCCATCCGTCCGCCCGCCCGCCCGTCCGTCCCTCCACCCGCCCGTCCGCCCGCCCGTCTGTCCACCCGCCCGCCCGTCTGTCCGTCCGCCCGCCCGTCTGTCCACCCGCCCTTCGCCCGTCTGTCCACCCGCCCGTCTGTCCGGCCGCCCGCCCGTCCGTCCGGCCTTCGCCCGTCTGTCCGCCCATGCAGATGGATGAGATCAAGCTGAAGGACAGGGCGGTCAGCGTCCTGGACAAGGCTCTGGGGCTGCAGGCTGGCCACGCCCACCGGCTGCAGCTGCAGACGCAGACGGCCGAGCAGCAAATCGCGGCGCTCAGAGACGCCCAGCGCGGCCTGAGCAGTCCAAGCCCCGCCCCTAACTCCGCCCCTAGCCCCGCCTCCTGCCCCGTAAGACCCTCCCCACTACTAATTACAATACTAATGCTGGTAGTTGGTAGTTTTCACAAACAATCTACTCATACTCTTACCAACAACCGCTTGCACGGTAGCATCTGCGACTACTAATGAGTTATTGTTCTACTACTTCGACTAGTAGTGCTACTACTACTACTACTAATATATATGATCATAATCATAATAATAATCATGATGACAACTGGAACACACATCTGAAACGTGAGTTTCACATGTGTGTTCCACTGTACTACCGCTCTACTACTACTACTACATCTAGTACTACTACTACACTACTACTACAGTGCTACTACTACTACTACTACTACTACTACACTACTACTACAGTGCTACTACTACTACTACTACTACTACTACTACTACTACAACACTACTACTACTACTAAACTACTTCTACTAAACTACTACTACGACCACTACTAAACTACTACTACACTAGTACTACTACTACACTTCTACTACTACTAAACTACTACAACTACTACTACTACTACTCTACTACTACTCCTACTACTAAACTACTATTACTACTACTACTACTACACTACTACTAAACTACTACTACTACTACACTATTACTAATACTGCTACTACTACTACTACTGCTACACTCCTACTACTAATACACTACTACTACTACTACTACGACTACTCTACTACTACTACTGCTATTACTACTACCTCTACTACTACCACTACTACACTACTACTACTACTACTGCTACTACTGTTGCATGTTGTTAATACATCCACTGTTACAGATAATGCTTCTGATATCATGGTTATTACATGTTACTACATGGTTACTACATGTTACTAGCTGTTACCACATGTTACTATGTATTTACTACATGGTTACTATATAATACTAGCTGGTTACTAAATTGTTACGAGCTGGTTACTACATGGTTGCTAGCTGTTACCAGATGGTTACTACTAGTACTGCTACCAGCGACTCTGGATCTTCAATAATGTGGCGTACTCCATCAGCTCCACCCGCAGGTGGTTGAGTGGTTTTCAGTTCCCCCACCCTTAGAGGGTGGGACTCTGCCGATGCCCTTGAGCAAGGCACTGGTCTCCAGTGGGGGCCGGTCCCCGGCCGTGCTGCTGCTCACCGCGCCCCCATGTGGCCGTAAGATGCAGACGCTCAATACGACCAAGTACATGAAGTACTTCTTGCTCTTCTTTTACTCCACGGCTGCAGTAGCTCGTCCTGACTGCTGTTACACTACTAGTTATATCCATAGAACTACTCGTTATATGGATCACTACTAATTACACTAGTTATATATATAACTGCTAGTTATTACATTACATTTAGTCATTTATCAGACGCTTTTATCCAAAGCGACTTACAAGGGAGAATAACATTCAAGCTACATTGCGAGTTATATATATAACTGCTAGTTATATATAACTAGTGTAATTAGTAGTGATCTGTGTTATATACATCACTTCTAATTATACTAGTTAAATATAACTACTAGTTATACACATCACTACTAATTATACTAGTTATACACATCACTACTAATTATACTAGTTATATACATCACTACTAATTATACTAGTTATATATAACTACTAGTTATATTCATCACGTCTAATTATACTAGTTAAATATAACTACTAGTTATATACATCACTTCTAATTATACTAGTTAAATATAACTACCAGTTATATACATAGCTTCTAATTATACTAGTTAAATATAACTACTAGTTATATACATCGCTTCTAATTATACTAGTTATTTATAACTAGTAGCTATATACATCACTACTTATTATACTAGTTATATACAACTAGTAGTTATATACATCACTACTAATTATACTAGTTCGATATAACTACTAGTTATATACATCAATACTAATGTTACTAACAGTACCACTGACACGCTGCAGAGGGCAGAGTGGAACTTAGGGCACAGCATCTGTTCCATCCACCCATCCACCCATCCATCCACCCATCCACCCATCCATCCACCCATCCACCATCCATCCACCCATCCATCCACCCATCCACCCTTCCATCCACCCATCCATCCACCCATCCATTCACCCATCCACCCATCCATCCACCCATCCATCCAC
>NC_137207.1:27524734-27534734 GCF_960531495.2 Zeus faber
ACACTACCACACACACACTACCACACACACTACCACACACACACACTACCACACACACACACTACCACACACACACTACCACACACACACTACCACACACACACTACCACACACACACACACTACCACACACACACTACCACACACACACTACCACACACACACACTACCACACACACACACACACACACTACCACACACACACTACCACACACACTACCACACACACACACTACCACACACACACACACTACCACACACACACACACTACCACACACACACACTACCACACACACACTACCACACACACACACTACCACACACACACACTACCACACACACACACACACTACCACACACACACACACTACCACACACACACACACACACTACCACACACACACTACCACACACACACACACACACACACACACACACACACACACACACACACACACACACTACCATACACACACACTATCACACACACACACACACACTACCACATACACACACTACCACACACACACACACACACACACACACACACACACACTACCACACACACATACACACACACACACACACACACTACCACACACACACACACACACACACACACACTACCACACACTACCACACACACACACACTACCACACACACACTACCACACACTACCACACACACACACTACCACACACACACTACCACACACACACACTACCACACACACACTACCACACACACACACACACACACACACACTACCACACACACTACCACACACACTACCACACACACTACCACACACACACACTACCACACACACACTACCACACACACACACACTACCACACACACACACACACACTACCACACACACACACTACCACACACACACACACACACACTACCACACACACACTACCACACACACTACCACACACACACACTACCACACACACACACTACCACACACACACACTACCACACACACACTACCACACACACACTACCACACACACACACTACCACACACACACACACACTACCACACACACACACACTACCACACACACACACACACTACCACACACACACTACCACACACACACACACACACACACACACACACACACACACACACACACACACACACACTACCATACACACACACTATCACACACACACACACACACTACCACATACACACACTACCACACACACACACACACACACACACACACACACACACACACACACACACACACACTACCACACACACACACACACACACTACCACACACTACCACACACACACACTACCACACACACACTACCACACACACTACCACACACACACACACACTACCACACACACTACCACACACACACACTACCACACACACACTACCACACACACACACTACCACACACACACACTACCACACACACACACACTACCACACACACACACTACCACACACACACTACCACACACACTACCACACACACACACACTACCACACACACACACTACCACACACACACACTACCACACACACACACTACCACACACACACTACCACACACACACACTACCACACACACACACTACCACACACACACACTACCACACACACACACTACCACACACACACTACCACACACACACACTACCACACACACACTACCACACACACTACCACACACACACACTACCACACACACACACTACCACACACACACTACCACACACACACACACTACCACACACACACACACACACACACTACCACACACACACTACCACACACACACACACTACCACACACACACACACTACCACACACACACTACCACACACACACACTACCACACACACACACACACACACTACCACACACACACTACCACACACACTACCACACACACACACTACCACACACACACACACACTACCACACACACACACACTACCACACACACACTACCACACACACACTACCACACACACACACACACTACCACACACACACACACTACCACACACACACACACACTACCACACACACACACACTACCACACACACACACACACACACTACCACACACACACTACCACACACACACACACACACACACACACACACACACACACACACACTACCATACACACACACTATCACACACACACACACACACACTACCACATACACACACTACCACACACACACACACACACACACACACACACACACACTACCACACACACATACACACACACACACACACACACACACTACCACACACACACACACACACACACACACACACTACCACACACTACCACACACACACACACACTACCACACACACACTACCACACACTACCACACACACACACTACCACACACACACTACCACACACACACACTACCACACACACACTACCACACACACACTACCACACACTACCACACACACACACTACCACACACACACTACCACACACACACACTACCACACACACACTACCACACACACACACTACCACACACACACCACCACACACACTACCACACACACACGAACACACACACACACACTACCACACACACACACTACCACACACACACACTACCACACACACACTACCACACACACACACTACCACACACACACTACCACACACACTACCACACACACACACTACCACACACACACACTACCACACACACACTACCACACACACACACACTACCACACACACACACACACACACACTACCACACACACACTACCACACACACACACACTACCACACACACACACACTACCACACACACACTACCACACACACACACTACCACACACACACACACACACACTACCACACACACACTACCACACACACTACCACACACACACACTACCACACACACACACACACTACCACACACACACACACTACCACACACACACACTACCACACACACACTACCACACACACACACTACCACACACACACACACTACCACACACACACACACACTACCACACACACACACACTACCACACACACACACACACACACTACCACACACACACTACCACACACACACACACACACACACACACACACACACACACACACACACACACACACACTACCATACACACACACTATCACACACACACACACACACACTACCACATACACACACTACCACACACACACACACACACACACACACACACACTACCACACACACATACACACACACACACACACACACACACTACCACACACACACACACACACACACACACACACACACTACCACACACTACCACACACACACACACTACCACACACACACTACCACACACTACCACACACACACACTACCACACACACACTACCACACACACACACTACCACACACACACTACCACACACACACACACACACACACACACTACCACACACACTACCACACACACTACCACACACACTACCACACACACTACCACACACACACACTACCACACACACACTACCACACACACACACACTACCACACACACACACACACACACTACCACACACACACACTACCACACACACACACACACACACTACCACACACACACACTACCACACACACACTACCACACACACACACACACACACACACACACTACCACACACACTACCACACACACTACCACACACACTACCACACACACTACCACACACACACACTACCACACACACACTACCACACACACACACACTACCACACACACACACACACACTACCACACACACTACCACACACACACACACACACACTACCACACACACACTACCACACACACTACCACACACACACACTACCACACACACACACTACCACACACACACACTACCACACACACACTACCACACACACACTACCACACACACACACTACCACACACACACACACACTACCACACACACACACACACTACCACACACACACACACACACTACCACACACACACACACACACACACACACACACACACACACACACACACACACACACACACACACACTACCATACACACACACTATCACACACACACACACACACACTACCACATACACACACTACCACACACACACACACACACACACACACACACACACACACACACACACACTACCACACACACACACACACACACACTACCACACACTACCACACACACACACTACCACACACACACTACCACACACACTACCACACACACACACACACTACCACACACACTACCACACACACACACTACCACACACACACTACCACACACACACACTACCACACACACACACACACACACACACACACACACACACACACACACACACTACCACACACACATACACACATACACACACACACACACACACACATACACACGTGTGTGTATATATGTGTGTGTGTGTGTGTGTGTGTGTCCAGCTCAAGCGCCTCCGGGAGGCGGAGTCTCAGTTTCTTCCTCTGCTGGATAAAAACAAGCGTCTGAGCAGGAAGAACGAGGAGCTGGCGCTGGCGATGCGTCGCCTTGACAACAAGCTGCGCTTCGTCACCCAGGAGAACATGGACATGGTAACCACGGCAACCACCGCCTTACCCCGTAACCATAGTCACCACACAACAGTACGAGCGACCGTAGTTGCGAAGCGTCGATGTTACGTGCCTGTCGCTATAATCAACAGCAGTGATTATTATGGTATGTTAGCGTCAGAAGCACCAGGGCGGGGTGAAGAGGCCGAGCTCCTTGAACGACCTGGAGGACAAACAGGAAGTCAGGGAGATGGACTTCCTGCGACTGCAGGTTCTGGAGCAGCAGCACATCATCGATGACCTGTCCAAGGTACTAGTGCTGCTACTATACTACTGCAAGTAGTATTAATACTATACTACTACTACAATTAGTACTACCAATATACTTCTACAAGTAGTACTACTTCTATACGTCGTATTAATACTATACTACTACAAGTACTACTACTACTATACTACTACAAGTAGTATAATTACTATCCTACTACAAGTACTACAGTACTACACCGCAGTACTGTCTTTCCGTTTACAGGCGCTGGACACAGCAGACTACGTCAAAACCGTCATTGTGAGTATTAAATGTAGTATTTCACATCATCTCTGGATATTATTGATGGATAAACACTGATTGGTCCATGGCGGCAATCACTGCTCAGCTATTTATGAATAATGACCATTGCCACGGCAACCACTTCTCCTATTCTCACGCCCCTCGTATCACTCCACCCACACGCTAACGCTAACGCTTGTGCGCAGGAACTACACCCGAGCTGATTTAATAGAATCCTCCTCCTCCTCCTCCTCCTCCAGGAGAGAGACATGCTGATGAGGTACAGACGACAGGACTCCACCAGGAGGAAAAGAACCTTCAGAGCTTGTAGGGTGAGACCTCCTGTCTGTCTCTCAATAACCTCCTGTCTCTCTGACCTCCTGTCTGTCTGTTTATTTTATTAACTCACAATTCTGTCCTTTGTGACCAGATGTGTTATTCATGTCAAATCATTGTTTTTGTGAAAATGAAAAAAATAAAAATGTTTTAATATGTATATTTAAAAATAAGTGAGTGTGTGTGTGTGTGTGTGTGTGTGTGTGTGTGTGTGTCCAGGTGGTGGAGACCTTCTATGGCTATGATGAAGATGCTTCAGTGGACTCTGATGGATCCACTCTGTCCTTCCACACCGACCAGACGCCTGATACCGACCCCGAGGAGGTGCCCACACACACACACACATACACACACACACACACATACACATACACATACACACACATACACACACATACACACATACACACACACACAAACATACACACACTCAGTTTCAGCAATCTGCTCCATTTGGGTGGGTCCAGTGCTTGGGACTCGGCTTCAGCAAGCAACAGGTCCATTGGGTGTAGGTCCCTGGTGACGGCATCCATCCATCGGGTGCGGGGGGCACCGTGGGGGCGTTTCCAGCCGGCAGCTTTAGGTGGGAAGTGGAGGATAGCGTGAGTAGGGTGTTCCGAGGGGGAGCCTTTTGACATGGCCGTACCAGCGCATCCGACGCTGTGCTGCCAGGTGGGACGCAGGGGGCTGTTGGGTGCATCGATTCTGGCAGCCAGGGTCTTGTTGAGAGGCGTGTTCATGGCACCGGCTGCCAGGGCACGTCTCCGGTTTATTTCAGGTGAAACGTTGCCATCGTTGGTGATGATGGACCCGAGGTAGGTGAAGGAGGTCACAAACTCAACCCCCCTCTCCACTGATATGCAGCGGAGGGGGGGCGGCACCTCCAATGTGCATTAATTTGTAATTTAATTAATGTCTGTCTGTCTGTGTCTGTCTGTCTGTCTGTGTGTCTGTCTGTCTGTGTGCAGGACCCAGAGCTGCGGTACCGCCAGCTGACCCAGGAGTACCAGGCGCTGCAGCGAGCCTACGCCCTGCTGCAGAACACTGTGGGTGGAGGCTTCGACGCAGAGAGGGAGATCAAGGTACGACTGCCCTCGAGCAAGGCACTAACACTGCAGGGTTGGGGGTTCCACTCTGGAGCAAGGCACTCACAGGGTTGCTGGTTCCATTCCCTCTCAGAGCAGAGAACAGCTGGAGATGGAGCTGAGTCGCTACCAGACCAGAATCCAGGACCTGGAGTCCTCACTGTGCCAGCAGGGACTGGTGAGACAGCGCCTGTCTCTCTCTCCCTCCATCCCTCTCCTGTCTCTCTCTCCCTCCATCCCTCTCCTGTCTCTCTCTCTCTCTCTTTAAACTCCCTCTCTCTGGTTTCTCTCCATCAGGATGTGAAGTGGGTGCAGGAGAAACAGGCCTTGTACCAGAGAAACCAGGAGCTGCTGGAGAAGGTGAGAGACTTCCTGTTTCGAGGACTTCCTGTTCAGATGACTTCCTGTTCAGACGACTTCCTGTTTAGATGACTTCCTGTTCAGAGGACTTCCTGTCTAAGGATGCTGTGTCTGTGAACTTCCTGTTTGTTTGTTTTGTTTTGTCCCAAGTTTTCCTTTGCAGCTAAAATGATTTTCATAATATATGATGTCATATAAAAATATATCATCTCCCCTAAATCTGGGTTGTGTGAGATGATTCCACTTCCTGTTTCCTGTTTCCTCCATCAGCTGAAACAGATGGAGGTAGAAGCTCTGAGGCTGAAGAACGACATCCAGGATGCCAGGGACCAGAACGAGCTGCTGGAGTTCAGGATCCTGGAGCTGGAGGTACTACCAGTACAACCAGTACTACCTGTACTACCAGTACAACCAGTGCTACCAGTACAACCAGTACTACCTGTACTACCAGTACAACCAGTGCTACCAGTACAACCAGTGCTACCAGTACAAGCAGTACTACCTGTACTACCAATACAACCAGTGCTACCAGTACAACCAGAACTACCAGTACAAGCAGTACTACCTGTACTACCAATACAACCAGTGCTACCAGTACAACCAGAACTACCAGTACAATCTGTACTACCTGTACTACCAGTACAACAAGTACTACCAGTACAATCCAGTCAGCTACTGGTGGACTGAGCTCTGTTTTCATGGTTTCCAGGAGAGAGAGCGCCGGTCGCCCGCCATCAACTTCCAACATCTGTATTTCCCAGAAGGCCTCAGTCCTCTGCAGCTGTACTGCGAGGCCGAGGGAGTCAATGTGAGTAAATACTCCACCTCTACTCCACCTCTAGCTCTACCTCTACTCCACCTCTAGCTCTACCTCTACTCCACCTCTACTCTACCTCTACTCCACCTCTACCTCTACTCCACCTCTACTTTACCTCTACTCCACCTCTACCTCTACCTCTACTCCACCTCTACTCTACCTCTACTCCACCTCTACCTCTACTCCACCTCTACCTCTACTCCACCTCTACTCTACGTCTACTCCACCTCTACCTCTACTCCACCTCTACTCTACCTCTACTCTACCTCTACTCCATCTCTACCTTGCTCCGTCTTTGACCACATGGTTTCTTGCTGCTCCAGGACATTGTGATCAGTGAGTTGATGAAGAAACTGGACATTCTGGGAGATAACGCCGTAAGTGTATGTTGCATTTACTTAGTACTTATGTGTGTACTTGACTAGTGATGAGTGACGAGTACTACTATGAGTTTAGTAGCTTGGCTCTATTATTATTATTATATGACTGTGAGGAAAAAAGAATTATTAGTATTAATGAGTATTATTGGCTGTATTTGACGTCTTTCCTCGGTGGCTCAGTTTGAAGTGAAACGTTCTGTATTTACAGTAATATTAAAGTTTGATGTCGTTTATGCTTCGTATGAAGAAATGATCATTAAACACCTTCTACTTCTACTACTTTTACTTCTACTACTTCTACTACTTCTACTGCTTTTACTTCTACTACTTCTACTACTTCTACTAGTTCTACTACTTTGACTTCTACGTCTTCTACTTCTACTACTTCTACTTTTACTACTTCTACTACTTCTACTACTTCTACTTTTACTACTTCTACTACTTCTTCTTCTTCTTCTCTGGTTTTTCTGTAGTATGTGCTCGTTTTCATTCATCAGGTGTAATATTCCATCAGTGGTGAAATGTGTTCAATGTGTTTTTATCCAGAATCTGAGTAATGAAGAGCAGGTGGCAGTGATCCACGCCAGGACGGTGCTGACGCTGGCTGAGAAGGTGTGGACCCTGATCAATACCTGATCAATACCTGATAACCAACTGATCAATACCTGATCAATACCTGATAACCAACTGATCAATACCTGATCAATACCTGATAACCAACTGATCAATACCTGATAACTAACTGATCAATACCCGATAACTAACTGATCAATACCTGATAACTAACTGATAGAACTATCTCAGAATCAGGCTTTTTCTATTTTCTTCTATATATTTTTATACAGTACAGTACTGATTTTATATATATATATATATATATATATATATATATATATATATATATATATATATATATATATATGTATATACACACACACATATATATGTATAGATACTATATATATATATATACTGTATATATACAGTTTATATATAAATATACCTGTGTGTGTGTGTGTGTGTGTGTATATATTTAGTAATTGATTAAAAAAAAACCTCATTATGTGTGTTTTGCCATTTAAGTCATTGCTGCTGCAACACTGAAATTTCCCTTAAATCAAGTATTTTTAACTTTTTTAATAAAGTATTTTTATCTTATTGAATAAAGTATTTTTATCTTACTTAATAAAGTATTTTTATCTTACTTAATAAAGTATTTTATCTTATTTAATAAAGTATTTTTAATCTTACTTAAAGTATTATTCATATTATTGAATAAAGTATTATTTATCTTATTTAATAAAGTATTTTTATCTTACTTAATAAAGTATTTTCATCTTATTTATTTATACTATGACTTTGACTACAGTTGACGGTAGAATTACCACAAATATCACCTGATTATTTGAGCCAATTATAATATTTTTGTCCCGATTTTTCAGACGTTCAGTTATATTTCATGGGAATTTTGAGGCAGTAAATTAACATTTTTCTGAGTTGATGGGAGTTTAAAGGTAGTTTGATGGTAGTTTGATGGTAGTTTGATGGTAGTTTGATGATAGTTTGATGGTAGTTTGATGATAGTTTGATGGTAGTTTGATGGTAGCTTGATGATAGTTTGATGATAGTTTGATGGTAGTGTGATGGTAGCTTGATGATAGTTTGATGGTAGTTTGATGGTAGTTTGATGATAGTTTGATGGTAGTTTGATGGTAGTTTGATGGTAGTTTGATTATAATTTGATGGTAGTTTGATGGTAGTTTGATGATAGTTTGATGGTAGCTTGATGATAGTTTGATGGTAGCTTGATGATAGTTTGATGGTAGCTTGATGATAGTTTGATGGTAGT
>NC_137207.1:27537234-27602234 GCF_960531495.2 Zeus faber
TATGTGTATGTGTGTGTATGTGTGTGTGTATGTGTGTGTGTGTGTGTGTGTGTGTATGTGTGTGTGAGAGTGTATGTGTATGGGTGTGTGTATGTGTGTGTGTGTGTGTGTGTGTGTGTGTGTGTGTGTGTGTGTGTTTGAGAGTGTATGTGTATGTGTGTATGTGTGTGTGTGAGAGTGTATGTGTATGGGTGTGTGTATGTGTGTGTGTGTGTGTGTGTGTGTGTGTGTGTGTGTGTGTGTGTGTGTGTGTGTGTGTGTGTGTGTGTGTGTGTTAAAGGACCTGTTCAGCAAACAGAAAGGTTACCTGGATGAAGAGCTGGATTACAGGAAACAGTCCATGGATCAGGCACACAAGGTTGGTTAGTTATAATAACTACAAGTGATGAATTACTAGTTTACTAGTAACTAATTAGTAAGTAATTGCTAAGTTATTAGTTAATGAATCATGCAGTTAACATCTGGAGCAGGGCTCAGGAACCTACGACTCGCAGACAATCACGGCTCTTTCCATGACGGTATATTTCTCGCAGACAATTCGGAGCTAAAATTTTTCATCACAATTAACAAGTAATAAATAATTATTCTGTGTCATTTTGAAGTAAAACAGGTCAAATAAATTACAATTTTGAGAATAAAATTCAAAATATAAATGTGGCGGACAAAGGGGCGTAGTCAAGCACCGGCTGCGGACCACAGAAAGACTCCGGGGCCTTTTCCTCGGGGCCCTGCCCCTCCCGGGTCCCTGCCCACGCTCCACCTGTGGGAGTCTCTGCCACAGGTGGAGCTTTAGGGAGGGAGGCGGAGTCTTCCTGGCCGTGGGGCGCCCACATGGCCACTGATGGAGCCTCAAGGCAGCATGAAGCTCCACCTCACTACGTACAAAGCAGACGACAAGGCCACCAGCAAAACCAGGCAGCACCACAAGTCACATCCATGCTAAAAAGTATTTCATATATTACTGGTTAGCTGCAGTATTACAACAATATTAATAAGAGGAATAAAGAGAAATGTAGTATATATAGATGTGTTATACGTTAAAAATGTATGCCTTACTTAAAAATTTTAATTGTATTAAATATTATATGGCTCACAAGGAAATACATTTAGAAATATTTGGCTTTTATGGCTCTTCCAGCCAAAAAGGTTCCCGACCCCTGATTTAAAGGTTTAAAGGTTTAGAGGTTTAAAGGTTTAAAGGTTTAGAGGTTTAGAGGTTTAAAGGTTTAAAGGTTTAAAGGTTTAAAGGTTTAGAGGTTTAGAGGTTTAGAGGTTTAAAGGTTTAGAGGTTTAGAGGTTTAGAGGTTTAGAGGTTTAAAGGTTTAAAGGTTTAAAGGTTTAAAGGTTTAAAGGTTTAAAGGTTTAGAGGTTTAGAGGTTTAAAGGTTTAGAGGTTTAAAGGTTTAGAGGTTTAGAGGTTTAAAGGTTTAAAGGTTTAGAGGTTTAGAGGTTTAAAGGTTTAGAGGTTTAGAGGTTTAAAGGTTTAAAGGTTTAAAGGTTTAAAGGTTTAAAGGTTTAGAGGTTTAGAGGTTTAAAGGTTTAGAGGTTTAAAGGTTTAGAGGTTTAGAGGTTTAAAGGTTTAGAGGTTTAGAGGTTTAAAGGTTTAAAGGTTTAAAGGTTTAAAGGTTTAAAGGTTTAGAGGTTTAGAGGTTTAAAGGTTTAGAGGTTTAGAGGTTTAAAGGTTTAAAGGTTTAAAGGTTTAAAGGTTTAAAGGTTTAAAGGTTTAGAGGTTTAGAGGTTTAGAGGTTTAAAGGTTTAGAGGTTTAGAGGTTTAAAGGTTTAAAGGTTTAAAGGTTTAAAGGTTTAAAGGTTTAGAGGTTTAGAGGTTTAAAGGTTTAGAGGTTTAAAGGTTTAGAGGTTTAGAGGTTTAAAGGTTTAGAGGTTTAGAGGTTTAAAGGTTTAAAGGTTTAAAGGTTTAAAGGTTTAAAGGTTTAGAGGTTTAGAGGTTTAAAGGTTTAGAGGTTTAGAGGTTTAAAGGTTTAAAGGTTTAAAGGTTTAAAGGTTTAAAGGTTTAAAGGTTTAGAGGTTTAGAGGTTTAGAGGTTTAAAGGTTTAGAGGTTTAGAGGTTTAGAGGTTTAGAGGTTTAAAGGTTTAAAGGTTTAAAGGTTTAAAGGTTTAAAGGTTTAGAGGTTTAGAGGTTTAAAGGTTTAGAGGTTTAAAGGTTTAGAGGTTTAGAGGTTTAAAGGTTTAGAGGTTTAGAGGTTTAAAGGTTTAAAGGTTTAAAGGTTTAAAGGTTTAAAGGTTTAGAGGTTTAGAGGTTTAGAGGTTTAGAGGTTTAAAGGTTTAAAGGTTTAAAGGTTTAAAGGTTTAAAGGTTTAGAGGTTTAGAGGTTTAAAGGTTTAGAGGTTTAGAGGTTTAAAGGTTTAAAGGTTTAAAGGTTTAAAGGTTTAAAGGTTTAGAGGTTTAAAGGTTTAAAGGTTTAGAGGTTTAGAGGTTTAGAGGTTTAAAGGTTTAAAGGTTTAAAGGTTTAAAGGTTTAAAGGTTTAGAGGTTTAGAGGTTTAAAGGTTTAGAGGTTTAGAGGTTTAAAGGTTTAAAGGTTTAAAGGTTTAAAGGTTTAAAGGTTTAGAGGTTTAGAGGTTTAAAGGTTTAGAGGTTTAGAGGTTTAGGTCTTGTTGGAGCAGCCTTCTGCCAGAGGGAGGTGTTACACCTTACAAGCCTGACCTGTCTCACTGACTGCTTCTATCTGTCTGTCTCTCTTTCTGTCTCTCTCTCTCATCTCTCTCCAATTTTCTGATTCTCTGCTCTCTCTCTCTCATGCCTGTCTCCCTGCCTGTCTTCCTCCCCACCTGTCTCTCCCTGCCTTTCTCCCTACCTGTATCCCTCCCCACCTTTTCTCCCTACCTCCCTCCTTGCCTGTCTTTCTCCGCATCTGTCTGTCTCCCCACCTGTCTGTCCCCACCTCCCTCTATGCCTGTCTCCCTCCCCACCTGTCTCCCTCCCTACCTGTCTCTCCCCACCTCCCTCCCTGTCTCTTTCCCCACCTGTCTCCCTGCCTGTCCCCTTCCCCACCTGTCTCCCTGCGTGTCTCAATACATGTCTCCTTCCCCCACCTCCCTCCATGCCTGTCTCCCTCCCCACCTGTCTCTCCCCACCTCCCTCCCTGTCTCTCCCTTCCTGTCTCCTTCCCCACCTGTCTCCCTACCTGTCTCCTTCCCCACCTTCCTCCCTGCCTGTCTCGCTCTCTACCTGTCTCCCTGCAGAGGATTGTGGAGCTGGAGGCCATGCTGTGCGAGGCCCTGCAGGGGGAGGGGGTGGGGGCGGGGGAGGGCGGGTGGAAGATGGAGGGATGCCGCCTCTCGCTGACGGAGGACGAGAGAGACGGGCTGCAGCGAGCGATGGAGCGATGGAGGAGAGCGCTGATGGTGGAGCTGAGAGAGAGAGACTCCCAGATCCTCAGGGAGAGGATGGAGCTGCTGCAGCAGGCCCAGCAGGTGAGACCGGAGGAGAGGGAGACGGGTGGAGAGACGGACAGGTAGATAGGATGCTAGTCTGCCATTTTGGACGCAGCCTTAAATGATGATGAGTGTGTGTTTTGTGTGTGTTTGTTTTGTGTGGTGTGTGTTTTGTGTGTGTTTGTTTTGTGTGTTTGTGTGTGTGTTTTTTGTGTGTTTGTGTTTTGTGTGTGTTTGTTTGTTTTGTGTGGTGTGTGTTTTGTGTGTGTTTGTGTTTTGTGTGTGTTTGTGTTTTGTGTGTTTGTGTTTTGTGTGTGTTTGTTTTGTGTGGTGTGTGTTTTTTGTGTTTGTGTTTTGTATGTTTTGTGTGTTTTGTGTGTTTTGTGTGTTTTGTGTTTTGTGTTGTTTGTGTTTTGTGTGTGTGTGTTTTGTGTTTTTTGTGTTGTGTGTGTTTTGTGTTTTGTGTTTTGTGTGTGTTTGTGTTTTGTGTTTTGTGTGGTGTGTGTTTTCTGTTTTGTGTTTTGTGTGGTGTGTGTTTGTGTTTTTTGCGGTGTGTGTTTGTGTGTTTTGTGTGTTTTGTGTTGTTTGTGTTTTGTGTGTGTGTGTGTTTTGGGTTGTTTGTGTTGTGTGTGTTTTGTGTTTTGTGTTTTGTGTGTGTTTGTGTTTTGTGTTTTGTGTGGTGTGTGTTTTCTGTTTTCTGTTTTGTGCGGTGTGTGTTTGTGTTTTTTGCGGTGTGTGTTTGTGTGTTTTGTGTGTTTTGTGTGTTTTGTGTGTTTTGTGTTTTGTGTGTTTTGTGTGTTTTGTGTTTTGTGTTGTGTGTGTTTGTGTTTTGTGTGTTTGTTTTGTGTGTGTTTGTGTTTTGTGTGTGTGTGTTTTGTCTTTTGTGTTGTGTGTTGTGTGTGTTTGTGTTTTGTGTGTGTGTGTTTTGTGTTGTGGGTGTTTGTGTTTTGTGTTTTGTGTTTTGTGTTGTGTGTGTTTGTGTTTTGTGTGTTTGTTTGTTGTGTGTGTTTGTGTTTTGTGTGTGTGTGTTTTGTGTTTTGTGTTGTGTGTGTTTGTGTTTTGTGTTTTGTTTGTTGTGTGTGTTTGGGTTTTGTGTATGTGTGTTTTGTGTTTTGTGTTGTGTGTTTTGTGTGTGTGTGTTGTGTGTGTTTGTTGTGTGTGTGTTTGTTGTGTGTGTGTTGTGTGTTTGTGTTTTGTGTGTTTTGTGTGTTTTGTGTGTGTGTGTTGTGTGTGTTTGTGTTTTGTGTGTGTTTGTGTTTTGTGTGTTTGTTGTGTGTGTGTTTGTTGTGTGTGTGTTTGTTGTGTGTGTGTTGTGTGTTTGTGTTGTGTGTTTGTGTGTTGTGTGTTTTGTGTGTGTGTGTTGTGTGTGTGTGTGTTTTGTGTGTTTGTTGTGTGTGTGTGTGTTGTGTGTGTGTTGTGTGTTTGTGTTTTGTGTGTTTTGTGTGTGTGTGTTGTGTGTGTGTGTGTTTTGTGTGTTTGTTGTGTGTTGTGTGTTTGTTGTGTGTGTGTTGTGTGTTTGTGTTGTGTGTGTGTGTGTTGTGTGTGTGTGTTGTGTGTGTGTTGTGTGTTTGTGTTGTGTGTTTGTGTTGTGTGTGTGTGTTGTGTGTTTGTGTTGTGTGTTTGTGTGTTGTGTGTGTGTGTTGTGTGTTGTGTGTTTGTTGTGTGTGTGTTTGTTGTGTGTGTGTTGTGTGTTGTGTGTTTGTGTTTTGTGTGTTGTGTGTGTGTGTTGTGTGTGTTGTGTGTTTGTGTTTTGTGTGTTTTGTGTGTGTGTGTTGTGTGTGTGTTGTGTGTGTGTCTTGTGTGTTTGTGTGTTGTGTGTGTGTGTTGTGTGTTTGTTGTGTGTGTGTTGTGTGTTTGTGTTGTGTGTTTGTGTGTTTGTGTTTTGTGTGTTTTGTGTGTGTGTGTTGTGTGTGTGTCTTGTGTGTTTGTGTGTTGTGTGTGTGTGTTGTGTGTTTGTTGTGTGTGTGTTGTGTGTTTGTGTTGTGTGTGTGTGTTGTGTGTTGTGTGTTTGTTGTGTGTGTGTTTGTTGTGTGTGTGTTGTGTGTTGTGTGTTTGTGTTTTGTGTGTTGTGTGTGTGTGTTGTGTGTGTTGTGTGTTTGTGTTTTGTGTGTTTTGTGTGTGTGTGTTGTGTGTGTGTTGTGTGTGTGTCTTGTGTGTTTGTGTGTTGTGTGTGTGTGTTGTGTGTGTTGTGTGTTTGTTGTGTGTGTGTTGTGTGTTTGTGTTGTGTGTTTGTGTTGTGTGTGTGTGTTGTGTGTGTTGTGTGTTTGTGTTGTGTGTGTGTGTTGTGTGTGTTGTGTGTGTGTTGTGTCAGAGGAACAAGGAGCTGGAGGAGTGGATAGAAGCACAGAAGCGACAGATCAAGGAGCTGGAAGAGAAGGTAAAGAGAGGGAGTCCTCCTCCTGTCTCACTTTCTTATTTGACTCTGTTGTCTCACTCATTCTCTCACTCTGTTTCTCTCCGTTCTCTCACTCTCTTTTCACTGGGACTCGCCTCCTTTTCTTCTTTTTCTAGTTTTTATTTTTATTCCTCTTCTTCTCGCTGGCGTTCATCCTCTGGTCCTGAAGACACAGCAGGTAAGACTTATATTTTAATAATATATAACTTCATATGATATGAAATCATATCATATTGTATTACACATAATTGAGTTTCATATATATATCTATATATATATAGATATATATACACTAACACAGTATATTATGATATATGATAAATATATAATCATAATATATAATAGAGCAGTAATGGTATTTTATCTTATGTCACCTTGTCTCCTGTAGGGGGCAGCAGTGGCTCTGGAAGGTGTGTCTGTCTGCTCTGGATCCAGGGGCCATGGGTTCCAATCCCAGTTCAGTTCTCATGTGGAACCAGAAGATCCAGACTGGACCTGGACCAACAAGGACCTGGACCTGGACCTGGACCAACCTGGACCTGGACCTGGACTTGGACCTGGACTTGGACCTGGACTTGGCCCGACCTGGAGCGACCTGGACCTGGACCTGGACCTGTACTTGGACTTGGACTGACCTGGACCTGGACCTGGACCTGGACCTGGACCTGGTCCTGGACTTGGACCATCATGGATCTGGACCTGGACCTAGACCTGGACCTGGACCTGGTCCTGGACTTGGACCATCGTGGATCTGGACCTGGACCAACCTGGACCTAGACCTAGACCTGGACCTGGTCCTGGACTTGGACTGACCTGGACCTGGACTTGGACCAGTATGGACCTGGACCTGGACCAACCTGGACCTGGACCTGGACTTGGACCATCCTGGATCTGGACCTGGACCTGGACCAACCTGGACCTGGACCTGGTCCTGGACTTGGACCGTCGTGGATCTGGACCTGGACCTGGACCAACCTGGACCTAGACCTGGATCTGGACCTGGTCCTGGACTTGGACCATCATGGATCTGGACCTGGACCTAGTCCTGGACTTGGACCATCGTGGATCTGGACCTGGACCTGGACCAACCTGGATCTAGACCTGGACCTGGACCTGGTCCTGGACTTGGACTGACCTGATCCTGGACCCTTCCGGACCTGGACCAACCTGGGATGTCTGGCTCAGGTCAAATCAGCCACCTAGCGATATGTTTATGGTGCAGGGAGAACATCCTGCTACTTCAGGAGTCACGTTGTGACCGACCTACACCGAGCCCAGTCCAGCTCTGTTAGCAGGCTGGCTCAACCCAAGGGAGCCAAGCTACACCGTGCTAACTATGCTAATTACACTGAAGTATGCTAACTGGCTGAAAGCACCACCCGACTGCGGCAGATCCACGCTGCACCATGTAGAGGGAAAAGGACATCAACCTGATCTCCTCCACCCAGGCTGAGAACATCTAGAACTCCACCCCACTTTCTCCTCCGCCCAAGCTGAGAACATCCAGACTTCCACCCGACGTTCTCCTCCACCAGAGCTGAGAACATCCAGAACTCCGCCCGACGTTCTCCTCCATCGGAGCAGTTCTTAGGTTGCTTCATTCCCGTAGGAGTCAGTAGATTAACAGACCGCGCATCAGTTCCGAACTCCATCTCTCACTCGACCTCAGCTGCTTCTCCTCCTCCATCTTGACATCTCTCTTCGTGTTTTTCCCTCAGATGTTTGGTACAAAACCTATCGCTCCACACGGTGATAATGATCATTTTCTGTTGTTACTGTTGAAACCGCATTATTCGGCGAGTGGAGGCAGAGTTGCCCCATTTTCCCTGCAAGTGTTCGGGTGCAAAGGGACAAAGTGGCTGACGCTGACCCCTCCTTCTTCCTTCAAAGTGTTCCCGAGAACGACAAACGGCCATCTTTGTTCACGCTGCGCACGACATACCACATGAGTGCACGTATCGCGTACTTTAGTATGTGAGGCAAAAGGACGAGTTGTTGGACATGCTACATGCCACATGTCACGTACTACATGCCAACGCCAGCTAGTGGCGCCATCTAGTGATGCTACATAGAAACTACAATGGAAGACTTGGAGAGATGACGTTTCCAGATGTTTCTCCTGCTGGTGCTCCAACAGACGTTCCTCTATTTCTATTTTCTACTCCGAGCCACGGTGCTGCGTTCACAAATGGAATTATTTTAAAAACGCTGAAAAAGTTCAAAAGCCAAAACATTGAGTCCGCTGGAGAACCTTTAATTTTCCAGAAGGTATTTTTATATCGATCTGTTTGGGATTCTGGGATTAAATGACAAATTAAAGGTGGATTGATTGGTGTAATCTGGATTTTATGCTGTGTTTCTTTAATTGCGTTCTTATCTATTTATTACATATTATGTCATTTTATATTTTCTCCAAACTGAAAGAAAATAATACGAATCATGAATCTGGATTTAGCTGATATCTAATAATAATCTTCTTCTTTGTGCTGCTCCCGTTAGTGGTGGTCACAGCGGATCATCTTCCTCCCTGACACCACCTGCCTGCATGTCCTCCGTCAGCACCTCCATCAAGCTTCTCTTTGGCTTCCTCTTTTCCTCTTGCCTGGCAGCTCCACCCGCAGCCTCCTCCTCCCAATGTAACTCTCATATTTCCTCCACACGTGTCCAAACCATCTCAATCTGGCCTCTCACTTTTCCACCAAACTGTCCAACCTGAGCTGTCCCTCTAATGTCCTCGTTCTTAATCCTGTCCATCCTTGTCCCTCCCAATGAAAACCTCCACATCCTCAACTCTGCCACCTCCACCTCATCCACCTGCCTTTTAGTCGGTGCCACCGCCTCTAAACCCTACAACATGGCTGCTCTCACTACCGTCCTGTACACCTTCCCCTTCACTCTGGCTGGAACACTTCTGTCACAGATTACTCCGGACCCTCTTCTCCACCCGCTCCACCCTGCCTGTACTCTCTTCTCCACCCGCTCCACCCTGCCTGTACTCTCTTCTTCACCTCTCTCCCGCACTCTCCGCTGCTTTGGACGGTTGACCCCGAGTACTTGAACTCCTCCGCCTTCTCCACCTCCACTCCACTCCACCCTCCCTCCCATTCAGGCGCATGTATTGTGTCTTACTCCTGCTGACTTTCATTGCACTTCTCTCTAATGCTGCCTCCACCTCTCCAGGCTCTCCTCCACCATCCGTGAACATCATAGTCCACAGAGACTCCTGTCTGATCTCATCTGTTAACCTGTCCATCACCACTGCAACAAGAAAGGGCTCAGAGCTGATCCTTGATGCAGTCCCACCTCCACTTTGATGCCTTGGTCACGCCTACTACACACCTTACTACTGACTGACTGCCCTCATACATATCCTGTACCACTCTTACCTACTTCTCTGCCGCCTCCGACTTCCTCATGCAGTACCACACTTCCTCTCTAGGCAGCCTATCATACGCTTTCTCTAAATCCACAAAGACACAGTGCAACTCCCTCTGTCCTTCCCTGTACTTTTCCATCAGTGTTCTTAAAGCAAACATGTCATCTGTAGTACTCTTTCCTGGCATGGAACCATACTGCTGCTCGCTGATCCCCACCTCTCCTCTTAACCGAGCCTCCACCACCCTTTCCCATAGCTTCATGCTGTGGCTGATCAACTTTATTCCCCTGTAGTTACTACAGCTCTGGACGTCTCCTTTATTCTTGAAGATGGTACCAGTAAACTTCTTCTCCACTCCTCCATCATCCTCTCCCTCTCCAGGATGGTGTCAAACAGTCTCGTTAGGAAGGCCACTGCCATCTCACCTAAACATTTCCATGCTTCCCCAGGTATGATTATGGTATGGCTAGATTGGTTGCTTGAAAGGTACTAATAAATTAAAATTAATATTATTATTAGATATTATAATCTAGCCACTGGGGTGCACAAGCCGGTGTATAATCAGTGCCAGTCCCAAGCCCGGATGAATAGAGAGGGTTGCGTCAGGAAGGACATCCACCGTAAAAACCATGCAAATCAAACATGATGACAACAAATCTGATTTCCAAACCGGATCGGTGGAGGCCCAGGTTAACAACCACCGCCACCAGTGCCGTCAACAGAGTGCCAGTGGAAATTGTGCTACTGTCGGCTGAAGAAGAGGGGCTAGGCGAGTCTGGGTGGAGAAGAGTGTACAGGCAGGGTGGAGCGGGTGGAGAAGAGTGTCCGGAGTGATGTGTGACAGAAGGGTTCCAGCCAGAGTGAAGGGGAAGGTGTACAGGACGGTAGTGAGAGCAGCCATGTTGTACGGTTTAGAGGCGGTGGCACCGACTAAAAGGCAGGTGGATGAGGTGGAGGTGGCAGAGTTGAGGATGTGGAGGTTTTCATTGGGAGGGACAAGGATGGACAGGATTAAGAATGAGGACATTAGAGGGACAGCTCAGGTTGGACAGTTTGGTGGAAAAGTGAGAGGCCAGATTGAGATGGTTTGGACACGTGTGGAGGAAATATCAGAGTTACATTGGGAGGAGGAGGCTGAGGGTGGAGCTGCCAGGCAAGAGGAAAAGAGGAAGCCAAAGAGAAGCTTGATGGAGGTGCTGACGGAGGACATGCAGGCGGGTGGTGTCAGGGAGGAAGATGATCTGTTGTGGCCACCACTAACGGGAGCAGCACAAAAGGAGAAGAAGAAGTGAGGCGTCTGGAGGTAATATAGTTAATTAATACTAATTTAGTAGTACAATAATTATAAGTAATAAAATAATATAATTCGTTATAATTTAGCAGTATAATAATTATAAGTTATAGGAATTCATCAGATAAATGGGCTCTTCTTGGCATTAGATTAATTACTATCACCGATGGAGGCAGTTCACCCTCCGGACCGATAGGAGGCGGACACGTGCGACGGTCGCTCGCTCGTTCTCCTCTCTGATTGGTCCATGCCTCAGCCAATCAGAGGCCAGGAAAGCTGTATTTAAACCGGAGCTCAGCGCGGCGTGTCCTGCGCAACAACACACGTGAGTATGGAAGTGTTTGTTTGTTTGTTTGTTTGTTTGTTTGTTTGTTTTCCGCTGTTTCACCAAATGTGTGAAAGTTTAGACACCGAGTGAACCTCAAGAAGGAAGGTGGAGAAGTGGAGGAAGGAGCTGGACGTGTCTCCTCCACTTGCTTCATTCAGGAGACATGACTCATGCACCGTGTGATGCGTGTCAACAGTGATGCCACAAAGATTTTACTTTGCTCAAAACACGAAACTTGTGTTGTCGAGGGACGGTCAACAACCGGGAAAGAGGAGTGAGACGGAGGAGTGAGACAGGAGAGAATCCTGGGGCTGAACTATGGTCTGACGCCACCTGTAATGTGTGTGACGTAGTTTACATTTAAATTTCTGATGTATGCTTTATATTATGATTATTATTGTATTGGTTGTTATTAATAGTATTTTTTTGATGATGATTGTATTGGTTATGATATAATGACATGGTGGTGTTGGACAGGTATTTGTCAGGACACAGCTGGGACAGTACCGGACAGACCGGGCCGTTTGGTCACCGTCGTTCAAAGTCTCATGTGCTGTAGTACATTTGTTAAATGACGTGCAGCCTGTATCCAGACCATAATACAATTGTCACAGTTGTTTTAAGGTGGTTATGGGCCAGGGAGCGCGCGTTCACAAGAAGCTCGTCCCCGAGATGCTGTGCTCGTAACACTGAGGTTCTACGGAGAGCGTCAAGGGTCAAATCGAACTTATTAAAGGCGTTTGTTTATTACTGTGAACGGGAAATGTCATGAGTGTCTACTTGTAGTTTGAAAAGGGAAAACAACCTGTGTTTGTTGTTTCATGTCTTAACACCAACAAAGACTGTTATTTCTATTAATAAATAATATTGTATTTGAGTTTTCTCTTGAATGTTGTAGACTTCTGGAAGAAATGTCACATAATTACGATTTGCTAAATATGCGATGGTATGAAATGGGACAATACCTGGACGTGTTGATCATTTTTCTATTTGCTCTTCTTCGTGTACTACTTCCTGTGGTGTTGTGATGATGACGTGTTTTTATGTCGTGTTTTCAGGATTGGTCTGGCGATGCAGGCCCCCTTCTTTAACCCCACCATGAGTTCTCTGAGCGACCTGGACCGCACAACCACAGGAGAACTGATCCCTGCAGCTGCTGCTTCCAGTGACCGGACCCTGGACAGAGACCGGACCTACCAAGCTCCTCCCAGCCCTAGGGGGGCTCCGCTCCGCAGCGCTGCCACACCACTTCCCCTAGAGGGTCCGAGAGACCAGACACCCCCGAGCGCCAGCAGGACACCCTACCGGGCCGTCCCCCTGCTGATGGACGAGGTGTTACCTGAAGTGACCCTGCTGGACCTGACCAACGTGACAGATCCTGAGGGGTGTGTAGCCCCCTCCCCTGGCACAGCCATGTGCACATGGCAGGGGGCAGTACCTTACGACAGTTGCATATCAACACCCACCACACTTGGTGGCGTCAGAGGAAGGCCCCGGACCCCCGCCCTTTTGCCCAGCCTCAGAGACCTGGGCTCCCCCATCTTCTCAGTGGAAAACGAGACCTTCCCTGACGACAGCACAATCGATTGGACTGTCGTGACCCCCAACCAGTCGTGTGTGGGGTTGAGTCCCGGTCTAATACCGGGTTCCGGGAACCGGACCCTGGACCCAGCTCCTTGTCCCGGGAACCGGACCCTGGACCCAGCTCCTTGTCCCGGGAACCGGACCCTGGACCCAGCTCCTTGTCCCGGGAACCGGACCCTGGACCCAGCTCCTTGTCCCGGGAACCGGACCCTTGACTCCCCCATCTTCTGGCTGGAGAATGAGACCTTCCCTGACGACAGCGCAATCGATTGGACTGTCGTGACCCCCAACCAGTCCTGTGTGGGGTTGAGTCCCGGTCTAATACCGGGTTCCGGGAACCGGACCCTGGAACCCCCTCCTTGTCCCGGGAACCGGACCCTGGACCCAGCTCCTTGTCCCGGGAACCGGACCCTGGACCCCGCTCCTTGTCCCGGGAACCGGACCCTGGACCCCGCTCCTTGTCCCGGGAACCGGACCCTGGACCCCGCTCCTTGTCCCGGGAACCGGACCCTGGACCCCGCTCCTTGTCCCGGGAACCGGACCCTGGACCCAGCTCCTTGTCCCGGGAACCGGACCCTGGACCCAGCTCCTTGTCCCGGGAACCGGACCCTTGACTCCCCCATCTTCTGGCTGGAGAATGAGACCTTCCCTGACGACAGCGCAATCGATTGGACTGTCGTGACCCCCAACCAGTGCTGTGTGGGGTTGAGTCCCGGTCTAATACCGGGTTCCGGGAACCGGACCCTGGAACCCCCTCCTTGTCCCGGGAACCGGACCCTGGACCCAGCTCCTTGTCCCGGGAACCGGACCCTGGACCCCGCTCCTTGTCCCGGGAACCGGACCCTGGACCCCGCTCCTTGTCCCGGGAACCGGACCCTGGACCCCGCTCCTTGTCCCGGGAACCGGACCCTGGACCCCGCTCCTTGTCCCGGGAACCGGACCCTGGACCCCGCTCCTTGTCCCGGGAACCGGACCCTGGACCCCGCTCCTTGTCCCGGGAACCGGACCCTGGACCCAGCTACTTGTCCCGGGAACCGGACCCTGGACCCCGCTCCTTGTCCCGGGAACCGGACCCTGGACCCCGCTCCTTGTCCCGGGAACCGGACCCTGGACCCCGCTCCTTGTCCCGGGAACCGGACCCTGGACCCAGCTCCTTGTCCCGGGAACCGGACCCTGGACTCAGCTACTTGTCCCGGGAACCGGACCCTGGACTTCTCTCCTGGATTGCTCCTAACGCCCATGCAACTACACTGGTGCGCCGACTCACTGGTCACCTCAACGCCCATGCCGCTCTCCCAGCAGGGGCGTGTGGCTTCCGACTCGGGCACCCGGTGCCCCCTGCAGGCCGGGCCAACCCCCTGCACAGACCTTGCCCTGAGGAGGAGAATCCCGTCGGGGGGCGAGAAGCCTCCCACAGCGCCCCCCCAGGAGGTATGACCCCCGTCCACATCCAAACCTGCCACTGCTGCCAGGGGTCGGAGAAATGTCCTAAATTTTAATCAATCATATATCCAGATATTTAATTTTGTCAAATTGAGTCTGATTCAAAACTCTGACCCTACGACCTGGAAAATAAGGAACTATAAATACAAATATAATATGATAGATACTTTATATAATAACACTTTCGTGTAAAACCCAAAACTCACACAGATGTATTGATTATGATATAATCACAATAATTCATGTAATTGTATGAAGTTGATCCTGTTCTTGTTCCATCGTTTCTGTTTATTCTTTTGTATTAAGACCAAAGGAGCTCAGGTTGTAGAGTCCAGAGTCCAGACCGGAGCAGCAGGTAAAAATCCCTTCATTCTGCCCTATTTTATATTTTTTCAATATCAAATTTTTAAATGTTCTCTATACTTTTCTGTCCTGTAGAAACAAAGCTGCCCGGAAACAGCCTGAAGAAGGCCCCGCCCTCTGGCATCCCAGCAGCCAAACCCAGAGCGTTGCAGACACTCAGGCCTCCCTCTGCCAGGAATAGCGCTGTGCTCTCGGCCAATCAGAAGCCGGGAAGCTCTGCCGGTGAGTTGGGCGGAGCCACAG
This sequence comes from Zeus faber, assembly GCF_960531495.2. Lineage (NCBI taxonomy): Eukaryota > Metazoa > Chordata > Actinopteri > Zeiformes > Zeidae > Zeus > Zeus faber. The sequence goes on from NC_137207.1 coordinate 27,551,650, forward strand.
CAAACATTATCCTTCATGGAGACACAGAATTGAGTTAAAATACATCAAAGCTAGGGCCACATTACAGTACGTCAGTTTCAAGCTGATTTGGCAAAGATTTCAGATCATTATCCTTCATCACTCTAACCTGCTGTACATCCTTCTCAGCTTGGTCCCTTTGTCTTGCCAATCAGTACAAGTACTTTTCTCCTTCCTTACTGTCCAACCTCTCATACAACTCGTCGTACGCCTTTTCCTTTTCCACTACTCTCTTCGCCTTGCGCCGCATCAGCTTGTACTCCTGTTACTTTCTTCATCTCTCTGACTTTCCCATTTCTTCTTCGCAAACCTCTTCTGCTCTATGCTCTCCCGTACGTCCTCATTACACCCCCAAGGGTCCTTGACTTCCTTCCTCTTCCCGCATGATACACAGAGTACCTTCTTGGCCGTCTCCCTCACCTCTTCTGCAGTTGTTTCCCAGTCATCCGTTAACCCTTCATTCCCACCTATTGCCTGCCTTACCTCCTCCCTAATTTGCACGCAACACTCCTCCTTTTTCATCTTCCACTATTTTATCTTTGGCTCTTCTTTCACTCTCTTCCTCTTCTTGGCCTCCAGAGTCATCCTACAGACCACCATCCAATGCTGCCTAGCAACACACTCCCCCACCAGCACTGTGCAGTCACTGATCTCTTTCAGATTGCACCTCCTGCATAAGATGTAGTCCACCTGTGTGCACCTTCCTCCACCCTTGTATGTCACCCTGTGTTCCTCCCTCTTCTTGAAATACATATTCAGAACAGTCAATTCCATCCTTTTGGTGAAATCAACCACCATGTGTCCTTTCACATTCCTCTCCTTGGCACCATACCTACCCATCACCTTATCACCTATGTCTCTGGTCCCTTGGCCAACATGCCCATTGAGATCTGCTCCAACGACCACTCTCTCTCCCTTGGGGAAGCTCTCCACCTCTTCATCCAACTCACTAAAGAATTCTTCTTTCTCTTCCATCTCACACCCAACTTGAGGAGCGTATGCACTGACCACATTCATTATCACCCCATCAATGTCCAGCTTCATGCTCATCACTCTGGTCACCTCCAAAACACTCTTGACATATTCTTCCTTCAACACCATCCCTACCCCGTTTCTCCCGCCATCCACTCCGTGGTAGAACAGTTTGTACCTGGCTGTGATACTCCTGGCCTTACTCCCCTTCAACCTGGTCTCTTGTACACATAGTACATCTACCTTCCTTCTCTCCATCATGTCAGCCAGCGCTCTCTCTTTACCCTTCATAGTGCCAACGTTCAAAGTTCCTCCTCTCTACTCTTCTTCCTCTCCTGCTGTCTCTGGACACGCCTTCCCCCTCTTCTTCTTCGGCCGACAGTAGCACAATTCTCACTGGCACCGTGTTGGCTAACGGTGGCGGTGGTTGTTAACCTGGGCCTCCACCGATCCGGTTTGGAAATTGATTTGTTGTCATCATGTTTGATTTGCATGGTTTTTACGCCGGATGCCCTTCCTGACGCAACCCTCTATTCATCCGGGTTGGGACCGGCACTGACGATGCACGGGCCTGTGCACCCACCAGTGGCTAGATTACAGAGTTACTACTAACACGAGTTACAATTTTCTGAGTCCCGTGAAACGCATCATCGTCTTCTGGTCGTAACATACAGGCTACGTTACAACTGGCTCGAATGCCGCAAAATAAGGAAGGACACAACACCGCATCTCACACCGCGTTAGATGCGATCGGAATGCATTTATACATGCAAAAAAACAAAGGTGTCTTGTTGCACCCCCAGAGCCTCAACCTGCACCTTTTTATAAGGAATTGGATGATTATATTGCATTACATTTTCATTGATCAGACGCTTTTATCCAAAGCGACTTACAATTGTTTAAACACTGACGGATGCAGCCATCAGGAGCAATTAGGGGTTAAGTGTCTTGCTCAAGGACACTACAGCGTGCTAGCAGGAGGAGCCTGGGATCCAACCAGCAACCTTTGGATCACTAGACCACCAGCTCTACCTCCTGAGCTACCATCCCCATGATGTCACAAAGGGCTCCACTACCCAAACTAATCTTGGGCCATCACCCAACTGCAAGTTGTAGAACGTTGGCGTATCGGTCATTCGCAAGCGTTCAGCATCTTCAAGGTAGATGTCACAATTTTTCACAAATTTCTGCTCCAAATGTAGTTCGATTATGGATCAAACTTGAACCACGAGATGTCTGCGACGTCCCAGTTCTATCGAGACCTCAACCGCGTCCTGCGGGCTGGACCCTTAATAATACTAATAATAACAACAGCAACAACAACAGTTTTAATAATAAATATAGCTGCAGGCAACAATACACAGGGTCCGGTTTAGTCGTCTTGGGTGAGTTTTACAGTTTCCAGCTTCTCTGAAACGCTGCACGATTTTCTGAGTTTACATGAACGCAGCGTGGGCCCCCCCCCCCTGTCGGTGGTCTCCTGGTTGCCCGTCTCACGTAGCAACCGCTCTGCGCTCTACACAGCGCAACCCTCCTGTCTTTAAAGCAACCCTCCATGTTTGGCTGTAAAGCAGAACTTCTCATGGTTAGAACTCTAGTGTTGTCGCTTGGTGCCGTGTTGGGCACCTAATTTATTTAAGTTTTTTTTTTACTTGGATTACATTTTCATTAAATTACATTTACATTAAATACCAAAAACGTTGTGCTATTTCTGTAAGTAATTACCATTGCACGGCTTCGATTTTCCGACACCTAGCTGGATCTCGAATGCATCACTCATACATTTCAGTGTTTTCGAGTGGACGCAGTGACATATATTTCAGGATTATTTTCTATTGTTTTCATAAATCCAGCAAAGTAATGTGGAGCAGGGATTAAAAATATCAACTAACAGATCTACTGACATCTACCAGGTAAAAAGTTATACAAATATACACCTAAATACATAGTTTGGTAACGTCTAAACACTACAGAGTGCCCAAGTCCACGCCGCACACTGGACACGGTCCAACTGGACATTGTCAATCAGAATCTGTACATTTATAGTAAATAATTTGAGGACGTCATAAAGCATCTTATTGTAAATATAATTTATGTCATCAAGCATTTTACTGTTAATATAATTTATACTAAATAATATTATGACATCACAAAGCATCTTACTGTAAATCTAATTTCCTCAATTTTGGAACCAGACGTGATGTGTCAGTTGAACCAAGACCGACTGAATATTTGGGATCAAATTTGGTCGGTTTTTAACAAATATCTGCTCTGAATGTGGACGCATTTGGATGAAACTTTGAGATGTTTGTGACGTACCGGTTCAAACAAGACGTAACCCATGTTAGTGTGTTATGCAAAAGTTGGTGTTCCAGATAGTTTCAGGCTTCAAGATTCAGAGAATCTGAAATCAATAGGGCTCCAGCCCCACGGGCTTTACCCCTAAATAATAGCCCATAATTGACTCCAGCCCCAGAGTTGTTGTAGACTTTCTGAATGTTGTGCTTGTGAATCTGCAGAAGCGCCGGGTCCTTCCGGCAGCAGCCAGAGCTCTGAGCCCGCCGGACCCCCCAGGGGACCGAAGCTGCCCGAACCGGGCCGCTCAGCCCCGCGGACCGGGCTGACAACAGTCGTCCGTCCAGAGAGCAGCACATTGCAGTCGTCCAGGAGGAGTGTTACAGGTGCATGGACCTTGGTCTCCGCATCACGAATGGACTTCAACCACAAGATGTTTGTGACGTACCGGTTCAAACAGGACGTCAACCGTGTTTGTGTGCTATGCCGGCTTCAAAATTCTGAGACTTTTCACCTGAACAATAACCACAGGGCTCAAGCCCCACAGCCTGGACCCCTAAATAACTACACAATATAATGCCTGTGTGTAGAATGAGCTATGGGACACATGGAGCATGCTTCCTCCTACTTTACGATCTGTGGGTCCAAATCTGAAATGCTGCCAGGCTCACATGCTGTCTGTCCCCCAGCAGCACTGCCCAGGCCCCTGGCCTCCCTGAAGGTCCCTCGGGGCATCAGCCAGACCAAGAGGAGCCTCCCGTCCAGGACGGAGACCCTGCCGCTGGCGAAAAGGAGCGGTAGGTGCCAGACCCTGGACCTCCAGCCCCAGAGTTGTAGACTTTCTGAATGTTGTGCTTGTGAATCTGCAGAAGGGCCGGGTCCTTCCGGCAGCAGCCAGAGCTCTGAGCCCGCCGGACCCCCCAGGGGACCGAAGCCGCCCGGACCGGGCCGCTCAGCCCCGCGGACCGGGCTGACAACAGTCGTCCGTCCAGAGAGCAGCACATTGCAGTCGTCCAGGAGGAGTGTTACAGGTGCATGGACCTTGGTCTCCGCATCACGAATAGACTTCAACCACAAGATGTTTGTGACGTACCGGTTCAAACAGGACGTCAACCGTGTTTGTGTGCTATGCCGGTTTCAAAATTCTGAGACTTTTCACCTGAACAATAACCACAGGGCTCAAGCCCCACAGCCTGGACCCCTAAATAACTACACAATATAATGCCTGTGTGTAGAATGAGCTATGGGACACATGGAGCATGCTTCCTCCTACTTTACGATCTGTGGGTCCAAATCTGAAATGCTGCCAGGCTCACATGCTGTCTGTCCCCCAGCAGCACTGCCCAGGCCCCTGGCCTCCCTGAAGGTCCCTCGGGGCATCAGCCAGACCAAGAGGAGCCTCCCGTCCAGGACGGAGACCCTGCCGCTGGCAAAGAGGAAGAGGAGCGGTAGGTGCCAGACCCTGGACCTCCAGCCCCAGAGTTGTACACTTTCTGAATGTTGTGCTTGTGAATCTGCAGAAGGGCCGGGTCCTTCCGGCAGCAGCCAGAGCTCTGAGCCCGCCGGACCCCCCAGGGGACCGAAGCCGCCCGGACCGGGCCGCTCAGCCCCGCGGACCGGGCTGACAACAGTCGTCCGTCCAGAGAGCAGCACATTGCAGTCGTCCAGGAGGAGTGTTACAGGTGCATGGACCTTGGTCTCTGCATCACGGATGGAAGGGCTCATATCACAGCAATAATGCAACGATGTCAAAATGCAGTCGGGCCAGTGTTTTTAAGATGCAGTTGAAAAGAGAGTGGAGTGAAATAAGTTTTCTACTGACCCACTTTGGGTAATAGTACAGCTATAAGTGTTCAGAGTGGAATCCTTGAACAGGTGCGCGTGTCTGGCAGGACTTGTGCATAGTAAGTAGCATCTCAGGTTGGACAGCCCTAGTACCTGCTCCCGTCTCTCTTGGAGTTGAGGCCGAGGGCCTTTAAACTCCTTCACTAAAGTCAATTAACAAAAAAACAAAGTAAAATGTTACATGAAGTAGTTTGCTGTAGGGGGCGCTGTTGGGGCTCAGCATAGCTACCGTATCAAATGAAGTTTTAGATTTATTCTTATCAAGACAAATGAACCTGGAGAAATGCTCGGTTGGTAAAGGAAAGAGAAGGGCGTGGCCCCCCACCCAACAGAGTAGTCATCGCTGCCATGGCCTCCAGAGAATTAGGAAGGAGGGCGACAAGAAACTCATTTGTGTTTCCCTCCAGTCGGCGTCGCTGAGGGCAGCGTCTCCATGGCAACATTGAGCGGCTCTCTGATTGGTGCGTTTGGCCTGGTGGTTTCTTTGAATTGGTTGGATTTAGTGTTGAGACATTTTGGTGTTTTATTGTGAATGTTATCGAGTATTAATGTCTACTGAATACTTCATTTACAAACAAAATGTTTCCTTTGGAATTCCCTCAATTCTACTTCCTTCCTTCCTTCAGATTGTCCAAACTGTGTGTTGCTCCGTCAGGAGCTGGAAAACAAAGAGCTGGAGCTCAGACGGCTGCAGCAAGGTGCGAAACACCATCGATGAAGAAGATGATGATGATGATGATGATCAGGGGAGCTTTAATCACATCTGATTAATTCAATGTGACTTCAAATAATTTTTAATTCAGAGCCCCCAAATGGTGGTATGAGTCTCACAGGCAGGGTTCTTTCCAGGCCCTTGAGGTGCTGGAATACCTTGAAAATAGCTCATTTCGTGCTGAAGTGCTTAGGGGGGGAAGAGATCTCAAAGAAGGTTTGAATATGGTTTTAAAAGTGTTTCTCTCCTCTCCCAGGGCTGCGGAGGTAAAACGGAACCGATCTGCAGGAATTGTTTCATTTGAAATGTCATTTGATAAAAATGTACATAAATATGGCAATATATGTATAAATGAATATATAAAGCAGTACATGAAAACATTAATGTATAAATAAATGCACAAATAGAAATGATGTATTCATAAAATGTGACAAATGCTCAAATAAATTGGTTTCTCTCTTTACTGCTGATTGGTGTGAGCTGTGTCAATCAAAGTTGGGTGGGGGGGGGGGGGGGGTCTAACACCTCATGTGATAATGTTTGTAAAACGCTAGAGTTGATTATTTTTGGGTTGGACGAGCAGGAGGTTACTGTAGACCTGAGACTGAGGGCAGGGCAATTGTCAATCAATTTTAATTTGGCCAATCGAGGGCTTTACAATCCAGTTGATGTGCTGGAGGTCAGCTGGTTGTCATCCTGTAGCTACACCCATTTAGCCACACCTTCCAGAACGGCCTCGGTATAATAACACAGCTGAGCCCCACAAAAGGGAACTCTGGGGTCTGACACTGAAGCCTCAATTGTGGAGAGCTGCTGAGGCGGCACGACCACGCCCTCAGGATGGTGTCTGTATGGGCCAGCCCCATCCACACCATCGTCTTCAGGCTTTTTAATAGTAGAAAAAATACAAAGACACTTAACTGTCAACAATACTCGTGTGGGACAATGAGCACAGACAAGGTTATCGCGATGAGTTAAAGACTTATTTTGAAATAAAATAGAGTTTGAGTTAATCACATGATATTTGGGTAACCTGCACAAGATCAGCTCGTATGACGTCCCTTGGCCGGAGCAGCCAGAGCTGCAGAGCTCGGCCTCTGGGTGGGTGTGGTGCTGATTCCAAGCCTCCTTAAATATGGTGGTGGTGTCGGAGGTTGAGAAGGGGTGTAGGACGCGGGGCAGACCGATGTGTTTCCATCAACCCCCAGGTTCTGAATGATTTGTGGAATAGATTCAGCACATTCCTGAAGACATCTCTCCGTAGTCGTTCAATTCTGTTGATAGGAAAAAACAAAATAAAGAAGAAATCGAACCGGATTTGTATTTCCTCAGGAGTTTGTATTGTTTGTTTTGGTCTTGTTTGGCTTTACAATGTTTACTCATGCTTTACAATGTTTAATTATGGCTTCCATTTGTTCTCGTCAAACGTGAGGTGAACAGCCAGTGGATCTTACTGCTTGGGTTCAGGTTAGGATGCTGTTTTCAGTTCCCTTTGGTCTAATGCTGTGGGATGTGGATCCATCTTGTCACTCAACTGCCTTTGGGACCTGAAAACATCTGATAAGATTTCATATTTTGGGCCAGCACACGCCTTGAAATAAAGCATGTGACTACAATGTTCTAATGCTGTGATATGATAAAGAACAATGAATATCAATCTATCTTTGCACATGGATGATATACTGTTATGGCCGCTCAGCTAGAGCTCCTTCCTATTAAACCTTTGATTGTGTAGCGTCCAGTTACTATAGCGCTGGCGTCCAGCCCCTGTGACTGACCATGAGGTGGGTGACCTCCACCTTTTCTCCTCCTTTGTCTGATTGAAGGAAGCTCAAACTGCTCTCCAGCTTCCAACAATCTCCCAAGCACCGTGTTGGCACGCCTCTGTCGCCTGTCACCTGTCGCCTGTCGCCTGTCGTCTGTCGCATGTCGCCTGTTGCTTGTGTTCAACCAAAAGAATCTCCAGCTATTGAGACAGTAACAAGGTAACATGATGTCACTGTACTTGATCCGGGTTTATTTACAAAGTATTACAGTGCTCCCTCACTATAGCGCCCCCTCTTGCCAGGCACCTTCATCTACCATCAACAAAAGATGTAATGTTTGGTGTGCTGTGGGGTACCTGTAGGGTGGGGTAGTTAGGTGTACTGTGGTACCTTGAGGTACGAGTGCACTAACATACAAGTTTTCCCGGTTAGGAGCCGTCGTTCCGTCGATGTTTTGTATTGATTTTGGAGCAGAAAGGTGAGTCATGACGAGCGAGCTTCAGGTGCCGCTGGGGGGCGTGGCCAGCGAATGCGGCCTCATCCCACGTCTCACTCCTTCACTTCACGTGGTGACCTGAGCGTGGAAGCTTCTCTTTTGCGTTTTGTGCTTTTTGTGCAGTTATTTGGCCACATTCTTTTTTCTAACCATGGGTCCTAAGAAAGTAAGTGCTGAGAAGAAGAAGCGGATGATGTGATTGAATTAAAGCATGAAGTCATAGAAAACCATGAGCCAGGTGTGCCTGGGATGGAATTGGCAAATGTTTTAAAGTTAAGCGAAAGTGAAGTGAATGCAGGAGGGAGAGGCAGGATGGTGTAGAATTCTGCAGCATGATGTAGGATGATGCAGGATGATGCAGGATGATGCAGGATGATGTAGGATGATGCAGGATGATGCATGATCATGCAGGATGATGTAGGGTGATGTAGGATTATGGAGGGGGATGCAGGATTATGTAGGATTATGGAGGGTGATGCAGGATGATGTAGAATGATGATGGATGATGAAAGATGATGCAGGATGATATTGGATTATGTATGATGATGCATGATGATGCAGGATGATGCAGGATGATGCAGTATGACATAGGATGATGTATGATGAAGCGTGAAGATACAGGATGGGGCAGCATGATGAAGGATGAAGGACGGTGATGCAGGATGGTGTAGGATTCTGCAGGATGGTGTAGGATTCTGCAGGATGATGCAGCATGATGTAGCATAATGTAGGATGATAGAGGGTGATTCAGGATGGTGTAGGTCTCTGCAGGATGATGCAGGATAATGCATGGTGATGCAGAATGATATAGGATGATGTAGGATGATGCAGAATGATGCATGATGGTGTAGGATGATGTAGGATGATGTATGATGATGCAGGGTGATGCATGATGATGCAGGATGATGATGCAGACCCCAGGATGCGGATCCTCAAGGCGTGGACCCTCAGGACATGGACCTACCTTACCCACATTTACACAGAAATACTTGTATTTATACTAGAGAGGTACAGTACAGAATATAGTACTGATATATATATATATATGTACAGTATATATATATATATATATATATATATATATAAAATGGGACTTTCAAACAGTGAATGTTGCTGTGATAGAAAGGTGTAGAACACACAGTGCATGGCAGCTTGCTGCGTATGGGAGCTCACAGTGTCCACGCTGACCCCTGTCCAGCCCTGAAAGCACCTACAATGGACACGTCAGCGTCTCAACTGGACCATGGAGCAATGGAAGAAGGTGGAGGTCTGATGAATCACCTTTTCTTCTACATCATGTGGAGGGGCGGGGTTAGGGTCCGATCCCGTGGAGCACCTGTGGGATGTGCTGGAACAACAAGCCTGATCCGTGGGGGCCCCACCTCCAGCTTGCAGGACTTAAAGGATCTGCTGCTAACGTCTTGGTGCCAGACGCCACAGGACACCTTCAGAGTCTGGTGGAGTCGCTGCCTCCACCTCACAGCTGTTTTGGGGGCACGAGGGGGAGGAGCTACATAATATTACTGTTTATTAGTGGTGCTTTAATGTTGTGGCTGATCTATGTGTATGTATATATATAATATAATAAATAATATAATATATATATAATTTTATATCATATATATATATATTATATATATAATATATATATAATATATATGTCTGTGTATATCCCTCCCTCCCTTTCTCTCCACCTCCTATCCTCTCTCCTCCACCACCTCCCCTTCCTCTCGCTCGCTCTCGTTGTGTCTTCAGTGCAGCTTCTCTCCATCGCAGGTAAGATTCTCTTTTCTTCCATCTTTTGTTTTCATTGATTTCATTTCATCTTTGTCTTGTTCTCTTGATGTGGTAGTTTATTCTCTCCCTCCTCCATCCACCTCATCTGTGCTTTGTTGGTGGAATCACATCCTACAAGTTTATTACTGTGTGTGTTACTGTGTTACTGTGTGTGTTACTGTGTTACTGTGTGTGTTACTGTGTTACTGTGTGTGTTACTGTGTGTGTGTGTGTGTTACTGTGTGTGTTACTTTGTATGTTACTGTGTGTGTTACTGTGTATGTTACTGTGTATGTTACTGTGTGTGTTACTGTGTGTGTGTGTGTGTTACTGTGTGTGTTACTGTGTGTGTTACTGTGTGTGTTACTGTGTATGTTACTGTGTGTGCTACTGTGTATGTTACTGTGTGTGTTACTGTGTGTGTGTGTGTGTTACTGTGTGTGTTACTGTGTGTGTTACTGTGTGTGTTACTGTGTATGTTACTGTGTATGTTACTGTGTGTGTTACTGTGTGTGTGTGTGTGTTACTGTGTGTGTGTGTGTGTTACTGTGTGTGTTACTGTGTGTGTTACTGTGTGTGTTACTGTGTGTGTGTGTGTGTTACTGTGTGTGTTACTGTGTGTGTGTGTGTTACTGTGTGTGTTACTGTGTGTGTTACTGTGTGTGTGTGTGTGTGTTACTGTGTGTGTGTGTGTTACTGTGTGTGTGTGTGTGTGTTACTGTGTGTGTGTGTGTTACTGTGTGTGTTACTGTGTGTGTTACTGTGTGTTACTGTGTGTGTGTGTGTTACTGTGTGTGTTACTGTGTGTGTGTGTGTGTTACTGTGTGTGTTACTGTGTGTGTGTGTGTGTGTGTTACTGTGTGTGTTACTGTGTGTGTGTGTGTGTTACTGTGTGTGTTACTGTGTGTGTTACTGTGTGTGTGTGTGTGTTACTGTGTGTGTGTGTGTGTTACTGTGTGTGTGTGTGTTACTGTGTGTGTGTGTGTGTTACTGTGTGTGTGTGTGTTACTGTGTGTGTTACTGTGTGTGTTACTGTGTGTGTGTGTGTGTTACTGTGTGTGTGTGTGTGTTACTGTGTGTGTGTGCGTGTGTTACTGTGTGTGTTACTGTGTGTGTGTGTGTTACTGTGTGTGTGTGTGTGTGTGTTACTGTGTGTGTGTGTGTTACTGTGTGTGTGTGTGTTACTGTGTGTGTTACTGTGTGTGTGTGTGTTACTGTGTGTGTGTGTGTTACTGTGTGTGTGTGTGTGTGTGTGTGTATGTATTACTGTGTGTGTGTGTGTGTATTACTGTGTGTGTGTGTGTTACTGTGTGTTACTGTGTGTGTATGTGTGTTACTGTGTGTGTGTGTGTGTGTATTACTGTGTGTGTGTGTGTGTTACTGTGTGTGTGTGTGTTACTGTGTGTGTGTGTGTTACTGTGTGTGTTACTGTGTGTGTGTGTGTTACTGTGTGTGTGTGTGTTACTGTGTGTGTGTGTGTGCGTGTATTACTGTGTGTGTGTGTGTATTACTGTGTGTGTGTGTATTACTGTGTGTGTGTGTGTGTGTGTATGTATTACTGTGTGTGTGTGTGTGTATTACTGTGTGTGTGTTACTGTGTGTTACTGTGTGTGTATGTGTGTTACTGTGTGTGTGTGTGTGTATTACTGTGTGTGTGTGTGTGTTACTGTGTGTTACTGTGTGTGTGTGTGTGTGTGTGTGTGTTACTGTGTGTGTGTGTGTGTATTACTGTGTGTGTATGTGTGTTCCTGTGTGTGTGTGTGTGTGTGTATTACTGTGTGTGTGTGTGTGTTATTGTGTGTGTGTGTGTGTGTATGTATTACTGTGTGTGTGTGTATGTGTGTTACTGTGTGTGTGTGTGTGTGTGTATTACTGTGTGTGTGTGTGTGTGTGTGTGTGTGTGTGTGTGTGTGTATTACTGTGTGTGTGTATTACTGTGTGTGTGTGTGTGTTACTGTGTGTGTGTGTGTGTGTATTACTGTGTGTGTGTGTGTGTGTGTGCTACTGTGTGTGTGTGTGTGTATTACTGTGTGTGTGTGTGTGTGTGTATGTATTACTGTGTGTGTGTATGTGTGTTACTGTGTGTGTGTGTGTGTATGTATTACTGTGTGTGTGTGTGTGTGTGTGTGTGTCTGTATTACTGTGTGTGTGTGTTACTGTGTTTGTGTGTGTGTCCGTGCCTTTGCCCCTGGTCTCTAGGAACCTTAAAAGTCATTTCTATCCTGAATCCTCCTTGAACTGGTGCCACTCTGTCTCACTCTTCTCAACACGTTGTGTCTCACTCTTCTCAACACGTTGTGTCTCACTCTGCATGTGTGGATATTCACTGTGTGCGAGGTGTTATATAAATGAAGTATATTTTTATCATTATTATTATTATTTTCATTATTGTGTGTGTGTGTCTGAAATGTCACAGCGTGTTGTGTTGCGTAACTTTGTGCTGCAGGGTGTAGAGGCTTCCCCCTCCCCATCAACCCCACCCCCACCCCCCCGCAGGACAGATAGAAGTGTCACTGGATGGTTGCTCTCGCTCCGCTGGCGTGAGCTGTATCTGTGGCGGCTCCATGAACGATGCACTTTGTTATCACATTGTTTGTTAACATAAAGACCAGAAATATCATTGAACATGAAGCAGGATGTGATGTCAGAGTACGTGAGCGACGCTTGGATTTGCAGGTTGAACAGTTTGACGGATGCGTTCCAACAGAACCGTGCGGAGCCACGTTCCTCACCTGTCCAGGTGACAGCTGGTCCGAGGAGGGTCCTCTCGCCATGCGACAGTCAAGGTCCTGGTCCGTGGCGCCACGGACCAGGTCCACGGTGCGTCACCCAGCTGGTCTATGGAAAAACATCAACATAGAAACAAACAACATGTACATGGCAAAACATAAACATAGAAACATCAGACGACAACATGTATCGACAAAACAGAATTAATTAAGTTCATTACAACTGGTCACGTGGCCTCTTCCCGTCATAGTTATGGCAGCAAATGAGGGAGAAAAAGAGAGGGATGCAACCAGGAGGGTGCTGGGGTGCATCAAAGCAGGTGCTGGGTGGGTGTGTGTGTGTGTGTGTTTGTGTGATGTTCACCAGTGTGTACAGGACTTGTCCTATTATCTTCTGGTATACTAGGTTGGTATTACATCGTAGCCTCCAAGCAGCAGAAAAGGCTCCACCAGTCGCCCCCCCAGCCAACCACACCCTCACACCAGCCCAGCAGCACCCAACACCATGGAAGCCCCAGCACTGCCCAGCGCTCACGGGAGCTGCTGATGCAGGCTTCCTGTTTTCCACCTCTCTGTCAGTTCCGTCTGTTCTGTCTGTTGTCTGTTCTGTCTGTTCTGTCCGTTGTCTGTTCTGTCTGTTCTGTCTGTTCTGTCTGTTGTCTGTTCTGTCTGTTCTGTCCGTTGTCTGTTCTGTCTGTTCTGTCTGTTCTGTCTGTTCTGTCTGTTGTCTGTTCTGTCTGTTGTCTGTTCTGTCTGTTCTGTCTGTTCTGTCTGTTGTCTGTTCTGTCTGTTGTCTGTTCTGTCTGTTCTGTCTGTTGTCTGTTCTGTCTGTTGTCTGTTCTGTCTGTTCTGTCTGTTGTCTGTTCTGTCTGTTCTGTCCGTTGTCTGTTCTGTCTGTTGTCTGTTCTGTCTGTTGTCTGTTCTGTCTGTTGTCTGTTCTGTCTGTTGTCTGTTCTGTCTGTTCTGTCTGTTGTCTGTTCTGTCTGTTCTGTCCGTTGTCTGTTCTGTCTGTTGTCTGTTCTGTCTGTTGTCTGTTCTGTCTGTTCTGTCTGTTGTCTGTTCTGTCTGTTCTGTCTGTTCTGTCTGTTGTCTGTTCTGTCTGTTGTCTGTTCTGTCTGTTCTGTCTGTTGTCTGTTCTGTCTGTTGTCTGTTCTGTCTGTTCGTCAGTACAGTGCAACAAAGTGACAGTGACCGTCATTCACTGTGACAGAGCAGGAGGCTACAAAGCATCGTTCCACTGCAGGGTTACCGGTGTTTGGACGAATCGGCATGACAACCGCATCAGCATCAAAACAGACAATATCTGTTTCTGTTGTTTTCATCCAAATATTCTGTAAAGCCTGTTAGAAGGGGGGGGGGTGTCGCTGAGGGAAGTGTGGGCCACGCACATCCTCCCTACAAAGCAAGTGAGCTACGAGTAAATGAGTGTGTGTGTGTGTGTGTGTGTGTGTGTGTGTGTGTGTGTGTGCGATTGCTGGTTTTATTTTGGGAACCCCCCCCGACACAACGGAAACACTTCACCCCATAATTATCTGTCTGTCAAGAGCGCTAATCTCTCGATGTGTGTGTGGCTTCCTCTGCAGACTGAACAGATCTTTGGTTTAAGTTGGAGCTGAGCGTTGACACTGGAGGGTTGACGATGCAAATCCAAGATCGAGGTGGAAACAAATGACTGATCTGGAATCATTTTCCCGCTCATAGCAGTGGCTGGAACAGTGTGTTGTAGAGTAGAATCTGCAGAGGCTGATTCTACATCTGATTCAAGATGTTTATTTATCACATACATATACATACATATTCATACATCATACATCATCATCGTGAAATGAGGTTGCAACGCACCTGGAGATTATGCACAATAAGTACATACTGCCACAATAGCTAAACTAACAAACAAAATAACTGAAACAAACTGATTCCTAAAATCAAAATCAGAATCAGAATCAGAATCAGAATCGTCTTTATTGCCAAGTAAGTTACACAAACAAGGAATTTGTCTTGGTGTTCGGTGCAAACATGAAACATTAATGTAAAACAATGAGTAAAATACTAGTGAAATATATAAGAATATGTCAACTATGGCTGTTTTTGTTTGTTTGTTTGTTTTAAATAAAGCTGAACAGTTTGTGCAGGAATGTTCAAATGTTCAGTATAAAGTGTAACAGTAGTGAAATGTTCACAGTTAAAGTCCAGAAGAATGAGGAACGTGTGTTAAGGTAACGCAAGGATGCAGCCGTTCAGGTTAAGGCAAAGTGGAGGGATAGAGCTTTAGAGCTTTAGAGCTTTAGAAGGTTAGAACTTTAGAGGGTTAGAGGGTTAGCGCTTTAGAGGGTTAGAGCTTTAGAGGGTTAGAGGGTTAGCGCTTTAGAGGGTTAGAGCTTTAGAGGGTTAGAGCGGTAGAGGGTTAGAGGGTTAGAGCTTTAGAGGGTTAGAGGGGTAGAGGGTTAGAGGGTTAGAGCTTTAGAGGGTTAGAGCTTTAGAGGGTTAGAGGGTTAGAGCTTTAGAGGGTTAGAGCTTCAGAGGGTTAGAGGGTTAGAGCTTTAGAGGGTTAGAGCTTTAGAGGGTTAGAGGGTTAGAGCTTTAGAGGGTTAGAGGGTTAGAGCTTTAGAGGGTTAGAGCTTTAGAGGGTTAGAGGGATAGAGGGGTAGAGGGTTAGAGGGTTAGAGCTTTAGAGGGTTAGAGCTTTAGAGGGTTAGAGGGTTAGAGCTTTAGAGGGTTAGAGGGTTAGAGCTTTAGAGGGTTAGAGCTTTAGAGGGTTAGAGGGTTAGAGCTTTAGAGGGTTAGAGGGTTAGAGCTTTAGAGGGTTAGAGCTTTAGAGGGTTAGAGGGATAGAGGGGTAGAGGGGTAGAGGGTTAGAGGGTTAGAGCTTTAGAGGGTTAGAGCTTTAGAGGGTTAGAGGGTTAGAGCTTTAGAGGGTTAGAGGGTTAGAGCTTTAGAGGGTTAGAGGGTTAGAGCTTTAGAGGGTTAGAGCTTTAGAGGGTTAGAGGGATAGAGGGTTAAAGGGGTAGAGGGTTAGAGGGTTAGAGCTTTAGAGGGTTAGAGCTTTAGAGGGTTAGAGGGTTAGAGCTTTAGAGGGTTAGAGGGTTAGAGCTTTAGAGGGTTAGAGCTTTAGAGGGTTAGAGGGTTAGAGCTTTAGAGGGTTAGAGGGTTAGAGCTTTAGAGGGTTAGAGCTTTAGAGGGTTAGAGGGATAGAGGGTTAGAGGGGTAGAGGGTTAGAGGGTTAGAGCTTTAGAGGGTTAGAGCTTTAGAGGGTTAGAGGGTTAGAGCTTTAGAGGGTTAGAGCTTCAGAGGGTTAGAGGGTTAGAGCTTTAGAGGGTTAGAGCTTTAGAGGGTTAGAGGGTTAGAGCTTTAGAGGGTTAGAGGGTTAGAGCTTTAGAGGGTTAGAGCTTTAGAGGGTTAGAGGGATAGAGGGTTAGAGGGGTAGAGGGTTAGAGGGTTAGAGCTTTAGAGGGTTAGAGCTTTAGAGGGTTAGAGGGTTAGAGCTTTAGAGGGTTAGAGGGTTAGAGCTTTAGAGGGTTAGAGGGTTAGAGCTTTAGAGGGTTAGAGCTTTAGAGGGTTAGAGGGATAGAGGGTTAGAGGGGTAGAGGGTTAGAGGGTTAGAGCTTTAGAGGGTTAGAGCTTTAGAGGGTTAGAGGGTTAGAGCTTTAGAGGGTTAGAGGGTTAGAGCTTTAGAGGGTTAGAGGGTTAGAGCTTTAGAGGGTTAGAGCTTTAGAGGGTTAGAGGGTTAGAGCTTTAGAGGGTTAGAGCTTCAGAGGGTTAGAGGGTTAGAGCTTTAGAGGGTTAGAGCTTTAGAGGGTTAGAGGGTTAGAGCTTTAGAGGGTTAGAGGGTTAGAGCTTTAGAGGGTTAGAGCTTTAGAGGGTTAGAGGGATAGAGGGTTAGAGGGGTAGAGGGTTAGAGGGTTAGAGCTTTAGAGGGTTAGAGCTTTAGAGGGTTAGAGGGTTAGAGCTTTAGAGGGTTAGAGGGTTAGAGCTTTAGAGGGTTAGAGGGTTAGAGCTTTAGAGGGTTAGAGCTTTAGAGGGTTAGAGGGTTAGAGCTTTAGAGGGTTAGAGGGTTAGAGCTTTAGAGGGTTAGAGGGTTAGAGCTTTAGAGGGTTAGAGCTTTAGAGGGTTAGAGGGTTAGAGCTTTAGAGGGTTAGAGGGTTAGAGCTTTAGAGGGTTAGAGCTTTAGAGGGTTAGAGGGATAGAGGGTTAGAGGGGTAGAGGGTTAGAGGGTTAGAGCTTTAGAGGGTTAGAGCTTTAGAGGGTTAGAGGGTTAGAGCTTTAGAGGGTTAGAGGGTTAGAGCTTTAGAGGGTTAGAGGGTTAGAGCTTTAGAGGGTTAGAGCTTTAGAGGGTTAGAGGGATAGAGGGTTAGAGGGGTAGAGGGTTAGAGGGTTAGAGCTTTAGAGGGTTAGAGCTTTAGAGGGTTAGAGGGTTAGAGCTTTAGAGGGTTAGAGGGTTAGAGCTTTAGAGGGTTAGAGCTTTAGAGGGTTAGAGGGTTAGAGCTTTAGAGGGTTAGAGGGTTAGAGCTTTAGAGGGTTAGAGCTTTAGAGGGTTAGAGGGATAGAGGGTTAGAGGGGTAGAGGGTTAGAGGGTTAGAGCTTTAGAGGGTTAGAGCTTTAGAGGGTTAGAGGGTTAGAGCTTTAGAGGGTTAGAGCTTTAGAGGGTTAGAGGGTTAGAGCTTTAGAGGGTTAGAGCTTTAGAGGGTTAGAGGTTTAGAAGGTTAGAGCTTTAGAGCTTTAGAGGGTTAGAGCTTTAGAGGGTTAGGGCTTGAGAGGGTTAGAGCTTGAGAGGGTTAGAGGGTTAGAGCTTTAGAGGGTTAGAGGGTTAGAGCTTTAGAGGGTTAGAGCTTTAGAGGGTTAGAGGGTTAGAGCTTTAGAGGGTTAGAGGGTTAGAGCTTTAGAGGGTTAGAGCTTTAGAGGGTTAGAGGGATAGAGGGTTAGAGGGGTAGAGGGTTAGAGGGTTAGAGCTTTAGAGGGTTAGAGCTTTAGAGGGTTAGAGGGTTAGAGCTTTAGAGGGTTAGAGCTTTAGAGGGTTAGAGGGTTAGAGGGTTAGAGCTTTAGAGGGTTAGAGCTTTAGAGGGTTAGAGGGTTAGAGCTTTAGAGGGTTAGAGCTTTAGAGGGTTAGAGGTTTAGAAGGTTAGAGCTTTAGAGGTTTAGAGGGTTAGAGCTTTAGAGGGTTAGGGCTTGAGAGGGTTAGAGCTTGAGAGGGTTAGAGGGTTAGAGCTTTAGAGGGTTAGAGGGTTAGAGCTTTAGAGGGTTAGAGCTTTAGAGGGTTAGAGGGTTAGAGCTTTAGAGGGTTAGAGCTTTAGAGGGTTAGAGGGATAGAGGGTTAGAGGGGTAGAGGGTTAGAGGGTTAGAGCTTTAGAGGGTTAGAGCTTTAGAGGGTTAGAGGGTTAGAGCTTTAGAGGGTTAGAGCTTTAGAGGGTTAGAGGGTTAGAGCTTTAGAGGGTTAGAGCTTTAGAGGGTTAGAGCTTTAGAGGGTTAGAGGGTTAGAGCTTTAGAGGGTTAGAGCTTTAGAGGGTTAGAGGGTTAGAGCTTTAGAGGGTTAGAGCTTTAGAGGGTTAGAGGTTTAGAAGGTTAGAGCTTTAGAGATTTAGAGGGTTAGAGCTTTAGAGGGTTAGGGCTTGAGAGGGTTAGAGCTTGAGAGGGTTAGAGGGTTAGAGGTTTAGAGGGTTAGAGGGTTAGAGGGTTAGAGCTTTAGAGGGTTAGAGGGTTAGAGGTTTAGAGGGTTAGAGCTTTAGAGGGTTAGAGGATAAGATCTTTAGAGGGTTAGAGCTTAAGAGGGTTAGAGCTTAAGAGGGTTAGAGCTTTGGAGGGTTAGAGGGTTAGAGCTTTAGAGGGTTAGAGCTTTAGAAGGTTAGAGCTTTAGAGGGTTAGAGTTTTAGAAGGTTAGAGCTTTAGAAGGTTAGAGCTTTAGAGGGTTAGAGTTTTAGAAGGTTAGAGCTTTAGAGGGTTAGAGCTTTAGAGGTTTAGAGGGTTAGAGGTTTAGAGGGTTAGAGGGTTAGAGCTTTAGAGCGTTAGAGGGTTAGAGCTTTAGAGGGTTAGAGCTTTAGAGGGTTAGAGCTTAAGAGGGTTAGAGCTTTGGAGGGTTAGAGGGTTAGAGCTTTAGAGGGTTAGAGCTTTAGAAGGTTAGAGCTTTAGAGGGTTAGAGTTTTAGAAGGTGAGAGCGGTTTGAAAGTTAAGAGGCTTAAAGGGTTACAGGTTTAAAGATTTAGAGGTTTAGAGGTTTTGAGCTTTGAGCTTTGAGCTCTTCTCAGATTTCAGACACACACACACAATAGAAGAGAAAGGTACCGGTCCTGGAGGCGTACAGGTCCTGGAGAGATGGTAGATTGCAGCCAATCACCTTCTCAGCAGAGGGAATGACACGCTGCAGTCTGCCCTTGTCCTTGGTGGTTGCAGCAGCGTACCAGATGGTGATGGAGGAGGTGAGATGATCGAGGTGTAGAAGTGCACCATCATCGTCTCTGGCAGGTTGAACTTCCACAGCTGCCGCTGGAAGTACATCCTCTGCTTGGCTTTCTTGATGATGGAGATGATGTTCAACTCCCACTTGAGGTCCTGGAAAAGGATGGTTCCCAGGAAGCGGCAGGACTCCACAGAGTCGACTGGGGAGTCACACAGGGTGATGGGGGTGATGGGGTTGATTGGGGTGAGTGGGGCAGCGTTCTTCCTGAAGTCCACAGCCATCTCCACTGTCTTCACAGCGTTGAGCTCCAGGTTGTTCTGGCTGCACCAAGTCACCAGATGGTCAAGCTCCCACCTGTAGGCGGACTCATCCCCACCAGAGATGAGCCCAATGAGGGTGGTGTTGTCCGCAAATTTCAGGTTGACAGACTGGTGGCTGGAGGTGCAGCTGTTGGTGTTTTTGGAGAAGAGCAGAGGAGAAAGAATGCAGCCTTGAGGGGAACCGGTGCTGATGGTCTGGGAGTCAGAGATGTGTTTTCCCAGCTTCACGTGCTGCTTCCTGTCAGACCGTCAAGTCCGTGATCCACCTGCAGGTGGAGTCAGGCAGGCTCAGCTGGGAGAGCTTGTGCTGCAGAAGAGCCGGGATGATTTTGTTGAAGGCGGAGCTGAAATCCACAAACAGGATCCTGGCGTAGGTTCCTGTGGAGTCCAGGTGCTGGAGGATGAAGTGGTGGGCCTAGTTAAGCCCTGATGTTCATGAACTCTTCTCTGGTGAACGAGCTCCGGAATTGTCACAAAAAAACTAATTTAACAAACAAAATGAGACATAACAACGTGCACCGACACACCGAGGCCAGCGTACGAGGCGCCATCTTGGTGATCATCAAAATCAAAACGTCATCATCGTCGTCGATCATCAAAACGTCATTCACTTAGTAAAGAGAATAAAATAAGAGTAAAAAGGTAATATACTGAGTGGGGGTACAAAATAGAAAATAAGGGGAATATGCTATTATGCATATACAGATATGTGCAGTAAAGTGGTATGTGAATAAAGTGAGGTAATGTGTGAGATATACAGTACAGTATACAACAGTACTACACAGCAATACAGTAACACAGAACAGAAATACAGTACAGTATGCAGTAACCAGTACAGTGATACAGTATGCAGTACAGTATGCTGTAACCCAGTACAGTGATACAGTATGCAGTACAGTATGCAGTAACCAGTACAGTGATACAGTATGCAGTACACTATGCTATAATCCAGTACAGTGGTACAGTATGCAGTACAGTATACAGTTACCAGTACAGTGATAAAGTATGCAGTACAGTATGCTATAACCTAGTACAGTGATACAGTATGCAGTATGCAGTAACCAGTACAGTGGTACAGTATGCAGAACAGTATGCTATAACCCAGTACAGTGATACAGTATGCAGTACAGTATGCAATAACCCAGTATAGTGATACAGCATGCAGTACAGTATACAGTTACCAGTACAGTGATACAGTATGCAGTACAGTATGCTATAACCCAGTACAGTGATACAGTATGCAGTGCAGTATGCAGTAACCAGTACAGTGTATAGTCCATGTTAAGTCCTCTGTGACGTGGACTCCCAGGTACTTGAAGCTGCTCACCTTGTCGACAGAAGTCCCATTAATCATCAGTGGAGCGCGCGTCCTCGGTTGTAATCCTCTCCTAAAGTCCAGAATCAGCTGCTTAGTTTTGCTGACGTTCAGGTGTAGGCTGTTGTCCTGGCACCAGAGTGACAGGTCAGTCACCTCCTCGCCGTAGACCTTCTCATTGCTGTTGGTGATCAGGCCACCACCGCCACGGTGTCGTCAGCAAACTCGACGATGGTGTTGGAGCTGGACCTGGCCACACAGTCATGTGTTTACAGGGAGCACAGTAGGGAGCTGAGGACGCAGCCCTGGGGGGATCCTGTGTTCAGGGTGAGGGAGCTGGACATGTGCCCCCCCCCCCCTTGTCTCCTGTATTACAGACCACCCAGCGTGCTAAAATAAAATAGGATGGATAAAAGAGTAGAGCCCAACAGTTGGAGCTGGTCCAGTACCAGCTTTACCTGGGGGTCTACCTGTAACAGGGGGACCACTTGAAGCTGGGTGACCTACAAACTATATTAATTCACTTTTTTGAATACATGTTTTTTATTAATTTAAATGGTAAAAGACCAACTCAGCAAAGTGTGCGGGACTCTGACAATTGGTATTCGGATTCAGTGTAAATACGGCTTTACTGTGTGTGCTTTTTCTGCAGTACCATGCCTGTCCAGATTGGGAAGTGTATAGAAGTACAGTAGGATAGTCGTACAGTAATATATTTCAGTATTTACTGTGTATCTCCCTGCAGTACCATGCCTGTCCAGAAGGGGAAGTGTCTGGCCATCTCCATCCAGGAGCACATGGCCATCGACGTATGTCCCGGTCCGATACGGCCGATCCGCCAGATCTCCGCCTACTTCCCCCGTCCCTCCCCCAGTAACTCCATGTCGGAGCCCCTCCTCCCTCCCTCTGCGGGGGAGGCCATGGGCAAGGGGGCCACAGGTGAGGGGGCCACGGGGGGGCTGTTGTCACCGCTGTTGCACGGGGCGACCAGAGGGGGCGGGTCATGGTCCCTGTCGGCCATGAGCAGCATGGACACGTCGGTGGAGATGGACAGCGGAGACAGCGACGACAGCAGTGAGTCCAAGCAAAACAGGAAGTACATGCCCACAATGCATCCATGTAGTTAGCTGTACTTCCTGTGTGTTAGCATGTACTTCCTGTGTTTTAGCTTCGTTAGGAACTCTGGAGTTTGAACTTCTGTACGAGAGAAAGAGCAGCTCATTACACTGCACCATGCTGAGAGCCAAGGTGAGAGGGAGGGAGGGATGATGGATAGAGGAGTGGAGGGAGTGAGGGATGGAGGGAAGGATTGAGAGATGGAGGGAGGGAGGGAGGGAGGAATGGAGGGTTGATGGGGGATGTTGGAGAGATGATGGGTGGAAGGAGGAATGGAGGGAGGGAGGAAGTGAGGAGTGGAGAGAGGGATGGATGGAGGGATGATGGGGTATGGTGGGGGGATGATGGATGGAAGGAGGAATGGAGGGAGGAAGTGAGGGGTGGAGGGAGGGAGGGGGGGAGGGATGGGGGAGGGGGGGAATGGATGGTTGGGTGGAGGGAGGGAAGGAGGGATGAATGAGGGAGGGAGGAATAGAGGGATGGAGGGAGAGATGGATGGATGGGTAGAGGGAGGAATGAGGGAGGGGGGAATAGAGGGATGGAGGGAGGGTGGGAGCGAGGGATGGATGGGGGGATGATGGGGGGTGGTGGAGGAATGATGGATGGAAGGAGAAATGCCTCCATTCCTTCCATCCATCATTCCTCCACCATCCCTCACCTACCCCCCGAAGGGGGGGATGATGGATGGAGAGAGGAAGGGAGGGAGGGATGGATGGAGGGATGATGGAGGGAGGGATAAATGGAGGGATGATGGATGGATGGGAGGGAAGGGTGGAGGGATGAAGGGATGGAAGGAATGATAATGGATGGAGGGAGGGATGATTTTAGAGATGTTGAAGGTGTGGTGCAGAAGACCATTGGTCACATGGTCCGAGCCCTGGGCGTTCCCAGCATGCATTGCGGCAGGGGGAGGGGGGAGTAGCTCTACTCTGATTGGTCATGACAGTTGGTGTCGTGTTGTGACAACAGGAAGCAGCCTCCAGTCAACACTGCTCCTCCCTCCCTCCTCCCTCCCTCCCCCTCTCTCCCTCAGGGTTTAAAGCCCATGGATTTTAATGGTCTGGCTGATCCCTATGTGAAGCTGCACCTCCTCCCTGGAGCGTGTAAGGTCTGTTATTATACAAAATATCTACAACTACACTATACTCTGCTATACCTCTACCTCTTTTATACCTTAACTCTAATATACTCTACCATACCTCTTCTAAACTACACTCTAGTCTACCTCCATTCTACTATACTCTACTATACCTCTACAATCTATGATACTCTACCTCTACTATACCTCTACTCTACTATACCTCTACCTCTAATATACCTCTACCTCTATTATACCTCAACTCTACTATACTCTACTATACCTCTACCTCAAATATACCTCTACTCCACTATACTCTACTATACCTCTACCACTATTATATCTCATCTCTACTATACCTCTGCACTGCTATACTGTACTATACTCTACTTATATTATACCTCTACGCTACTATACTTCATCACTACTGTGGGCGTTTCTACCCACAGATAATGGTTCAGGGAGGGAGTCTTTCTGCCCGTGGTGCGCCAAAATGGCTTGCGATTTTGAGTTCAGTGTCTGGCACGCAGGCCACAATATCTATATCTCTGAGGATCTATTATTATTGTTTCAAATAGTCCTCTCGGGCACAGGAGGATTGATGTTTCACTCCTGGCCCAATAAGCACCATGCAGGCGCTGATTGGGCCAAATCAAGGCAGAGAGTTTTCTTAATGTTTTGTCCGTCTTACAAAGAGGAGGGGCGCACGGCTTGTGAGCAGCCCAGGAGTGAAACGCCAATCCTCCTGCACCAATCCTCTTGCACAATTCAAGACAGCTTTGTGGCCCTGGGAAAAGGGAACCCTGCTGTCGTCCGCAGCCGGTGTTTGACCACGCCCCTTTGTCTGCCACATATCCCCACCGCCCGCCGTACTCACAGCCGACTCCCCTCCCCCCCCCAGAGCGGGAGAGAAAGTCAGCCACGACCATCTGCTGCCGGCCTGTGGACCACCCGGAAGTTAAAGGGCTGCAGAGCTAGGTACCACCGGGTGATCCGGGCATTTGTGTCCCTCATGCAGTGGAGCCACTGCAGCAGGGCGTGTTCCGAACAGAGGGTTGAAAGCTCGTCCCAGGAGGTAGTAGCGGAGGGAACCGACTGCCCATTTGATGGCGAGACACTCTTTCTCCACCGTGCTGTACCTCGACTCTCGCTCTGAGAGCTTGCGGCTGAGGTACAGCAGCAGACGCTCGGTCCCCTCAACCTCCTGGGACAGGACTGCGCCCAGCCCTCTGTTCGACACATCGGTCTGCAGACAGAAAGGGAGACAGAAGTTAGGGTTATACAGCACTGGCTTCCGACAGAGAGCTGACTTTACCCTCAGAAACGCCTGCTGGCACTTCTCTGACCACTGGACCAGATCTGGAGCACCTTTTCGAGTTAAGTCAGTCAAGGGGCTGTTTAGCTCTGAAAAGTTGGGGACAAACCTCCTATAATAGCCGGCCAGCTCAGAGAACTGCCTCACCTCCTCCTTGGTCTTAGGTCTTGGCGTGGTTGCGACCGCCACGGTTTTATCAAGCTGGGATCGGACCAGGCCTTTGCCCAAGTGGTACCCCAGATACTGTACATCCCGCCGTCCCATGGCACACTTCTTTTGGTTGGCGGTGAGCCCAGCCCACCTCAGGGACTCCAGCACAGCGCCCACATGCTGCATATGCCTCTCCCAGGTGTCGCTGTGAATAAT
This sequence comes from Zeus faber, assembly GCF_960531495.2. NCBI lineage: Eukaryota > Metazoa > Chordata > Actinopteri > Zeiformes > Zeidae > Zeus > Zeus faber. The sequence continues at coordinate 27,576,157 of NC_137207.1, forward strand.
AATGTCATCTAGGTAGGCCACGGCATATGTTACATGGGGACACAGAACCCGGCCCATGAGTCTCTTAAAGGGGGCTGGGGCACCGAACAACCCGAACGTAAGTGTGCGAAAGTGGTATAAGCCAAACGGCGTGGAGAACACCGACTTTTCCTTGGACTCCTGAGACAAGGGAATCTGCCAGTAGCCCTTGGTTAAATCCAGTGTCGTGAAAAAATTAGCTGTACCTAACCGGTCGAGAAGTTCATCGACCCAGGACATCGGGTAGGCGTCGAACTTGGACACCGCGTTCACCCTTCGGGAGTCCACGCAGAACCAGACTGACCCATCGGGCTTACCCACAAGCACGATGGGACTAGACCAGTCACTCATGGACTCCTCTATTATGCCCATGTGTTTGGGCAGGCGATACGGCCGAGAGTGCACCTTCACCCCTGGGGTTGTCTCCACGTGGTGGTGTATGAGGGACGTGAGGCCTGGCAGGGAGGAGGAAATATCAGAGAAGCGACGCTAAAGTGCAGCTACGTCCGCCCTCTGGGACAAAGAGAGATGGTCACTTAACAGGGCCGCGGTACGATCGGTCGCTTCTTGAACCTCCGGCCCAAACTCATCCCGCTCAATGACCGCTGTAACCAGAGCCACGGACGCCCCCTCCCTCCATTCTTTTAAGAGGTTTAGGTGATAAATCTGTGTCGCCCCCTGCCTGTCAGACCATTCGACCTCATAATCAACCTCACTAACCCATCGTGTGACCACAAAAGTGGTCACACGATGGGTAACTTTGCTCTCGGGTCCATAACATACTGTATTTCGTTCTTACTGGTGCTAGGACCTTCCTCCAAGTTTTGTTTAATTAGCACCCCCCAGGGTCTCCTGCCAAAGAAGAGTTCAAAGGGAGAAAATCCCATGGAGGCCTGGGGAACCTCCCGCACCGCAAACAACAGGGGGTCCAAACACTTGTCCCAATTACGGCTATCGTCGTGAACAACCTTTCGAATTATGTTTTTCAGCATTTTTATTAAACCTCCACCAGGCCGTCAGTCTGGGGATGGTAGATGCTGGTCCGAATTGAGCGGACGTCCAGTAACTCGTAAAGTTCCCGAAGTGTATGTGACATAAAGGTAGTGCCCTGGTCAGTCAGGATTTCTTTAGAATCCCGACTCGGGAGATGACCTGAAACAGCGCCTGCACCAGACTTTTGGCCGTAATACTGTGCAGGGGCACTGCTTCTGGGTACCGGGTTGCATAATCCACTAGGACTAACACTAAAATGATACCCACGGGCACTGCGGTCTAGTGGCCCCATGAGGTCCATACTTAGTCTTTCGAACGGGGCCTTGACTAGGGGGAGGGGCCTCAACGGCGCTCTTGGCGTGGCCGGAGGGTTGACTAACTGGCACTTAAGACACGCAGCGCACCATTTACGCACATCTGCCCAAATGCCCAGCCAATAGAAGCGGGCCATTACCCGCTGTCGTGTTTTTTCATGACCGAGGTGACCGGCCATCGGGTTATGGTGAGCCGCCTGGAAGTGCATTTCCTGGCGGCCCTTCGGTCCCAACAACTGGGTTATCTCCTCTCCTGTCTGAGTTTCATGGCTCACTCGATATAACCTGTCCCTAATCACCGAAAAATGCAGATGAGTGAGCACGGCATCTGGGAGTGTCAATGCGTCATCGATTTTAACTACCCCCTCAAAGTCCTCGCGTAGGGTGGCGTCTTGCGACTGCTCCGGCGGAAAATCATCGTTAGGGAAGGTTACAGGGACCGGGGGAGACCCTACTTGGGACTTTGTCCTCCGGGGCATCAGGACGGGCTGGGGACCCGGCAAATCCCACATTGGTCCTGGGGACGGACGTAGCAACCCTCCAGACATTGTCCTCCGGGGCACCGCGACGGGCTGGAGACATGGGAAATGCAGCGTGGGTGGGACCTAGGGACGGACGTGGGTCTGGACCTCTGGCCGACGTCAGCGCAGTGCAGGTGCTGATTGGGCCAATTCGAGGCCGCTAAGTGGCCATGGGAAAAGGGAACCGTGCTGTCGTCCGCAGCCGGTGCTTGACCGCGCCCCTATGTCCACCACAACTACTATTCTCTACTTTAACTCTACTAAACTATACTCTACTATACCTCTACTATACTCTACTTTTACTATGCTCTTCTCCATTCTACCTCTGCTTTACTCTACTCTTCTCAACCTGTGATCTAAGCTACTCTACCTCTTCTCTACTCTACCCCTTTTCTACTCTACCTCCTCTCGACTCTACTATCTCTACTCAACTACACTCTAGTCTACCACTCTACCTCTACTATACCTCTTCGCTACTTTACTCAACTGTACTATACTCTACCTCTACTCTACTATATCTCTACTCTACTGTACCTCTCCTCTCCTCTTATATACCTCTACTGTACACTACTATACCGCTACTATAATCTACTTTACTCTGCCACCTCTCTACTCTACCTCTACTATACTCTACTCTACCCCTGCTCTATGCTACTCTACCTTTACTCTGCCTCATATATACCTCTTCTCATCTACACTCTACTCTAAATCTACTATACCTCTTCTCTATTCTACTATACTCTACTATACTCTACCTCTACTATACCTACTGTACTCTACCTTTAATCTACTAGACTCGTATGGTACCTTTACCATACCTCAACTCGACTACACTCTACTCTACCTCTACTATACCTCTACTCAACTACACTCCACCTTTACTATACCTCTTCTCTACTCTTCTATAGTCTACTATACTCAACCTCTACTATACTACACTGTATAATATCTCCACGATACTCTCCTCTACTTTACCTCCACTCTACTGTACCTCTACTCTACCCTTGTATACCTCTACTCTACCTCTAATCTACTCTACCTCTACTCAATGCCACTCGACCTGTATTCTACTATACTCTACTATACTCTACCTCAACTATACCTCTGCTCTACTATACTCTACTCGTAGTATACTATACTCTACTTTATCGCTTCTCTACCTTTACTATACTCTATCCTACCTCTACTATGCTAAACTCTATCTCAAATATATTGTACTCTACAATACTCTACTTCTACTATACCTCTACTCTACTTTATCTCTACTCTAATGTACTTCTACTCTACTGTACCTCTACTCTACTCATCTATACAACACTCTACTCTACTCTACCTTTACTACACTATATTCTACTGCTACTATACTATACCGCTACTATACTCTACTCTACCTCTATTATACTCTACCTCTACCCTGCTCCACTTCTACTCTACCTCTACGCTACTCTTCCTTTACTGTACTCAAAGCTTCCGCTACACTACTCCACCTTTACTCCCTACTTATCATCTACTCTTACCCCTTCTCTATTCTAATCTACTCTACTTCTACTCTACCTCTACTCTGCTCTACTTATACTCTACCTCTATTCTACTCTACCTCTAGTTCGATTAAACTCTACTCTAACCTATTCTAAATCTACTCTACTCTCCCTCTTCTCTACTCCACCTTTTCTGTAGTCTACCTTTACTGTGTTCTACTCTACCTCTACTCTACTCTATCTATACTCTACCTCTACTATGCTCTACTTCTACTCTACCTCTGCTCTAATCTACTCAACTTCTACTCTAGCTCTACTCTGCTCTACTTCTACTCTACCTCCACTCTACTTCTAATCTACTCTACCTCTACTCTGCTCTACTTCTACTCTGCTCTCCTTGTACTCTAACTCTGCTCTATTCTACATCTACTCTACTCTACCCAACTCTACGCTACCTTTACTGTACTCTACCTCTACTCTACCTCTCATCTGCTCTACTTTTAATCTACCCTACCACTACTCTACTCTACTCTCCTATACTGTCCTCTACTCACATGGATTTTTTTTCTTGTGATGTTCAGGCAAATAAACTAAAAACCAAAACAGTGCGAAATACGTTGAACCCGGTGTGGAACGAGATGCTGACGTACTGCGGCGTCACAGAGGAGGACATGCAGCGCAGGACCCTGCGGTGTGTACTGTGTACTCTACTGTGTACTCTACTGAGTACTCTACTGCATACTGTACTTTGTATTCTATTCTGTACTGTGTATTCTACTGTGTACTGTGTACTATGTAATGTGCTGTGTACTGTGTATACTCTGTTCACTGTAATGCGTGCACTGCCAGGACAAATGACGATCAGTACTTCATTTACCAGATCACAAGGGGGGGGTTATTGATCAGTGGTTCTTTGTGGTTGTGAAACATCGCGTCCCCAGGTTGGAAGTCGACCTGCAACAAGATCAGCTTTGTCACCTCAGTTTAACCCAGAATTCCTTGTGTGCATTGTAGGTAAACATGATTAAAGGTGTTATTTCTGTTCTCTCTCTTTACCGTTCATCTCATCCATCTGAACCTCCTTACCCCTCCTCTTCTCTACATCCCTCCAACTCTCCTTTGCTCCTAATACCTCTCTTCTCTCCTCATCCTCCCTCGCTTCTTGCAGGTTGTCCGTCTGTGATGAGGACAAACTGACGCACAACGAGTTCATCGGAGAGTCTCGCATCGCGCTGCGCCGCGTGAAGCCGGACCAGAGCAAACACTACAACGTCTGTCTGGAGCGACCCCCACCTGTAAGCGAGAGGAGGGAGGACAACCATCTTATTTTATTAGACAGAGGAAAAACACAAAACAGCCAATTCTACATTTCCTGAACCTTGCCCCCTCCGTGTTGTCTCCTCCGTGCTGTCCCCCTCCAGTCCTCCAGGGAGCACCACCACCAAACTCTGTCAGAGTTGAGATGTTATGGTTCTTAATAACTAGTGCCCCTCATCTGTACAAAGGAACAGTCCATCCCAGTTCTTCCTGAGCCTCCCACATGGTCCACACAGTAGACCCCGGACCAGGAAGTCTGTCCACATACTTTCAGGCTGTGTCCTTGCATCTGAGATAGGAACAGATCGTCTGCATACACTGATACTGTTTTTGCACCAAATTTAGTGGGTATACCCAGGTTTTTTAAACGCAGGTAAGCAGGCTAAAAATAAGTGATTGACGCCTTTCCCTTTGCCAGGTGAGGACTATGCCTTTCTTTTTTTTCTGGTGTGTCATGTTCTACATCACGAAAATACCAGAAACAAGCTCGGTTTGGTTCCAGTGTGATTTGGAAGAAGACAGTAGATGCAGCAGGGAGTATCCATGCCTGCACCGGTCCTTCAGCGCAGGGAGCAGGGACCGGCTTGGGGCCATGCTGGAGTGGCTTAGAGCCGGACGGGGAGCGTGGGAGTTCTCCACTGTGGTCCCGACGGAGCGGTCTCCACACTCAAAACATTTCATGGTCCCACATGCCGGAAAAAAGTCATTAACTTCTGATTTTGGATTCTAAATGGGATATGAAATAATAGAATGATACACTGATATTCTTGTCCATTTACGCCAACGTTCTGAACTTTAACATGCATCCCATTGCGACAGTAAAGGGGCCAAAATTAGCAGGTTAACCTGGGTGTTATGTTTACATCAATCCAATCGGAGGTGGAGCCGATAAAAACCTGTTGTGGTGTGGGGATGGTGTGGTTTGAGAAGCCACACCTGTCCAGGGTCGAGGTAAATGGGGCCCCGGATCAGAATGGCTGTACACTTGTTGCTCGTTGGTTGGTAAAACCCCCATCCCACACTCACTCAGGCGAGGAGCCCTTGTCATGACACATGTCCATCTGCTCCTGGCTTGTTCCATCGAGCCTCCTCTTTACAATAAACTGGTTTGTCTACAACCCCGTCATCCGTGTCTCTGTGCCGGAGGTCCCTGATAGTGCCACTTGGGTGGTGTGTGGTAGGCGAAAATGCCACACCTGGGTCTATTGCAGGGTCATTGTCCCTGTCCTGAAACCAGAGCATTACCTTTTACTGGGTTCTTAGTGCAGTGGGAAAGGGGTATGATAGTACAAGACCATCCCTGAGGTTTCGAGGCTCAGGGTGCACAAATAAGGGGCGCCGTTGGCGAGAGATAAGACAAGGCAAGACTAGTCAGGATTAGATAACATTAGATAAGAGTAGACAGGACTAGATGAGTCTAGATAAGAGTAGACAGGCCTAGATGAGACTAGAGAAAACCAGATAAGACTAGATAAGATAAGTCTGCGTGACCGTGGTGTAAACAGTCTGTGGTTAGGGTCGTGGTGCGTCTAAATGTCAGCGACAGACACACGAGATGGAAAGAACAGACGGTATGAGAATGAAAGGAAGAGATAGAGAGATAGGGGCGGAGGGATGGATGGAATGACTTCAATAGAAAGAATAAAAAGAGGATTAAAACATGAAAGAGAGAGAATGCTGTCAGACACTTTCATACTGCACAATAACCCTAACCCCCGCTCTGCCTCCTTCTCTCGCTCTCTCTCAGCTTCCCTCCCCCACAGCGATGAGTGCAGCGCTCAGAGGAATCTCCTGCTACATGAGAGAGGTGAGACACCACCTGTCTGTCTGGCAGAAAGACAGACAGCTGAGACACCACCTGTCTGTCTGGCAGAAAGATAAACTTTCCTGAAGATATAACTATGTCTGAATTCATCTTCCTGATGGTTGGTGGAGAACACGCCTCTTGCGTGTTAAAAATAACACGCTAGGGGCCACACATCTGACTCACACTCCTCCATCCCTCCATCCCTCTTTGATGGGTCTCTCATGCTCCTCTCCTCCTTTGATGTTTTCTGTTTCTGACACATCTCACCGATCGCCCGGCAGCGGCCATGTTGTATCGTGTGACAGCAGGTCGTCACGGAAACGCTGCCGATCGATATCCCCGACAGAGTCACAACGCCATCATGTGACCTCCAGCACTATCTGTTGGAAAGTTTCTTCTTTCTATTCATCCCTCCATCCATCCATCTTTATCCAATTTTGCTACTTGTACTGTAGTACTTCTCTTCTAGTACACTGTATAGTATAGTATACTTAGAGTATACTGGCGTGGTACTGTGTTATGTGCAGTAATGTTCAAACAAAACAAACTTCATTAAAAAATAGAGTGAACGTTTGAACTCTGTTGGTTTAATCAATAATAAGTGTTTTCACACCCAGACAGTGATTGACTAGTGGACCGGCGGACGCTGGATCGGTTCTTTCAACTGAAAGGGTCTTCCTCAGTGAACTGACGCCTCCAGAACACAAGGCTCCAAAGGGAAAAGGTTCTGAAGTCAGGTCTCAAAAATAGGTTTGGAGCCTGAATCCACAGATAAACGGAGTGTTCTGGAATGAAGGAGGAATGGGGGGATGAGTGGGTGGATGAATGATGGATGTTCCTGTTTCAGGTCGTGCTCAAACATGGAAGGGCAAAAAGAACACTGGAGAGGAACTTAAGTAAAAGAGAGACAACAAGAGAGAGCGGGAGGTTGAGAGAGGGAAGGGGTGAGAGAGAATGACAGGAAGACAACCATAACCCTGAATTATCCCCCTCCCCCTCCCTCCCTTTCTCCGCCCCCCTCTCCCCTCAGTGGGAGGTGGAGCAGCAGAGCAGCTTGGAGGAGCGAGGTCGTCTCTTACTGTGCCTGCAGTTCGTCCCTCCGGCCAGCGGGGGCAACGGTGGGGCACAGCGTGGGGGGCTGTTGGTGGGGGTGAGGCGCTGCGCTCACCTGGCAGCCATGGACGTCAACGGCTTCTCTGACCCCTACGTGAAGACGTGAGCACATGTCCACACACCAACACACATGATCCATAAACAGTATGCGGTCCACATATGGTCTATGCATGGTGCAAAATTGGTCCAAACGTGGTCCTAACATGGTCCGCATATGGTCCAAAAATGATCCATACATGGTCCAAACATGGTCCTAACATGGTCCGTACATGGTCCAAAAATGGTCCAAACATCTTCTACTGTATGTCCATTATATTAAGATCTTGATCTGAACTGGATTTCCTGAATGAATATCTCCAATAATTATACATTTACGGGATAATAATGTTTGGTGTGAGGCATACATTAACTACTGCAGGACATATAGTACGTAATAGTATAATATGTATGTACATAGAACTGCATGTACAAAATATGATGCTGTTTTTAGACCAGTGCAATATGTAACAGTATAATGTAAAAAATGTTTCATATATCATATATATACAAACAGTACATCTGTATAACTATAGATAAGCAGTATATGATATGTATATAACGACATATATTGTGTATATATAATATGTATTTAACTACATATATATCATGTCTATATAAATATGGAAAGATATCATATCTACTGTATATGAGTATTAATATATACAGTATATACACAACTATAGATTGAAATCATATCTATATAAATATCTATACAAGTGTAAATATGATTTATATATATAACTATAGATGATATCATATCTATATAAGTTCAAATATGATGGACATGGACATGGAGGTGGGAGAACTTGCACAATTGGTGGCTGACTAAATACTTTTTTGCCCCAATGTATATATATATATATATATATATATATATATATATATATATATACACATACATACATACATACATACATACATACATACATACATACATACATACATACATACATACATACATACATACATACATACATACATTGGGGCAAAAAAGTATTTAGTCAGCCACCAATTGTGCAAGTTCTCCCACTTAAAAAGATGAGAGAGGCTTGTTATTTTCATCATAGGTTCACTTGAGAAATGAGAAAAAAAAATCCAGAAAATCACATTGTGTGATTTTTAAAGAATTTATTTGCAAATGATGGTGGAAAATGAGTATTTGGTCAAAACCAAAAGTTCATCTCAATACTTTGTTATATACCCTTTGTTTGCAATGACAGAGGTCAAACGTTTTCTGTAAGTCTTCACAAGGTTTTCACACACTGTTGCTGGTATTTTGGCCCAGTCCTCCATGCAGATCTGCTCTAGAGCAGTGATGTTTTGGGGCTGTCGCTGGGCAACACAGACTTTCAACTACCTCCAAAGATTTTCTATGGGGTTGAGATCTGGAGACTGGCTAGGCCACTCCAGGACCTTGAAATGCTTCTTACGAAGCCACTCCTTCGTTGCCCGGGCGGTGTGTTTGGGATCATTGTCATGCTGAAAGACCCGGCCACGTTTCATCTTCAATGCCCTTGCTGATGGAAGGAGGTTTTCACTCAAAATCTCACGATACATGGCCCCATTCAACAGCCCCAAAGCATGATGTTTCGACCCCCATGCTTCACAGTAGGTATGGTGTTCTTTGGATGCAACTCAGCTTTCTTTCTCCTCCAAACACGACAAGTTGAGTTTTTACCAAAAAGTTCTATTTTGGTTTCATCTGACCATATGACATTCTCCCAATCCTCTTCTGGATCATCCAAATGCTCTCTAGCAAACTTCAGACGGGCGTGGACATGTACTGGCTTAAGCAGGGGGACACGTCTGGCACTGCAGGATTTGAGTCCCTGGCGGCGTAGTGTGTTACTGATGGTAGCCTTTGTTACTTTGGTCCCAGCTCTCTGCAGGTCATTCACTAGGTCCCCCCGTGTGGTTCTGGGATGTTTGCTCACCGTTCTTGTGATCATTTTGACCCCACGGGGTGAGATCTTGCGTGGAGCCCCAGATGGAGGGAGATTATCAGTGGTCTTGTATGTCTTCCATTTTCTAATAATTGCTCCCACAGTTGATTTCTTCAACAAGCTGCTTACCTTTTGCAGATTCAGTCTTCCCAGCCTGGTGCAGGTCTACAATTTTGTTTCTGGTGTCCTTTGACAGCTCTTTGGTCTTGGCCATAGTGGAGTTTGGAGTGTGACTGTTTGAGGTTGTGGACAGGTGTCTTTTATACTGATAACCAGTTCAAACAGGTGCCATTAATACAGGTAACGAGTGGAGGACAGAGGAGCCTCTTCAAGAAAAAGTTACAGGTCTGTGAAAGCCAGAAATCTTGCTTGTTTGTAGGTGACCAAATACTTATTTTAGCGAGGAATTTACCAATTAATTCATTAAAAATCCTACAATGTGATTTCCTGGATTCTTTCCCCCCATTCTGTCTCTCATAGTCAAAGTGTAGCTATGATGAAAATTACAGGCCTCTCTCATCTTAAGTGGGAGAACTTGCACAATTGGTGGCTGACTAAATACTTTTTTGCCCCACTGTATATATAAGATATCATATCTATAAGTATAGATATGATATATATATAACAATAGATAGGTATATCTGTACAAGTATAAATATGATACAAACTGTATCACTATAGATAGGTATATCTATATCAATATAAATATGATATATATATATATATATATATATATATATATATATATATAACTATAGATAGGTATATTTATATAAGTATAATATGATACATACTGTATAAATATAGATAGGTATATCTATTTAAGTATAATATGATACATATAAGTATAGATAGCAATATCTATATACGTATAAATATGATATATATATAAAACCACACTTGTATCTTTCCTCCAGGTACCTGAAACCAGACGTGCAGAAAAAGTCCAAGCACAAGACAGCTGTCATTAAGAAGACTCTGAACCCTGAGTTCAATGAGGTAGGACCACCTGTCTGCCTGTCTGTCTACCTGTCTGTCTGCCTGTCTGTCTACCTGTCTGTATATCTGTCTGTCCATCTGAACATTTGTCTTGTCTTCTCATCATTTCAAGTACAAAACGGTAACAATAGAACAATGAAATATAATATTCACCCCCCTCCCTCCTCCAGGAGTTCTTCTATGAGATCTCCTTTGGGGACCTCTCCTCCAGGACCCTGGAGGTCACCGTGTGGGACTACGACCTGGGCAAGTCCAACGACTTCATCGGTGAGACGCTGGACGTCCAATCAGAGGACATTTTACTTATCAAACCAACAGGTTCATTGGAGCTTTGTTTGTCACATCCCATTTAAAGCTGCTTTCAGTAATGTTTCCAGTTTCCTGCTGTCTCACCTGCTGTTCCTCACCTGGCCTTCAGGGGGCGTGTCGTTGAGCTGCCACTCGCAGGGAGAAACGCTGCAGCACTGGATCGACTGTCTGAACAACAAGGGTGTGAAGGTGGAGCGCTGGCACACTGACCAATCAGCTGCCTGGGTCCGCCCCCCAGGACTAGCTGGGGGCCCCGCCCACTTCAGAGATGGTCCCAACACGGAGCCGGTTTGAGAAAACCCAAAGGAACCTTGTAAATGGGAACATTTCCCTGCATGAGCAACGTGTATCCTGTGATCGGAAGGAAGGCGAGGGAGGGAGGACTCCCTGGTCCTGGACTCCCTGGAGCTCCCTTGAGGGTATACCTGGTTGAGCGTGCACGTGGTTGAGCGTGCAAGTGAGAAGCTGCAGGATGGACCTTCAGCAGTTGGAGCTCCAGACGTCACAGGACCAGCTGTGGCTCTGCTCAGCTCCAGCACCTGGATCTGGACCTGCCTCCATGTGGCTCCAGGACCAACCAGACCTGTACTTGGACCTGCCTCCATGTGGCTCCAGGACCCAAACCTGGACTTGGACCTGCCTCCATGTGGCTCCAAAACCTGGACCTGGACCTGCTTTCATGTGGCTCCAGGACCAGGACCCAAACCTGGACCTGGACTTGCCTCCATGTGGCTCCAAGACCTGGACCTGGACCTGCTTCATGTGGCTTCAGGACCAGGACCTGGACCTGGATCTGGACCTGCCTCCATGTGACTCCAGGACCTGGACCTGGACCCAGACAACCCGGACCTTCAGAGCAGCAGTGTTGATATGCAATGTAGTGTGACCTGGTTTCCTCTTCTGAATGTGAGATGTGCACGTTCTCCTGTTTTCCTTCTTTTTCATAAACTTCTTCTTCTTCTTTGGTTCCTTTCATTATTTTTCTTGTTTTCACTTGTTCTGATCAGTTTAAAGAGCAGTGCTGCCCCCTGTGTTCAGCTGGTGGAACGGCAGCTAGAATATCTTCATTAGTACACTCCATCAATCTGCATGTTATTCATAGCATCTCTTATTATATACTATATTATAAAAAAATATATATGTTATATACTATATTGTAAAAAAATATATGTTATATACTATATTATAAAATATATATATATATGTTATATACTGTAATCATATAACATAACAGAACATAATAACCTCCTGTCCAGGGCCTTGGGGTCATTGAGCAGAATGTCGTATTTCACCTTAATAAGGATCATTGCAACATGATTCCACCTCGGTGAGCGGCGCCCCCTGGAGGCCGTCAGGGTGGAGCCGCAGCTGGTTAACTGCAAGTTAACACTTAGGACGGAGAGGGAGATGGGTGGGGTTCAGTGCCTTGCTCCAGGACAAGTTAGCAACCAGCTAAAAGTTTAAAACCTTCAAAACCAATTAAACAGTAAAAACACAACATACAAGTGAAAAGTGACCTGTGCTGACCACGCCCAGAGAGCCAAGCGCTCTGCGGGGCTGACGCTGGGAGCCTCCCGCTCCACGGAGACGACTTTTCATTGAAATGGATATTTTACTGTTATGATGATGACCACCAAACTCCCCAAATCCGACCTCAACCCGACCCGACCAACACAGCCGCCAGCTGGAAGACACGTCAGCGCTGGAAACACAAGTTGTGCTTCAAACGATGAAGCGGAAGAGAGGGAGAAATATCAATAATCATATTTTCCTTCTGTTCATTTTCTCTTTTTATTCAATTTACAGATTTTCATTTGTTTTCCAATCGCCGTAAAACATGGAAACACAACATGCATCCACCACAGAATTACATAATTATAATATAATAGTAATAATAGTAATAATAATAATATAGAATGTTGTCAGACCAGTGTAGTACAACGACTGGCTGCACATCCGCTACATAACTCAGGATTCATATTTGATTATAATTGAATCTAAACATAGAAAAACTAACTGGGATCAGAAACCGGGAAAATCACATTGTTGTGATTGAAGAAAGAATATTCAATGAAAATAATAATCAATAAAGAAATATTTACATCCATGTTCAGTTGGTCCTACACATTATTTTCTAAGATCAATGAATTATAGATTTCAGAAGCTTACATGTTCTACATGTTCCAGATCCATCGTTATGATTAATATTACCAATATTATTATTAACGTCAATATTATTATCAACATCTATATCAATATTATTGTTAATATTATTAATAATAATAATAATAATATCAATATTATCATCAATATCAATATTATCAATATTAATAGATCAATACTAATACGATCAGTACTAATAGGATTGTGGTGTGGGATGGTGTGGTTGAGCAGCCACACCTGACCTGGATCTAGGTGACTGGGTCAGGGTGGCTGCATACCTGTTGCTGGTTGGTTGGTGTAAGGAGCAGCAGGTAAAAGCCCCATCCCCACACTCACTCAGGAGAGGAGCCCTTGTCATGACACATGTCCATCTGCTCCGGGCTTGTTCCATCGAGCCTCCTCTCTACAATAAACTGTGTGTTCCCAACCCCATCGTCTGTCTCTGTGACGGAGGTCCCTGAAAAAAACACTTGGGTGTGGTGTGGTCGGAGAAACTGCCACTATGATCAGTACTTATAAGATCAATGCTAATACGATCAGTACTTATACCATCAATACTAATACGATCAGTACAAATATGATCAGTACTGATCCTCATTGATGAGTTTGTCTCTTGGTCACTTTGCAGCTGAGGATTGTGGGAAGTTTCCTCCGCAGAGTCAATGAGGGATGAGAAAAGAACAACGCTCAAATCTCATTTAGTTGTAACATGGAGGAACTTCCTGTTTCCTACTTCCTGTTTGGTCCCATCCAGGAAGAAAAACTACTGTTCCCAGGTTTTTTTCCCCTCCTCCTCCTTCTCCTCCTCCTGGAAAGGCCACGCCCCTTACACAGTGACTCCCATTAACTTGGAATTTGACACAAGTCAAAGACACAACACAAATTTGCATAATGTCCAACACAGTCGTGTGCCTCCTTTTTGGATTTTAACTCTATGAAGAGCGTATCGGGTATCCTGCATACCGGGACGGAGATACACATTATCCTTATAACTAAGCAAGATGGGTCCAAAAACATGGCCGTCATCAATGAAAGAAAGATGGCAGAAGGCGGAGCTCAGCAGAATGTAGGCAGGTCTGAAGCGTTTGTCCAATCACCACACAGCTTGGCAGGTTGAGTGGGAGGAGTCAACCAAAGCCTCCTGAGCCCAGAGGCGGCGCCACAAACATGGACCTGAAAAACCAGACAGAACTGCAGCAGGTTTGCTGCACAGGCTCTCGGAACAAGTCTGAGCTGAAGTGGCAGGAGGACAGGTGGGTGTGGGCGTGCACCACCTATGTGTGGGTGATGGCGGCAATGTCTGTGGACTGATGGTGCTCATTCATCACAGAAATGTGTATCTCAGCCCCGCCACGCTGGACTCAAAAGGTGGTGCCGATAAAGTCAAAGTCCAAAAAAGTTCACGAATTAGCTCCAGAGCGTTTTGGGTGGAGAGACAGGTCTGATCTGAAGGAGCAACGTTGGTAGAACAACTTTGAGTTGTGATGATTGAAATGTTGAAAACACTGTGATACAACAAGTGGAGGACGCTCAGTCCCTCCACCTGAAACACACGGATCCCAAAGCCCCTGGGTGGTGCTTGAGCTGCTTCCTTAAGGAGGGGCTCTTCAGAGGTGGAGAGAAGATGTTTTTCAGAGGTGGAGGTGTAGAGAAATGTTTTTTTCAGAGGTGGAGGTGGTGTAGAGGAGGTGTTTTTCAGAGGTGGAGTTTTTCAGAGGAGGTGGTGTAAAGCAGGTGCTCTTCTTCAGAGCAGGTGTTCTTCAGAGGTGGAGATATAGAGGAGGTGAAGATGTAGGCGGAGGTGCTCTTCGGAGGTGTTCTTCAGAGGTGGAGTCGAAGAGGAGGTGTTCTTCAGAGGTGGAGGTGAAGAGGAGGTGTTCCTCAGGGAGGAGGTGTAGAGGAGGTGTTCTTCAGAGGAGATGTAGAGGAGGTGTTCTTCAGATGTAGGGTGGTCCTCAGAGGTGGAGGTGTAGAGAAGGTGTTCTTCAGAGGTGGAGGTGTAGAGGAGGTGTTCTTCAGAGGAGGAGATGTAGAGGAGGTGTTCTTCAGAGGTGGAGTTGTTCTTGAGAGGTGGAGGTGTAAGGTTGGTGTTCTTCAGAGGTGGAAGTGTAGAGGAGGTGTTCTTGAGAGGTGGAGGTGTTCTTGACAGGTGTTCATCAGAGGAGGAGGTGTAGAGGAGGTGTTCTTCAGATGTAGGGTGTTCCTCAGAGGTGGAGGTGTAGAGAAGGTGTTCTTCAGAGGTGGAGGTGTAGAGTAGGTGTTCTTCAGAGGTGGAGTTGTTCTTGAGAGGTGGAGGTGTAAGGGAGGTGTTCTTCATAGGTGGAGGTGCAGACTGGACTCATCCTGGGATCGATCTCAGGTTTTCACATTTACTGAAAAAAGAGAAGGAGGCGCATTAGAGGAGAGGTTCTGGAACGAAGGAGGTGAAAGAGCCGGTGGGGCAAGAGGTGGGGGTAGAGGTGAAGGAGATGGATGAGCTGGTGGAGATGAAGGAAGTGGAAAATTGTGGTGGGGGTGAAGGAGGTGGAGCTGGAGGGGGTAGAGGTGAAAGAACCTGAAGAGGTGAAGGCGGTGAAGGAGCTGGTGGAGGTGAAAAGGTGGAGCAGGTGGAGGTGAAGGTGGTGGTGAAGGAAGTGGAGGTGCTGAGGTGAAGACAGGAGAAGGTGGAGGTTGGTTTTGTTGGAGTCTCAGCTTTAAAGAAGGAGATGAATGAGGTACAATTGGTGGAGGTGGATTTAGTTGGAGCCTCAGCTCCACCTCTAGGCTCCGCCTTCTTCTCACTGTGTTATTGATTGAAACTACAGGCTGTTTAATTGATCCCTAATGGGTTCGAATCGGCCAATCACACGCGAGAAGCTTCTAAAGACAGGAAGTGAGTCACTTTATTCAACAAGATAAGACAGGAAGTGGTCTGGGCAGTGGACATGTTGAGACAGTACACACAGAGTACACACAGAGTACACACAGAGTACACACAGAGTACACGATGATCATTAATCTTCCAAACAGACCACCTGTGATGTCACAGCTTGGGGGTGTGTCCTAAGAGCAGCTCGGGGGGGATTTCTGAGACATTTAATACAAACTTCACATCAACGGATCAAAGGAAGTGATTTTGGACTTTAATACTCGCTTCATACTCTTTAAAGTACAACTATGAGTTTAGTAACTTTCAATTACACACTGCTGGTAATCAAAGTTATTACTAGTTCATGTTATGGATTAATATACATTATTCACTAACTGCCTCCATGTGTAATAAGGAGCTTTTATTTTGAAGGCTCGCTCGAAACTCTGCACCTTCTGATATGACATCATTCCGGTGACGTCACAAGCAGCTTCCACGGCGCCGCCTGGGGCCGGTTAAAAACACCGATCCACGCCGCAGTTTCCTGTCGGCTGACGGATGTGGTGGCGGAGACAGGAAGTAAGGCGGGTCAGAGGGGTCAGAGGTCGGCGGACTCACTGGCCAGGTTGACGACGCAGGCGACGATGATGACGCTTCCTCCGAGCAGAGAGAGCAGCGACAGCAGCTTGGCCACGCGGCCCAGACGCACGGCGCCGTCCAGGTTCCCCTGCTCCAGGCTGTTCCTGGACTGAGGGAGGGGGCGGAGCCAGCCGTCAGCCAATCGCACGTCAGGCGGGATCCAGACGACCTCGCTGGATAACTAGCGTTTCCAGTTGTATAACTAGTTGTCAAGTTAAGAGCATTCAGCAACGTTACTGTAATAACTATAATTTAATATAATAAAATACTTCTTGTTATTAAACAGAGTTTTCCAGTGTAGTTCTACGTAGCACCACCCGATGGTGGAGACAGAACTTCAGTCATTATTAACATTAACAGACAGCGGCCAGAGCTGTGGAATAATAATCATAATAACAATCATAACAATCATATTAATAATAATAATAATAACAATAATCATAATACCATGACGGAGTACACAAAGCCCACGATGTTGATGGGCCACACGGGGCAGAAGCAGGCCAGCACGGCCAGCAGCAGGTGGTCCTCCACCTTGGCGCGCTCCAGGGGGGGCTCGGTGGCCAGGCTGGAGTGGCGGGACAGCGAGGGGCGGGGGGAGAAGGCGGTGTAGCCGACGGACCCAGCCCGGCTGCCCTTCCGGGTCTTGGCGTGGTGCGGGCGGTGCGAGTAGGAGATGGAGTGCTGCCGCCGGGGAGGGGTGGAGACCACGAGGGGTGGAGCGTCCGAGGAGGCGGTCCCCTGCTGGGAGGCGGCTTCACCTGAACGGGGGCGGGGTCTGGTTGTAATACAGTAATAAAGTACCATCTGAACAGACTGTACTGCAGTAGTGTGTCAGTCTCAGGACGAGCGGGACCAGCGCAGGTTCCAGTTGAAACTGGCTGAACTCAGCGCTGTCGTGAGGAAACTAGAAGATAGAAACGCTCTGTTGTCTGAGGAGCGCAACGAGCTGGTAACACACACACACACTACCACACACACACACACACTACCACACACACACTACCACACACACACTACCACACACACACTACCACACACACACACTACCACACACACACTACCACACACACACACACACACACTACCACACACACACTACCACACACACACTACCACACACACACTACCACACACACTACCACACACACACACACACACACTACCACACACACACACACACACTACCACACACACACACACACACTACCACACACACACTACCACACACACACACTACCACACACACACACACACTACCACACACACACTACCACACACACTACCACACACACACTACCACACACACACACACACTACCACACACACACTACCACACACACTACCACACACACACACTACCACACACACACACTACCACACACACACACTACCACACACACACTACCACACACACACACTACCACACACACACACTACCACACACACACTACCACACACACACACTACCACACACACACACTACCACACACACACTACCACACACACTACCACACACACACACTACCACACACACACACTACCACACACACACTACCACACACACACACTACCACACACACACACACACACACACTACCACACACACACTACCACACACACACTACCACACACACACTACCACACACACACACTACCACACACACACACTACCACACACACACACTACCACACACACACACACACACTACCACACACACACTACCACACACACTACCACACACACACACTACCACACACACACACTACCACACACACACTACCACACACACACTACCACACACACACTACCACACACACACACTACCACACACACACTACCACACACACACTACCACACACACACACTACCACACACACACACACACACACACACTACCACACACACACTACCACACACACTACCACACACACACACTACCACACACACACACTACCACACACACACACACTACCACACACACACACTACCACACACACACTACCACACACACTACCACACACACACACACTACCACACACACACACTACCACACACACACACTACCACACACACACACTACCACACACACACTACCACACACACACACTACCACACACACACACTACCACACACACACTACCACACACACACACACTACCACACACACACACTACCACACACACACCACCACACACACTACCACACACACACGAACACACACACACACACTACCACACACACACACTACCACACACACACACTACCACACACACACTACCACACACACACACTACCACACACACACTACCACACACACTACCACACACACACACTACCACACACACACACTACCACACACACACTACCACACACACACACACTACCACACACACACACACACACACACTACCACACACACACTACCACACACACACACTACCACACACACACACACTACCACACACACACTACCACACACACACACTACCACACACACACACACACACACTACCACACACACACTACCACACACACTACCACACACACACACTACCACACACACACACACACTACCACACACACACACACACTACCACACACACACACTACCACACACACACTACCACACACACACACTACCACACACACACACACTACCACACACACACACACACTACCACACACACACACACTACCACACACACACACACACACACTACCACACACACACTACCACACACACACACACACACACACACACACACACACACACACACACACACACACACTACCATACAGACACACTATCACACACACACACACACACACTACCACATACACACACTACCACACACACACACACACACACACACACACACACACACACTACCACACACACATACACACACACACACACACACACACTACCACACACACACACACACACACACACACACACTACCACACACTACCACACACACACACACTACCACACACACACTACCACACACTACCACACACACACACTACCACACACACACTACCACACACACACACTACCACACACACACTACCACACACACACACACACACACACACACACTACCACACACACTACCACACACACTACCACACACACTACCACACACACTACCACACACACACACTACCACACACACACTACCACACACACACACACTACCACACACACACACACACACTACCACACACACACACTACCACACACACACACACACACACTACCACACACACACACTACCACACACACACTACCACACACACACACACACACACACACTACCACACACACTACCACACACACTACCACACACACTACCACACACACTACCACACACACACACTACCACACACACACTACCACACACACACACACTACCACACACACACACACACACTACCACACACACACACTACCACACACACACACACACACACTACCACACACACACTACCACACACACTACCACACACACACACTACCACACACACACACTACCACACACACACACTACCACACACACACTACCACACACACACTACCACACACACACACTACCACACACACACACACACTACCACACACACACACACACTACCACACACACACACACTACCACACACACACTACCACACACACACACACACACACACACACACACACACACACACACACACACACACACACACACACACTACCATACACACACACTATCACACACACACACACACACACTACCACATACACACACTACCACACACACACACACACACACACACACACACACACACACACACACACACTACCACACACACACACACACACACACTACCACACACTACCACACACACACACTACCACACACACACTACCACACACACTACCACACACACACACACACTACCACACACACTACCACACACACACACTACCACACACACACTACCACACACACACACTACCACACACACACACACACACACACACACACACACACACACACACACACACTACCACACACACATACACACATACACACACACACACACACACACATACACACGTGTGTGTATATATGTGTGTGTGTGTGTGTGTGTGTGTCCAGCTCAAGCGCCTCCGGGAGGCGGAGTCTCAGTTTCTTCCTCTGCTGGATAAAAACAAGCGTCTGAGCAGGAAGAACGAGGAGCTGGCGCTGGCGATGCGTCGCCTTGACAACAAGCTGCGCTTCGTCACCCAGGAGAACATGGACATGGTAACCACGGCAACCACCGCCTTACCCCGTAACCATAGTCACCACACAACAGTACGAGCGACCGTAGTTGCGAAGCGTCGATGTTACGTGCCTGTCGCTATAATCAACAGCAGTGATTATTATGGTATGTTAGCGTCAGAAGCACCAGGGCGGGGTGAAGAGGCCGAGCTCCTTGAACGACCTGGAGGACAAACAGGAAGTCAGGGAGATGGACTTCCTGCGACTGCAGGTTCTGGAGCAGCAGCACATCATCGATGACCTGTCCAAGGTACTAGTGCTGCTACTATACTACTGCAAGTAGTATTAATACTATACTACTACTACAATTAGTACTACCAATATACTTCTACAAGTAGTACTACTTCTATACGTCGTATTAATACTATACTACTACAAGTACTACTACTACTATACTACTACAAGTAGTATAATTACTATCCTACTACAAGTACTACAGTACTACACCGCAGTACTGTCTTTCCGTTTACAGGCGCTGGACACAGCAGACTACGTCAAAACCGTCATTGTGAGTATTAAATGTAGTATTTCACATCATCTCTGGATATTATTGATGGATAAACACTGATTGGTCCATGGCGGCAATCACTGCTCAGCTATTTATGAATAATGACCATTGCCACGGCAACCACTTCTCCTATTCTCACGCCCCTCGTATCACTCCACCCACACGCTAACGCTAACGCTTGTGCGCAGGAACTACACCCGAGCTGATTTAATAGAATCCTCCTCCTCCTCCTCCTCCTCCAGGAGAGAGACATGCTGATGAGGTACAGACGACAGGACTCCACCAGGAGGAAAAGAACCTTCAGAGCTTGTAGGGTGAGACCTCCTGTCTGTCTCTCAATAACCTCCTGTCTCTCTGACCTCCTGTCTGTCTGTTTATTTTATTAACTCACAATTCTGTCCTTTGTGACCAGATGTGTTATTCATGTCAAATCATTGTTTTTGTGAAAATGAAAAAAATAAAAATGTTTTAATATGTATATTTAAAAATAAGTGAGTGTGTGTGTGTGTGTGTGTGTGTGTGTGTGTGTGTGTCCAGGTGGTGGAGACCTTCTATGGCTATGATGAAGATGCTTCAGTGGACTCTGATGGATCCACTCTGTCCTTCCACACCGACCAGACGCCTGATACCGACCCCGAGGAGGTGCCCACACACACACACACATACACACACACACACACATACACATACACATACACACACATACACACACATACACACATACACACACACACAAACATACACACACTCAGTTTCAGCAATCTGCTCCATTTGGGTGGGTCCAGTGCTTGGGACTCGGCTTCAGCAAGCAACAGGTCCATTGGGTGTAGGTCCCTGGTGACGGCATCCATCCATCGGGTGCGGGGGGCACCGTGGGGGCGTTTCCAGCCGGCAGCTTTAGGTGGGAAGTGGAGGATAGCGTGAGTAGGGTGTTCCGAGGGGGAGCCTTTTGACATGGCCGTACCAGCGCATCCGACGCTGTGCTGCCAGGTGGGACGCAGGGGGCTGTTGGGTGCATCGATTCTGGCAGCCAGGGTCTTGTTGAGAGGCGTGTTCATGGCACCGGCTGCCAGGGCACGTCTCCGGTTTATTTCAGGTGAAACGTTGCCATCGTTGGTGATGATGGACCCGAGGTAGGTGAAGGAGGTCACAAACTCAACCCCCCTCTCCACTGATATGCAGCGGAGGGGGGGCGGCACCTCCAATGTGCATTAATTTGTAATTTAATTAATGTCTGTCTGTCTGTGTCTGTCTGTCTGTCTGTGTGTCTGTCTGTCTGTGTGCAGGACCCAGAGCTGCGGTACCGCCAGCTGACCCAGGAGTACCAGGCGCTGCAGCGAGCCTACGCCCTGCTGCAGAACACTGTGGGTGGAGGCTTCGACGCAGAGAGGGAGATCAAGGTACGACTGCCCTCGAGCAAGGCACTAACACTGCAGGGTTGGGGGTTCCACTCTGGAGCAAGGCACTCACAGGGTTGCTGGTTCCATTCCCTCTCAGAGCAGAGAACAGCTGGAGATGGAGCTGAGTCGCTACCAGACCAGAATCCAGGACCTGGAGTCCTCACTGTGCCAGCAGGGACTGGTGAGACAGCGCCTGTCTCTCTCTCCCTCCATCCCTCTCCTGTCTCTCTCTCCCTCCATCCCTCTCCTGTCTCTCTCTCTCTCTCTTTAAACTCCCTCTCTCTGGTTTCTCTCCATCAGGATGTGAAGTGGGTGCAGGAGAAACAGGCCTTGTACCAGAGAAACCAGGAGCTGCTGGAGAAGGTGAGAGACTTCCTGTTTCGAGGACTTCCTGTTCAGATGACTTCCTGTTCAGACGACTTCCTGTTTAGATGACTTCCTGTTCAGAGGACTTCCTGTCTAAGGATGCTGTGTCTGTGAACTTCCTGTTTGTTTGTTTTGTTTTGTCCCAAGTTTTCCTTTGCAGCTAAAATGATTTTCATAATATATGATGTCATATAAAAATATATCATCTCCCCTAAATCTGGGTTGTGTGAGATGATTCCACTTCCTGTTTCCTGTTTCCTCCATCAGCTGAAACAGATGGAGGTAGAAGCTCTGAGGCTGAAGAACGACATCCAGGATGCCAGGGACCAGAACGAGCTGCTGGAGTTCAGGATCCTGGAGCTGGAGGTACTACCAGTACAACCAGTACTACCTGTACTACCAGTACAACCAGTGCTACCAGTACAACCAGTACTACCTGTACTACCAGTACAACCAGTGCTACCAGTACAACCAGTGCTACCAGTACAAGCAGTACTACCTGTACTACCAATACAACCAGTGCTACCAGTACAACCAGAACTACCAGTACAAGCAGTACTACCTGTACTACCAATACAACCAGTGCTACCAGTACAACCAGAACTACCAGTACAATCTGTACTACCTGTACTACCAGTACAACAAGTACTACCAGTACAATCCAGTCAGCTACTGGTGGACTGAGCTCTGTTTTCATGGTTTCCAGGAGAGAGAGCGCCGGTCGCCCGCCATCAACTTCCAACATCTGTATTTCCCAGAAGGCCTCAGTCCTCTGCAGCTGTACTGCGAGGCCGAGGGAGTCAATGTGAGTAAATACTCCACCTCTACTCCACCTCTAGCTCTACCTCTACTCCACCTCTAGCTCTACCTCTACTCCACCTCTACTCTACCTCTACTCCACCTCTACCTCTACTCCACCTCTACTTTACCTCTACTCCACCTCTACCTCTACCTCTACTCCACCTCTACTCTACCTCTACTCCACCTCTACCTCTACTCCACCTCTACCTCTACTCCACCTCTACTCTACGTCTACTCCACCTCTACCTCTACTCCACCTCTACTCTACCTCTACTCTACCTCTACTCCATCTCTACCTTGCTCCGTCTTTGACCACATGGTTTCTTGCTGCTCCAGGACATTGTGATCAGTGAGTTGATGAAGAAACTGGACATTCTGGGAGATAACGCCGTAAGTGTATGTTGCATTTACTTAGTACTTATGTGTGTACTTGACTAGTGATGAGTGACGAGTACTACTATGAGTTTAGTAGCTTGGCTCTATTATTATTATTATATGACTGTGAGGAAAAAAGAATTATTAGTATTAATGAGTATTATTGGCTGTATTTGACGTCTTTCCTCGGTGGCTCAGTTTGAAGTGAAACGTTCTGTATTTACAGTAATATTAAAGTTTGATGTCGTTTATGCTTCGTATGAAGAAATGATCATTAAACACCTTCTACTTCTACTACTTTTACTTCTACTACTTCTACTACTTCTACTGCTTTTACTTCTACTACTTCTACTACTTCTACTAGTTCTACTACTTTGACTTCTACGTCTTCTACTTCTACTACTTCTACTTTTACTACTTCTACTACTTCTACTACTTCTACTTTTACTACTTCTACTACTTCTTCTTCTTCTTCTCTGGTTTTTCTGTAGTATGTGCTCGTTTTCATTCATCAGGTGTAATATTCCATCAGTGGTGAAATGTGTTCAATGTGTTTTTATCCAGAATCTGAGTAATGAAGAGCAGGTGGCAGTGATCCACGCCAGGACGGTGCTGACGCTGGCTGAGAAGGTGTGGACCCTGATCAATACCTGATCAATACCTGATAACCAACTGATCAATACCTGATCAATACCTGATAACCAACTGATCAATACCTGATCAATACCTGATAACCAACTGATCAATACCTGATAACTAACTGATCAATACCCGATAACTAACTGATCAATACCTGATAACTAACTGATAGAACTATCTCAGAATCAGGCTTTTTCTATTTTCTTCTATATATTTTTATACAGTACAGTACTGATTTTATATATATATATATATATATATATATATATATATATATATATATATATATATATATATATATGTATATACACACACACATATATATGTATAGATACTATATATATATATATACTGTATATATACAGTTTATATATAAATATACCTGTGTGTGTGTGTGTGTGTGTGTATATATTTAGTAATTGATTAAAAAAAAACCTCATTATGTGTGTTTTGCCATTTAAGTCATTGCTGCTGCAACACTGAAATTTCCCTTAAATCAAGTATTTTTAACTTTTTTAATAAAGTATTTTTATCTTATTGAATAAAGTATTTTTATCTTACTTAATAAAGTATTTTTATCTTACTTAATAAAGTATTTTATCTTATTTAATAAAGTATTTTTAATCTTACTTAAAGTATTATTCATATTATTGAATAAAGTATTATTTATCTTATTTAATAAAGTATTTTTATCTTACTTAATAAAGTATTTTCATCTTATTTATTTATACTATGACTTTGACTACAGTTGACGGTAGAATTACCACAAATATCACCTGATTATTTGAGCCAATTATAATATTTTTGTCCCGATTTTTCAGACGTTCAGTTATATTTCATGGGAATTTTGAGGCAGTAAATTAACATTTTTCTGAGTTGATGGGAGTTTAAAGGTAGTTTGATGGTAGTTTGATGGTAGTTTGATGGTAGTTTGATGATAGTTTGATGGTAGTTTGATGATAGTTTGATGGTAGTTTGATGGTAGCTTGATGATAGTTTGATGATAGTTTGATGGTAGTGTGATGGTAGCTTGATGATAGTTTGATGGTAGTTTGATGGTAGTTTGATGATAGTTTGATGGTAGTTTGATGGTAGTTTGATGGTAGTTTGATTATAATTTGATGGTAGTTTGATGGTAGTTTGATGATAGTTTGATGGTAGCTTGATGATAGTT
>NC_137207.1:27604734-27724734 GCF_960531495.2 Zeus faber
TGTATGTGTGTGTGTGTGTGTGTGTGTGTGTGTGTGTGTGTGTGTTTGAGAGTGTATGTGTATGTGTGTGTATGTGTGTGTGTATGTGTGTGTGTGTGTGTGTGTGTGTATGTGTGTGTGAGAGTGTATGTGTATGGGTGTGTGTATGTGTGTGTGTGTGTGTGTGTGTGTGTGTGTGTGTGTGTGTGTGTTTGAGAGTGTATGTGTATGTGTGTATGTGTGTGTGTGAGAGTGTATGTGTATGGGTGTGTGTATGTGTGTGTGTGTGTGTGTGTGTGTGTGTGTGTGTGTGTGTGTGTGTGTGTGTGTGTGTGTGTGTGTGTGTGTGTTAAAGGACCTGTTCAGCAAACAGAAAGGTTACCTGGATGAAGAGCTGGATTACAGGAAACAGTCCATGGATCAGGCACACAAGGTTGGTTAGTTATAATAACTACAAGTGATGAATTACTAGTTTACTAGTAACTAATTAGTAAGTAATTGCTAAGTTATTAGTTAATGAATCATGCAGTTAACATCTGGAGCAGGGCTCAGGAACCTACGACTCGCAGACAATCACGGCTCTTTCCATGACGGTATATTTCTCGCAGACAATTCGGAGCTAAAATTTTTCATCACAATTAACAAGTAATAAATAATTATTCTGTGTCATTTTGAAGTAAAACAGGTCAAATAAATTACAATTTTGAGAATAAAATTCAAAATATAAATGTGGCGGACAAAGGGGCGTAGTCAAGCACCGGCTGCGGACCACAGAAAGACTCCGGGGCCTTTTCCTCGGGGCCCTGCCCCTCCCGGGTCCCTGCCCACGCTCCACCTGTGGGAGTCTCTGCCACAGGTGGAGCTTTAGGGAGGGAGGCGGAGTCTTCCTGGCCGTGGGGCGCCCACATGGCCACTGATGGAGCCTCAAGGCAGCATGAAGCTCCACCTCACTACGTACAAAGCAGACGACAAGGCCACCAGCAAAACCAGGCAGCACCACAAGTCACATCCATGCTAAAAAGTATTTCATATATTACTGGTTAGCTGCAGTATTACAACAATATTAATAAGAGGAATAAAGAGAAATGTAGTATATATAGATGTGTTATACGTTAAAAATGTATGCCTTACTTAAAAATTTTAATTGTATTAAATATTATATGGCTCACAAGGAAATACATTTAGAAATATTTGGCTTTTATGGCTCTTCCAGCCAAAAAGGTTCCCGACCCCTGATTTAAAGGTTTAAAGGTTTAGAGGTTTAAAGGTTTAAAGGTTTAGAGGTTTAGAGGTTTAAAGGTTTAAAGGTTTAAAGGTTTAAAGGTTTAGAGGTTTAGAGGTTTAGAGGTTTAAAGGTTTAGAGGTTTAGAGGTTTAGAGGTTTAGAGGTTTAAAGGTTTAAAGGTTTAAAGGTTTAAAGGTTTAAAGGTTTAAAGGTTTAGAGGTTTAGAGGTTTAAAGGTTTAGAGGTTTAAAGGTTTAGAGGTTTAGAGGTTTAAAGGTTTAAAGGTTTAGAGGTTTAGAGGTTTAAAGGTTTAGAGGTTTAGAGGTTTAAAGGTTTAAAGGTTTAAAGGTTTAAAGGTTTAAAGGTTTAGAGGTTTAGAGGTTTAAAGGTTTAGAGGTTTAAAGGTTTAGAGGTTTAGAGGTTTAAAGGTTTAGAGGTTTAGAGGTTTAAAGGTTTAAAGGTTTAAAGGTTTAAAGGTTTAAAGGT
This sequence comes from Zeus faber, assembly GCF_960531495.2. Taxonomy (NCBI): domain Eukaryota; kingdom Metazoa; phylum Chordata; class Actinopteri; order Zeiformes; family Zeidae; genus Zeus; species Zeus faber. Next base: position 27,606,423 of record NC_137207.1, read on the forward strand.
TTAGAGGTTTAGAGGTTTAAAGGTTTAGAGGTTTAGAGGTTTAAAGGTTTAAAGGTTTAAAGGTTTAAAGGTTTAAAGGTTTAAAGGTTTAGAGGTTTAGAGGTTTAGAGGTTTAAAGGTTTAGAGGTTTAGAGGTTTAAAGGTTTAAAGGTTTAAAGGTTTAAAGGTTTAAAGGTTTAGAGGTTTAGAGGTTTAAAGGTTTAGAGGTTTAAAGGTTTAGAGGTTTAGAGGTTTAAAGGTTTAGAGGTTTAGAGGTTTAAAGGTTTAAAGGTTTAAAGGTTTAAAGGTTTAAAGGTTTAGAGGTTTAGAGGTTTAAAGGTTTAGAGGTTTAGAGGTTTAAAGGTTTAAAGGTTTAAAGGTTTAAAGGTTTAAAGGTTTAAAGGTTTAGAGGTTTAGAGGTTTAGAGGTTTAAAGGTTTAGAGGTTTAGAGGTTTAGAGGTTTAGAGGTTTAAAGGTTTAAAGGTTTAAAGGTTTAAAGGTTTAAAGGTTTAGAGGTTTAGAGGTTTAAAGGTTTAGAGGTTTAAAGGTTTAGAGGTTTAGAGGTTTAAAGGTTTAGAGGTTTAGAGGTTTAAAGGTTTAAAGGTTTAAAGGTTTAAAGGTTTAAAGGTTTAGAGGTTTAGAGGTTTAGAGGTTTAGAGGTTTAAAGGTTTAAAGGTTTAAAGGTTTAAAGGTTTAAAGGTTTAGAGGTTTAGAGGTTTAAAGGTTTAGAGGTTTAGAGGTTTAAAGGTTTAAAGGTTTAAAGGTTTAAAGGTTTAAAGGTTTAGAGGTTTAAAGGTTTAAAGGTTTAGAGGTTTAGAGGTTTAGAGGTTTAAAGGTTTAAAGGTTTAAAGGTTTAAAGGTTTAAAGGTTTAGAGGTTTAGAGGTTTAAAGGTTTAGAGGTTTAGAGGTTTAAAGGTTTAAAGGTTTAAAGGTTTAAAGGTTTAAAGGTTTAGAGGTTTAGAGGTTTAAAGGTTTAGAGGTTTAGAGGTTTAGGTCTTGTTGGAGCAGCCTTCTGCCAGAGGGAGGTGTTACACCTTACAAGCCTGACCTGTCTCACTGACTGCTTCTATCTGTCTGTCTCTCTTTCTGTCTCTCTCTCTCATCTCTCTCCAATTTTCTGATTCTCTGCTCTCTCTCTCTCATGCCTGTCTCCCTGCCTGTCTTCCTCCCCACCTGTCTCTCCCTGCCTTTCTCCCTACCTGTATCCCTCCCCACCTTTTCTCCCTACCTCCCTCCTTGCCTGTCTTTCTCCGCATCTGTCTGTCTCCCCACCTGTCTGTCCCCACCTCCCTCTATGCCTGTCTCCCTCCCCACCTGTCTCCCTCCCTACCTGTCTCTCCCCACCTCCCTCCCTGTCTCTTTCCCCACCTGTCTCCCTGCCTGTCCCCTTCCCCACCTGTCTCCCTGCGTGTCTCAATACATGTCTCCTTCCCCCACCTCCCTCCATGCCTGTCTCCCTCCCCACCTGTCTCTCCCCACCTCCCTCCCTGTCTCTCCCTTCCTGTCTCCTTCCCCACCTGTCTCCCTACCTGTCTCCTTCCCCACCTTCCTCCCTGCCTGTCTCGCTCTCTACCTGTCTCCCTGCAGAGGATTGTGGAGCTGGAGGCCATGCTGTGCGAGGCCCTGCAGGGGGAGGGGGTGGGGGCGGGGGAGGGCGGGTGGAAGATGGAGGGATGCCGCCTCTCGCTGACGGAGGACGAGAGAGACGGGCTGCAGCGAGCGATGGAGCGATGGAGGAGAGCGCTGATGGTGGAGCTGAGAGAGAGAGACTCCCAGATCCTCAGGGAGAGGATGGAGCTGCTGCAGCAGGCCCAGCAGGTGAGACCGGAGGAGAGGGAGACGGGTGGAGAGACGGACAGGTAGATAGGATGCTAGTCTGCCATTTTGGACGCAGCCTTAAATGATGATGAGTGTGTGTTTTGTGTGTGTTTGTTTTGTGTGGTGTGTGTTTTGTGTGTGTTTGTTTTGTGTGTTTGTGTGTGTGTTTTTTGTGTGTTTGTGTTTTGTGTGTGTTTGTTTGTTTTGTGTGGTGTGTGTTTTGTGTGTGTTTGTGTTTTGTGTGTGTTTGTGTTTTGTGTGTTTGTGTTTTGTGTGTGTTTGTTTTGTGTGGTGTGTGTTTTTTGTGTTTGTGTTTTGTATGTTTTGTGTGTTTTGTGTGTTTTGTGTGTTTTGTGTTTTGTGTTGTTTGTGTTTTGTGTGTGTGTGTTTTGTGTTTTTTGTGTTGTGTGTGTTTTGTGTTTTGTGTTTTGTGTGTGTTTGTGTTTTGTGTTTTGTGTGGTGTGTGTTTTCTGTTTTGTGTTTTGTGTGGTGTGTGTTTGTGTTTTTTGCGGTGTGTGTTTGTGTGTTTTGTGTGTTTTGTGTGTTGTTTGTGTTTTGTGTGTGTGTGTTTTGTGTGTTTTGTGTTTTGTGTTGTGTGTGTTTGTGTTTTGTGTGTTTGTTTTGTGTGTGTTTGTGTTTTGTGTGTGTGTGTTTTCTGTTTTGTGTTTTGTGTGGTGTGTGTTTGTGTTTTTTGCGGTGTGTGTTTGTGTGTTTTGTGTGTTTTGTGTGTTTTGTGTGTTTTGTGTTTTGTGTGTTTTGTGTGTTTTGTGTTTTGTGTTGTGTGTGTTTGTGTTTTGTGTGTTTGTTTTGTGTGTGTTTGTGTTTTGTGTGTGTGTGTTTGTGTTTTGTGTGTTTGTGTGTTGTGTGTGTTTGTGTTTTGTGTGTGTGTGTTTTTTGTGTTTGTGTTTTGTATGTTTTGTGTGTTTTGTGTGTTTTGTGTGTTTTGTGTTTTGTGTTGTTTGTGTTTTGTGTGTGTGTGTTTTGTGTTTTTTGTGTTGTGTGTGTTTTGTGTTTTGTGTTTTGTGTGTGTTTGTGTTTTGTGTTTTGTGTGGTGTGTGTTTTCTGTTTTGTGTTTTGTGTGGTGTGTGTTTGTGTTTTTTGCGGTGTGTGTTTGTGTGTTTTGTGTGTTTTGTGTGTTTTGTGTGTTTTGTGTTTTGTGTGTTTTGTGTGTTTTGTGTTTTGTGTTGTGTGTGTTTGTGTTTTGTGTGTTTGTTTTGTGTGTGTTTGTGTTTTGTGTGTGTGTGTTTTGTCTTTTGTGTTGTGTGTTGTGTGTGTTTGTGTTTTGTGTGTGTGTGTTTTGTGTTGTGGGTGTTTGTGTTTTGTGTTTTGTGTTTTGTGTTGTGTGTGTTTGTGTTTTGTGTGTTTGTTTGTTGTGTGTGTTTGTGTTTTGTGTGTGTGTGTTTTGTGTTTTGTGTTGTGTGTGTTTGTGTTTTGTGTGTTTGTTTGTTGTGTGTGTTTGGGTTTTGTGTATGTGTGTTTTGTGTTTTGTGTTGTGTGTTTTGTGTGTGTGTGTTGTGTGTGTTTGTTGTGTGTGTGTTTGTTGTGTGTGTGTTGTGTGTTTGTGTTTTGTGTGTTTTGTGTGTTTTGTGTGTGTGTGTTGTGTGTGTTTGTGTTTTGTGTGTGTTTGTGTTTTGTGTGTTTGTTGTGTGTGTGTTTGTTGTGTGTGTGTTTGTTGTGTGTGTGTTGTGTGTTTGTGTTGTGTGTTTGTGTGTTGTGTGTTTTGTGTGTGTGTGTTGTGTGTGTGTGTGTTTTGTGTGTTTGTTGTGTGTGTGTGTGTTGTGTGTGTGTTGTGTGTTTGTGTTTTGTGTGTTTTGTGTGTGTGTGTTGTGTGTGTGTGTGTTTTGTGTGTTTGTTGTGTGTTGTGTGTTTGTTGTGTGTGTGTTGTGTGTTTGTGTTGTGTGTGTGTGTGTTGTGTGTGTGTGTTGTGTGTGTGTTGTGTGTTTGTGTTGTGTGTTTGTGTTGTGTGTGTGTGTTGTGTGTTTGTGTTGTGTGTTTGTGTGTTGTGTGTGTGTGTTGTGTGTTGTGTGTTTGTTGTGTGTGTGTTTGTTGTGTGTGTGTTGTGTGTTGTGTGTTTGTGTTTTGTGTGTTGTGTGTGTGTGTTGTGTGTGTTGTGTGTTTGTGTTTTGTGTGTTTTGTGTGTGTGTGTTGTGTGTGTGTTGTGTGTGTGTCTTGTGTGTTTGTGTGTTGTGTGTGTGTGTTGTGTGTTTGTTGTGTGTGTGTTGTGTGTTTGTGTTGTGTGTTTGTGTGTTTGTGTTTTGTGTGTTTTGTGTGTGTGTGTTGTGTGTGTGTCTTGTGTGTTTGTGTGTTGTGTGTGTGTGTTGTGTGTTTGTTGTGTGTGTGTTGTGTGTTTGTGTTGTGTGTGTGTGTTGTGTGTTGTGTGTTTGTTGTGTGTGTGTTTGTTGTGTGTGTGTTGTGTGTTGTGTGTTTGTGTTTTGTGTGTTGTGTGTGTGTGTTGTGTGTGTTGTGTGTTTGTGTTTTGTGTGTTTTGTGTGTGTGTGTTGTGTGTGTGTTGTGTGTGTGTCTTGTGTGTTTGTGTGTTGTGTGTGTGTGTTGTGTGTGTTGTGTGTTTGTTGTGTGTGTGTTGTGTGTTTGTGTTGTGTGTTTGTGTTGTGTGTGTGTGTTGTGTGTGTTGTGTGTTTGTGTTGTGTGTGTGTGTTGTGTGTGTTGTGTGTGTGTTGTGTCAGAGGAACAAGGAGCTGGAGGAGTGGATAGAAGCACAGAAGCGACAGATCAAGGAGCTGGAAGAGAAGGTAAAGAGAGGGAGTCCTCCTCCTGTCTCACTTTCTTATTTGACTCTGTTGTCTCACTCATTCTCTCACTCTGTTTCTCTCCGTTCTCTCACTCTCTTTTCACTGGGACTCGCCTCCTTTTCTTCTTTTTCTAGTTTTTATTTTTATTCCTCTTCTTCTCGCTGGCGTTCATCCTCTGGTCCTGAAGACACAGCAGGTAAGACTTATATTTTAATAATATATAACTTCATATGATATGAAATCATATCATATTGTATTACACATAATTGAGTTTCATATATATATCTATATATATATAGATATATATACACTAACACAGTATATTATGATATATGATAAATATATAATCATAATATATAATAGAGCAGTAATGGTATTTTATCTTATGTCACCTTGTCTCCTGTAGGGGGCAGCAGTGGCTCTGGAAGGTGTGTCTGTCTGCTCTGGATCCAGGGGCCATGGGTTCCAATCCCAGTTCAGTTCTCATGTGGAACCAGAAGATCCAGACTGGACCTGGACCAACAAGGACCTGGACCTGGACCTGGACCAACCTGGACCTGGACCTGGACTTGGACCTGGACTTGGACCTGGACTTGGCCCGACCTGGAGCGACCTGGACCTGGACCTGGACCTGTACTTGGACTTGGACTGACCTGGACCTGGACCTGGACCTGGACCTGGACCTGGTCCTGGACTTGGACCATCATGGATCTGGACCTGGACCTAGACCTGGACCTGGACCTGGTCCTGGACTTGGACCATCGTGGATCTGGACCTGGACCAACCTGGACCTAGACCTAGACCTGGACCTGGTCCTGGACTTGGACTGACCTGGACCTGGACTTGGACCAGTATGGACCTGGACCTGGACCAACCTGGACCTGGACCTGGACTTGGACCATCCTGGATCTGGACCTGGACCTGGACCAACCTGGACCTGGACCTGGTCCTGGACTTGGACCGTCGTGGATCTGGACCTGGACCTGGACCAACCTGGACCTAGACCTGGATCTGGACCTGGTCCTGGACTTGGACCATCATGGATCTGGACCTGGACCTAGTCCTGGACTTGGACCATCGTGGATCTGGACCTGGACCTGGACCAACCTGGATCTAGACCTGGACCTGGACCTGGTCCTGGACTTGGACTGACCTGATCCTGGACCCTTCCGGACCTGGACCAACCTGGGATGTCTGGCTCAGGTCAAATCAGCCACCTAGCGATATGTTTATGGTGCAGGGAGAACATCCTGCTACTTCAGGAGTCACGTTGTGACCGACCTACACCGAGCCCAGTCCAGCTCTGTTAGCAGGCTGGCTCAACCCAAGGGAGCCAAGCTACACCGTGCTAACTATGCTAATTACACTGAAGTATGCTAACTGGCTGAAAGCACCACCCGACTGCGGCAGATCCACGCTGCACCATGTAGAGGGAAAAGGACATCAACCTGATCTCCTCCACCCAGGCTGAGAACATCTAGAACTCCACCCCACTTTCTCCTCCGCCCAAGCTGAGAACATCCAGACTTCCACCCGACGTTCTCCTCCACCAGAGCTGAGAACATCCAGAACTCCGCCCGACGTTCTCCTCCATCGGAGCAGTTCTTAGGTTGCTTCATTCCCGTAGGAGTCAGTAGATTAACAGACCGCGCATCAGTTCCGAACTCCATCTCTCACTCGACCTCAGCTGCTTCTCCTCCTCCATCTTGACATCTCTCTTCGTGTTTTTCCCTCAGATGTTTGGTACAAAACCTATCGCTCCACACGGTGATAATGATCATTTTCTGTTGTTACTGTTGAAACCGCATTATTCGGCGAGTGGAGGCAGAGTTGCCCCATTTTCCCTGCAAGTGTTCGGGTGCAAAGGGACAAAGTGGCTGACGCTGACCCCTCCTTCTTCCTTCAAAGTGTTCCCGAGAACGACAAACGGCCATCTTTGTTCACGCTGCGCACGACATACCACATGAGTGCACGTATCGCGTACTTTAGTATGTGAGGCAAAAGGACGAGTTGTTGGACATGCTACATGCCACATGTCACGTACTACATGCCAACGCCAGCTAGTGGCGCCATCTAGTGATGCTACATAGAAACTACAATGGAAGACTTGGAGAGATGACGTTTCCAGATGTTTCTCCTGCTGGTGCTCCAACAGACGTTCCTCTATTTCTATTTTCTACTCCGAGCCACGGTGCTGCGTTCACAAATGGAATTATTTTAAAAACGCTGAAAAAGTTCAAAAGCCAAAACATTGAGTCCGCTGGAGAACCTTTAATTTTCCAGAAGGTATTTTTATATCGATCTGTTTGGGATTCTGGGATTAAATGACAAATTAAAGGTGGATTGATTGGTGTAATCTGGATTTTATGCTGTGTTTCTTTAATTGCGTTCTTATCTATTTATTACATATTATGTCATTTTATATTTTCTCCAAACTGAAAGAAAATAATACGAATCATGAATCTGGATTTAGCTGATATCTAATAATAATCTTCTTCTTTGTGCTGCTCCCGTTAGTGGTGGTCACAGCGGATCATCTTCCTCCCTGACACCACCTGCCTGCATGTCCTCCGTCAGCACCTCCATCAAGCTTCTCTTTGGCTTCCTCTTTTCCTCTTGCCTGGCAGCTCCACCCGCAGCCTCCTCCTCCCAATGTAACTCTCATATTTCCTCCACACGTGTCCAAACCATCTCAATCTGGCCTCTCACTTTTCCACCAAACTGTCCAACCTGAGCTGTCCCTCTAATGTCCTCGTTCTTAATCCTGTCCATCCTTGTCCCTCCCAATGAAAACCTCCACATCCTCAACTCTGCCACCTCCACCTCATCCACCTGCCTTTTAGTCGGTGCCACCGCCTCTAAACCCTACAACATGGCTGCTCTCACTACCGTCCTGTACACCTTCCCCTTCACTCTGGCTGGAACACTTCTGTCACAGATTACTCCGGACCCTCTTCTCCACCCGCTCCACCCTGCCTGTACTCTCTTCTCCACCCGCTCCACCCTGCCTGTACTCTCTTCTTCACCTCTCTCCCGCACTCTCCGCTGCTTTGGACGGTTGACCCCGAGTACTTGAACTCCTCCGCCTTCTCCACCTCCACTCCACTCCACCCTCCCTCCCATTCAGGCGCATGTATTGTGTCTTACTCCTGCTGACTTTCATTGCACTTCTCTCTAATGCTGCCTCCACCTCTCCAGGCTCTCCTCCACCATCCGTGAACATCATAGTCCACAGAGACTCCTGTCTGATCTCATCTGTTAACCTGTCCATCACCACTGCAACAAGAAAGGGCTCAGAGCTGATCCTTGATGCAGTCCCACCTCCACTTTGATGCCTTGGTCACGCCTACTACACACCTTACTACTGACTGACTGCCCTCATACATATCCTGTACCACTCTTACCTACTTCTCTGCCGCCTCCGACTTCCTCATGCAGTACCACACTTCCTCTCTAGGCAGCCTATCATACGCTTTCTCTAAATCCACAAAGACACAGTGCAACTCCCTCTGTCCTTCCCTGTACTTTTCCATCAGTGTTCTTAAAGCAAACATGTCATCTGTAGTACTCTTTCCTGGCATGGAACCATACTGCTGCTCGCTGATCCCCACCTCTCCTCTTAACCGAGCCTCCACCACCCTTTCCCATAGCTTCATGCTGTGGCTGATCAACTTTATTCCCCTGTAGTTACTACAGCTCTGGACGTCTCCTTTATTCTTGAAGATGGTACCAGTAAACTTCTTCTCCACTCCTCCATCATCCTCTCCCTCTCCAGGATGGTGTCAAACAGTCTCGTTAGGAAGGCCACTGCCATCTCACCTAAACATTTCCATGCTTCCCCAGGTATGATTATGGTATGGCTAGATTGGTTGCTTGAAAGGTACTAATAAATTAAAATTAATATTATTATTAGATATTATAATCTAGCCACTGGGGTGCACAAGCCGGTGTATAATCAGTGCCAGTCCCAAGCCCGGATGAATAGAGAGGGTTGCGTCAGGAAGGACATCCACCGTAAAAACCATGCAAATCAAACATGATGACAACAAATCTGATTTCCAAACCGGATCGGTGGAGGCCCAGGTTAACAACCACCGCCACCAGTGCCGTCAACAGAGTGCCAGTGGAAATTGTGCTACTGTCGGCTGAAGAAGAGGGGCTAGGCGAGTCTGGGTGGAGAAGAGTGTACAGGCAGGGTGGAGCGGGTGGAGAAGAGTGTCCGGAGTGATGTGTGACAGAAGGGTTCCAGCCAGAGTGAAGGGGAAGGTGTACAGGACGGTAGTGAGAGCAGCCATGTTGTACGGTTTAGAGGCGGTGGCACCGACTAAAAGGCAGGTGGATGAGGTGGAGGTGGCAGAGTTGAGGATGTGGAGGTTTTCATTGGGAGGGACAAGGATGGACAGGATTAAGAATGAGGACATTAGAGGGACAGCTCAGGTTGGACAGTTTGGTGGAAAAGTGAGAGGCCAGATTGAGATGGTTTGGACACGTGTGGAGGAAATATCAGAGTTACATTGGGAGGAGGAGGCTGAGGGTGGAGCTGCCAGGCAAGAGGAAAAGAGGAAGCCAAAGAGAAGCTTGATGGAGGTGCTGACGGAGGACATGCAGGCGGGTGGTGTCAGGGAGGAAGATGATCTGTTGTGGCCACCACTAACGGGAGCAGCACAAAAGGAGAAGAAGAAGTGAGGCGTCTGGAGGTAATATAGTTAATTAATACTAATTTAGTAGTACAATAATTATAAGTAATAAAATAATATAATTCGTTATAATTTAGCAGTATAATAATTATAAGTTATAGGAATTCATCAGATAAATGGGCTCTTCTTGGCATTAGATTAATTACTATCACCGATGGAGGCAGTTCACCCTCCGGACCGATAGGAGGCGGACACGTGCGACGGTCGCTCGCTCGTTCTCCTCTCTGATTGGTCCATGCCTCAGCCAATCAGAGGCCAGGAAAGCTGTATTTAAACCGGAGCTCAGCGCGGCGTGTCCTGCGCAACAACACACGTGAGTATGGAAGTGTTTGTTTGTTTGTTTGTTTGTTTGTTTGTTTGTTTTCCGCTGTTTCACCAAATGTGTGAAAGTTTAGACACCGAGTGAACCTCAAGAAGGAAGGTGGAGAAGTGGAGGAAGGAGCTGGACGTGTCTCCTCCACTTGCTTCATTCAGGAGACATGACTCATGCACCGTGTGATGCGTGTCAACAGTGATGCCACAAAGATTTTACTTTGCTCAAAACACGAAACTTGTGTTGTCGAGGGACGGTCAACAACCGGGAAAGAGGAGTGAGACGGAGGAGTGAGACAGGAGAGAATCCTGGGGCTGAACTATGGTCTGACGCCACCTGTAATGTGTGTGACGTAGTTTACATTTAAATTTCTGATGTATGCTTTATATTATGATTATTATTGTATTGGTTGTTATTAATAGTATTTTTTTGATGATGATTGTATTGGTTATGATATAATGACATGGTGGTGTTGGACAGGTATTTGTCAGGACACAGCTGGGACAGTACCGGACAGACCGGGCCGTTTGGTCACCGTCGTTCAAAGTCTCATGTGCTGTAGTACATTTGTTAAATGACGTGCAGCCTGTATCCAGACCATAATACAATTGTCACAGTTGTTTTAAGGTGGTTATGGGCCAGGGAGCGCGCGTTCACAAGAAGCTCGTCCCCGAGATGCTGTGCTCGTAACACTGAGGTTCTACGGAGAGCGTCAAGGGTCAAATCGAACTTATTAAAGGCGTTTGTTTATTACTGTGAACGGGAAATGTCATGAGTGTCTACTTGTAGTTTGAAAAGGGAAAACAACCTGTGTTTGTTGTTTCATGTCTTAACACCAACAAAGACTGTTATTTCTATTAATAAATAATATTGTATTTGAGTTTTCTCTTGAATGTTGTAGACTTCTGGAAGAAATGTCACATAATTACGATTTGCTAAATATGCGATGGTATGAAATGGGACAATACCTGGACGTGTTGATCATTTTTCTATTTGCTCTTCTTCGTGTACTACTTCCTGTGGTGTTGTGATGATGACGTGTTTTTATGTCGTGTTTTCAGGATTGGTCTGGCGATGCAGGCCCCCTTCTTTAACCCCACCATGAGTTCTCTGAGCGACCTGGACCGCACAACCACAGGAGAACTGATCCCTGCAGCTGCTGCTTCCAGTGACCGGACCCTGGACAGAGACCGGACCTACCAAGCTCCTCCCAGCCCTAGGGGGGCTCCGCTCCGCAGCGCTGCCACACCACTTCCCCTAGAGGGTCCGAGAGACCAGACACCCCCGAGCGCCAGCAGGACACCCTACCGGGCCGTCCCCCTGCTGATGGACGAGGTGTTACCTGAAGTGACCCTGCTGGACCTGACCAACGTGACAGATCCTGAGGGGTGTGTAGCCCCCTCCCCTGGCACAGCCATGTGCACATGGCAGGGGGCAGTACCTTACGACAGTTGCATATCAACACCCACCACACTTGGTGGCGTCAGAGGAAGGCCCCGGACCCCCGCCCTTTTGCCCAGCCTCAGAGACCTGGGCTCCCCCATCTTCTCAGTGGAAAACGAGACCTTCCCTGACGACAGCACAATCGATTGGACTGTCGTGACCCCCAACCAGTCGTGTGTGGGGTTGAGTCCCGGTCTAATACCGGGTTCCGGGAACCGGACCCTGGACCCAGCTCCTTGTCCCGGGAACCGGACCCTGGACCCAGCTCCTTGTCCCGGGAACCGGACCCTGGACCCAGCTCCTTGTCCCGGGAACCGGACCCTGGACCCAGCTCCTTGTCCCGGGAACCGGACCCTTGACTCCCCCATCTTCTGGCTGGAGAATGAGACCTTCCCTGACGACAGCGCAATCGATTGGACTGTCGTGACCCCCAACCAGTCCTGTGTGGGGTTGAGTCCCGGTCTAATACCGGGTTCCGGGAACCGGACCCTGGAACCCCCTCCTTGTCCCGGGAACCGGACCCTGGACCCAGCTCCTTGTCCCGGGAACCGGACCCTGGACCCCGCTCCTTGTCCCGGGAACCGGACCCTGGACCCCGCTCCTTGTCCCGGGAACCGGACCCTGGACCCCGCTCCTTGTCCCGGGAACCGGACCCTGGACCCCGCTCCTTGTCCCGGGAACCGGACCCTGGACCCAGCTCCTTGTCCCGGGAACCGGACCCTGGACCCAGCTCCTTGTCCCGGGAACCGGACCCTTGACTCCCCCATCTTCTGGCTGGAGAATGAGACCTTCCCTGACGACAGCGCAATCGATTGGACTGTCGTGACCCCCAACCAGTGCTGTGTGGGGTTGAGTCCCGGTCTAATACCGGGTTCCGGGAACCGGACCCTGGAACCCCCTCCTTGTCCCGGGAACCGGACCCTGGACCCAGCTCCTTGTCCCGGGAACCGGACCCTGGACCCCGCTCCTTGTCCCGGGAACCGGACCCTGGACCCCGCTCCTTGTCCCGGGAACCGGACCCTGGACCCCGCTCCTTGTCCCGGGAACCGGACCCTGGACCCCGCTCCTTGTCCCGGGAACCGGACCCTGGACCCCGCTCCTTGTCCCGGGAACCGGACCCTGGACCCCGCTCCTTGTCCCGGGAACCGGACCCTGGACCCAGCTACTTGTCCCGGGAACCGGACCCTGGACCCCGCTCCTTGTCCCGGGAACCGGACCCTGGACCCCGCTCCTTGTCCCGGGAACCGGACCCTGGACCCCGCTCCTTGTCCCGGGAACCGGACCCTGGACCCAGCTCCTTGTCCCGGGAACCGGACCCTGGACTCAGCTACTTGTCCCGGGAACCGGACCCTGGACTTCTCTCCTGGATTGCTCCTAACGCCCATGCAACTACACTGGTGCGCCGACTCACTGGTCACCTCAACGCCCATGCCGCTCTCCCAGCAGGGGCGTGTGGCTTCCGACTCGGGCACCCGGTGCCCCCTGCAGGCCGGGCCAACCCCCTGCACAGACCTTGCCCTGAGGAGGAGAATCCCGTCGGGGGGCGAGAAGCCTCCCACAGCGCCCCCCCAGGAGGTATGACCCCCGTCCACATCCAAACCTGCCACTGCTGCCAGGGGTCGGAGAAATGTCCTAAATTTTAATCAATCATATATCCAGATATTTAATTTTGTCAAATTGAGTCTGATTCAAAACTCTGACCCTACGACCTGGAAAATAAGGAACTATAAATACAAATATAATATGATAGATACTTTATATAATAACACTTTCGTGTAAAACCCAAAACTCACACAGATGTATTGATTATGATATAATCACAATAATTCATGTAATTGTATGAAGTTGATCCTGTTCTTGTTCCATCGTTTCTGTTTATTCTTTTGTATTAAGACCAAAGGAGCTCAGGTTGTAGAGTCCAGAGTCCAGACCGGAGCAGCAGGTAAAAATCCCTTCATTCTGCCCTATTTTATATTTTTTCAATATCAAATTTTTAAATGTTCTCTATACTTTTCTGTCCTGTAGAAACAAAGCTGCCCGGAAACAGCCTGAAGAAGGCCCCGCCCTCTGGCATCCCAGCAGCCAAACCCAGAGCGTTGCAGACACTCAGGCCTCCCTCTGCCAGGAATAGCGCTGTGCTCTCGGCCAATCAGAAGCCGGGAAGCTCTGCCGGTGAGTTGGGCGGAGCCACAGCAAACATTATCCTTCATGGAGACACAGAATTGAGTTAAAATACATCAAAGCTAGGGCCACATTACAGTACGTCAGTTTCAAGCTGATTTGGCAAAGATTTCAGATCATTATCCTTCATCACTCTAACCTGCTGTACATCCTTCTCAGCTTGGTCCCTTTGTCTTGCCAATCAGTACAAGTACTTTTCTCCTTCCTTACTGTCCAACCTCTCATACAACTCGTCGTACGCCTTTTCCTTTTCCACTACTCTCTTCGCCTTGCGCCGCATCAGCTTGTACTCCTGTTACTTTCTTCATCTCTCTGACTTTCCCATTTCTTCTTCGCAAACCTCTTCTGCTCTATGCTCTCCCGTACGTCCTCATTACACCCCCAAGGGTCCTTGACTTCCTTCCTCTTCCCGCATGATACACAGAGTACCTTCTTGGCCGTCTCCCTCACCTCTTCTGCAGTTGTTTCCCAGTCATCCGTTAACCCTTCATTCCCACCTATTGCCTGCCTTACCTCCTCCCTAATTTGCACGCAACACTCCTCCTTTTTCATCTTCCACTATTTTATCTTTGGCTCTTCTTTCACTCTCTTCCTCTTCTTGGCCTCCAGAGTCATCCTACAGACCACCATCCAATGCTGCCTAGCAACACACTCCCCCACCAGCACTGTGCAGTCACTGATCTCTTTCAGATTGCACCTCCTGCATAAGATGTAGTCCACCTGTGTGCACCTTCCTCCACCCTTGTATGTCACCCTGTGTTCCTCCCTCTTCTTGAAATACATATTCAGAACAGTCAATTCCATCCTTTTGGTGAAATCAACCACCATGTGTCCTTTCACATTCCTCTCCTTGGCACCATACCTACCCATCACCTTATCACCTATGTCTCTGGTCCCTTGGCCAACATGCCCATTGAGATCTGCTCCAACGACCACTCTCTCTCCCTTGGGGAAGCTCTCCACCTCTTCATCCAACTCACTAAAGAATTCTTCTTTCTCTTCCATCTCACACCCAACTTGAGGAGCGTATGCACTGACCACATTCATTATCACCCCATCAATGTCCAGCTTCATGCTCATCACTCTGGTCACCTCCAAAACACTCTTGACATATTCTTCCTTCAACACCATCCCTACCCCGTTTCTCCCGCCATCCACTCCGTGGTAGAACAGTTTGTACCTGGCTGTGATACTCCTGGCCTTACTCCCCTTCAACCTGGTCTCTTGTACACATAGTACATCTACCTTCCTTCTCTCCATCATGTCAGCCAGCGCTCTCTCTTTACCCTTCATAGTGCCAACGTTCAAAGTTCCTCCTCTCTACTCTTCTTCCTCTCCTGCTGTCTCTGGACACGCCTTCCCCCTCTTCTTCTTCGGCCGACAGTAGCACAATTCTCACTGGCACCGTGTTGGCTAACGGTGGCGGTGGTTGTTAACCTGGGCCTCCACCGATCCGGTTTGGAAATTGATTTGTTGTCATCATGTTTGATTTGCATGGTTTTTACGCCGGATGCCCTTCCTGACGCAACCCTCTATTCATCCGGGTTGGGACCGGCACTGACGATGCACGGGCCTGTGCACCCACCAGTGGCTAGATTACAGAGTTACTACTAACACGAGTTACAATTTTCTGAGTCCCGTGAAACGCATCATCGTCTTCTGGTCGTAACATACAGGCTACGTTACAACTGGCTCGAATGCCGCAAAATAAGGAAGGACACAACACCGCATCTCACACCGCGTTAGATGCGATCGGAATGCATTTATACATGCAAAAAAACAAAGGTGTCTTGTTGCACCCCCAGAGCCTCAACCTGCACCTTTTTATAAGGAATTGGATGATTATATTGCATTACATTTTCATTGATCAGACGCTTTTATCCAAAGCGACTTACAATTGTTTAAACACTGACGGATGCAGCCATCAGGAGCAATTAGGGGTTAAGTGTCTTGCTCAAGGACACTACAGCGTGCTAGCAGGAGGAGCCTGGGATCCAACCAGCAACCTTTGGATCACTAGACCACCAGCTCTACCTCCTGAGCTACCATCCCCATGATGTCACAAAGGGCTCCACTACCCAAACTAATCTTGGGCCATCACCCAACTGCAAGTTGTAGAACGTTGGCGTATCGGTCATTCGCAAGCGTTCAGCATCTTCAAGGTAGATGTCACAATTTTTCACAAATTTCTGCTCCAAATGTAGTTCGATTATGGATCAAACTTGAACCACGAGATGTCTGCGACGTCCCAGTTCTATCGAGACCTCAACCGCGTCCTGCGGGCTGGACCCTTAATAATACTAATAATAACAACAGCAACAACAACAGTTTTAATAATAAATATAGCTGCAGGCAACAATACACAGGGTCCGGTTTAGTCGTCTTGGGTGAGTTTTACAGTTTCCAGCTTCTCTGAAACGCTGCACGATTTTCTGAGTTTACATGAACGCAGCGTGGGCCCCCCCCCCCTGTCGGTGGTCTCCTGGTTGCCCGTCTCACGTAGCAACCGCTCTGCGCTCTACACAGCGCAACCCTCCTGTCTTTAAAGCAACCCTCCATGTTTGGCTGTAAAGCAGAACTTCTCATGGTTAGAACTCTAGTGTTGTCGCTTGGTGCCGTGTTGGGCACCTAATTTATTTAAGTTTTTTTTTTACTTGGATTACATTTTCATTAAATTACATTTACATTAAATACCAAAAACGTTGTGCTATTTCTGTAAGTAATTACCATTGCACGGCTTCGATTTTCCGACACCTAGCTGGATCTCGAATGCATCACTCATACATTTCAGTGTTTTCGAGTGGACGCAGTGACATATATTTCAGGATTATTTTCTATTGTTTTCATAAATCCAGCAAAGTAATGTGGAGCAGGGATTAAAAATATCAACTAACAGATCTACTGACATCTACCAGGTAAAAAGTTATACAAATATACACCTAAATACATAGTTTGGTAACGTCTAAACACTACAGAGTGCCCAAGTCCACGCCGCACACTGGACACGGTCCAACTGGACATTGTCAATCAGAATCTGTACATTTATAGTAAATAATTTGAGGACGTCATAAAGCATCTTATTGTAAATATAATTTATGTCATCAAGCATTTTACTGTTAATATAATTTATACTAAATAATATTATGACATCACAAAGCATCTTACTGTAAATCTAATTTCCTCAATTTTGGAACCAGACGTGATGTGTCAGTTGAACCAAGACCGACTGAATATTTGGGATCAAATTTGGTCGGTTTTTAACAAATATCTGCTCTGAATGTGGACGCATTTGGATGAAACTTTGAGATGTTTGTGACGTACCGGTTCAAACAAGACGTAACCCATGTTAGTGTGTTATGCAAAAGTTGGTGTTCCAGATAGTTTCAGGCTTCAAGATTCAGAGAATCTGAAATCAATAGGGCTCCAGCCCCACGGGCTTTACCCCTAAATAATAGCCCATAATTGACTCCAGCCCCAGAGTTGTTGTAGACTTTCTGAATGTTGTGCTTGTGAATCTGCAGAAGCGCCGGGTCCTTCCGGCAGCAGCCAGAGCTCTGAGCCCGCCGGACCCCCCAGGGGACCGAAGCTGCCCGAACCGGGCCGCTCAGCCCCGCGGACCGGGCTGACAACAGTCGTCCGTCCAGAGAGCAGCACATTGCAGTCGTCCAGGAGGAGTGTTACAGGTGCATGGACCTTGGTCTCCGCATCACGAATGGACTTCAACCACAAGATGTTTGTGACGTACCGGTTCAAACAGGACGTCAACCGTGTTTGTGTGCTATGCCGGCTTCAAAATTCTGAGACTTTTCACCTGAACAATAACCACAGGGCTCAAGCCCCACAGCCTGGACCCCTAAATAACTACACAATATAATGCCTGTGTGTAGAATGAGCTATGGGACACATGGAGCATGCTTCCTCCTACTTTACGATCTGTGGGTCCAAATCTGAAATGCTGCCAGGCTCACATGCTGTCTGTCCCCCAGCAGCACTGCCCAGGCCCCTGGCCTCCCTGAAGGTCCCTCGGGGCATCAGCCAGACCAAGAGGAGCCTCCCGTCCAGGACGGAGACCCTGCCGCTGGCGAAAAGGAGCGGTAGGTGCCAGACCCTGGACCTCCAGCCCCAGAGTTGTAGACTTTCTGAATGTTGTGCTTGTGAATCTGCAGAAGGGCCGGGTCCTTCCGGCAGCAGCCAGAGCTCTGAGCCCGCCGGACCCCCCAGGGGACCGAAGCCGCCCGGACCGGGCCGCTCAGCCCCGCGGACCGGGCTGACAACAGTCGTCCGTCCAGAGAGCAGCACATTGCAGTCGTCCAGGAGGAGTGTTACAGGTGCATGGACCTTGGTCTCCGCATCACGAATAGACTTCAACCACAAGATGTTTGTGACGTACCGGTTCAAACAGGACGTCAACCGTGTTTGTGTGCTATGCCGGTTTCAAAATTCTGAGACTTTTCACCTGAACAATAACCACAGGGCTCAAGCCCCACAGCCTGGACCCCTAAATAACTACACAATATAATGCCTGTGTGTAGAATGAGCTATGGGACACATGGAGCATGCTTCCTCCTACTTTACGATCTGTGGGTCCAAATCTGAAATGCTGCCAGGCTCACATGCTGTCTGTCCCCCAGCAGCACTGCCCAGGCCCCTGGCCTCCCTGAAGGTCCCTCGGGGCATCAGCCAGACCAAGAGGAGCCTCCCGTCCAGGACGGAGACCCTGCCGCTGGCAAAGAGGAAGAGGAGCGGTAGGTGCCAGACCCTGGACCTCCAGCCCCAGAGTTGTACACTTTCTGAATGTTGTGCTTGTGAATCTGCAGAAGGGCCGGGTCCTTCCGGCAGCAGCCAGAGCTCTGAGCCCGCCGGACCCCCCAGGGGACCGAAGCCGCCCGGACCGGGCCGCTCAGCCCCGCGGACCGGGCTGACAACAGTCGTCCGTCCAGAGAGCAGCACATTGCAGTCGTCCAGGAGGAGTGTTACAGGTGCATGGACCTTGGTCTCTGCATCACGGATGGAAGGGCTCATATCACAGCAATAATGCAACGATGTCAAAATGCAGTCGGGCCAGTGTTTTTAAGATGCAGTTGAAAAGAGAGTGGAGTGAAATAAGTTTTCTACTGACCCACTTTGGGTAATAGTACAGCTATAAGTGTTCAGAGTGGAATCCTTGAACAGGTGCGCGTGTCTGGCAGGACTTGTGCATAGTAAGTAGCATCTCAGGTTGGACAGCCCTAGTACCTGCTCCCGTCTCTCTTGGAGTTGAGGCCGAGGGCCTTTAAACTCCTTCACTAAAGTCAATTAACAAAAAAACAAAGTAAAATGTTACATGAAGTAGTTTGCTGTAGGGGGCGCTGTTGGGGCTCAGCATAGCTACCGTATCAAATGAAGTTTTAGATTTATTCTTATCAAGACAAATGAACCTGGAGAAATGCTCGGTTGGTAAAGGAAAGAGAAGGGCGTGGCCCCCCACCCAACAGAGTAGTCATCGCTGCCATGGCCTCCAGAGAATTAGGAAGGAGGGCGACAAGAAACTCATTTGTGTTTCCCTCCAGTCGGCGTCGCTGAGGGCAGCGTCTCCATGGCAACATTGAGCGGCTCTCTGATTGGTGCGTTTGGCCTGGTGGTTTCTTTGAATTGGTTGGATTTAGTGTTGAGACATTTTGGTGTTTTATTGTGAATGTTATCGAGTATTAATGTCTACTGAATACTTCATTTACAAACAAAATGTTTCCTTTGGAATTCCCTCAATTCTACTTCCTTCCTTCCTTCAGATTGTCCAAACTGTGTGTTGCTCCGTCAGGAGCTGGAAAACAAAGAGCTGGAGCTCAGACGGCTGCAGCAAGGTGCGAAACACCATCGATGAAGAAGATGATGATGATGATGATGATCAGGGGAGCTTTAATCACATCTGATTAATTCAATGTGACTTCAAATAATTTTTAATTCAGAGCCCCCAAATGGTGGTATGAGTCTCACAGGCAGGGTTCTTTCCAGGCCCTTGAGGTGCTGGAATACCTTGAAAATAGCTCATTTCGTGCTGAAGTGCTTAGGGGGGGAAGAGATCTCAAAGAAGGTTTGCTCCTCTCCCAGGGCTGCGGAGGTAAAACGGAACCGATCTGCAGGAATTGTTTCATTTGAAATGTCATTTGATAAAAATGTACATAAATATGGCAATATATGTATAAATGAATATATAAAGCAGTACATGAAAACATTAATGTATAAATAAATGCACAAATAGAAATGATGTATTCATAAAATGTGACAAATGCTCAAATAAATTGGTTTCTCTCTTTACTGCTGATTGGTGTGAGCTGTGTCAATCAAAGTTGGGTGGGGGGGGGGGGGGGTCTAACACCTCATGTGATAATGTTTGTAAAACGCTAGAGTTGATTATTTTTGGGTTGGTCGAGCAGGAGGTTACTGTAGACCTGAGACTGAGGGCAGGGCAATTGTCAATCAATTTTAATTTGGCCAATCGAGGGCTTTACAATCCAGTTGATGTGCTGGAGGTCAGCTGGTTGTCATCCTGTAGCTACACCCATTTAGCCACACCTTCCAGAACGGCCTCGGTATAATAACACAGCTGAGCCCCACAAAAGGGAACTCTGGGGTCTGACACTGAAGCCTCAATTGTGGAGAGCTGCTGAGGCGGCACGACCACGCCCTCAGGATGGTGTCTGTATGGGCCAGCCCCATCCACACCATCGTCTTCAGGCTTTTTAATAGTAGAAAAAATACAAAGACACTTAACTGTCAACAATACTCGTGTGGGACAATGAGCACAGACAAGGTTATCGCGATGAGTTAAAGACTTATTTTGAAATAAAATAGAGTTTGAGTTAATCACATGATATTTGGGTAACCTGCACAAGATCAGCTCGTATGACGTCCCTTGGCCGGAGCAGCCAGAGCTGCAGAGCTCGGCCTCTGGGTGGGTGTGGTGCTGATTCCAAGCCTCCTTAAATATGGTGGTGGTGTCGGAGGTTGAGAAGGGGTGTAGGACGCGGGGCAGACCGATGTGTTTCCATCAACCCCCAGGTTCTGAATGATTTGTGGAATAGATTCAGCACATTCCTGAAGACATCTCTCCGTAGTCGTTCAATTCTGTTGATAGGAAAAAACAAAATAAAGAAGAAATCGAACCGGATTTGTATTTCCTCAGGAGTTTGTATTGTTTGTTTTGGTCTTGTTTGGCTTTACAATGTTTACTCATGCTTTACAATGTTTAATTATGGCTTCCATTTGTTCTCGTCAAACGTGAGGTGAACAGCCAGTGGATCTTACTGCTTGGGTTCAGGTTAGGATGCTGTTTTCAGTTCCCTTTGGTCTAATGCTGTGGGATGTGGATCCATCTTGTCACTCAACTGCCTTTGGGACCTGAAAACATCTGATAAGATTTCATATTTTGGGCCAGCACACGCCTTGAAATAAAGCATGTGACTACAATGTTCTAATGCTGTGATATGATAAAGAACAATGAATATCAATCTATCTTTGCACATGGATGATATACTGTTATGGCCGCTCAGCTAGAGCTCCTTCCTATTAAACCTTTGATTGTGTAGCGTCCAGTTACTATAGCGCTGGCGTCCAGCCCCTGTGACTGACCATGAGGTGGGTGACCTCCACCTTTTCTCCTCCTTTGTCTGATTGAAGGAAGCTCAAACTGCTCTCCAGCTTCCAACAATCTCCCAAGCACCGTGTTGGCACGCCTCTGTCGCCTGTCACCTGTCGCCTGTCGCCTGTCGTCTGTCGCATGTCGCCTGTTGCTTGTGTTCAACCAAAAGAATCTCCAGCTATTGAGACAGTAACAAGGTAACATGATGTCACTGTACTTGATCCGGGTTTATTTACAAAGTATTACAGTGCTCCCTCACTATAGCGCCCCCTCTTGCCAGGCACCTTCATCTACCATCAACAAAAGATGTAATGTTTGGTGTGCTGTGGGGTACCTGTAGGGTGGGGTAGTTAGGTGTACTGTGGTACCTTGAGGTACGAGTGCACTAACATACAAGTTTTCCCGGTTAGGAGCCGTCGTTCCGTCGATGTTTTGTATTGATTTTGGAGCAGAAAGGTGAGTCATGACGAGCGAGCTTCAGGTGCCGCTGGGGGGCGTGGCCAGCGAATGCGGCCTCATCCCACGTCTCACTCCTTCACTTCACGTGGTGACCTGAGCGTGGAAGCTTCTCTTTTGCGTTTTGTGCTTTTTGTGCAGTTATTTGGCCACATTCTTTTTTCTAACCATGGGTCCTAAGAAAGTAAGTGCTGAGAAGAAGAAGCGGATGATGTGATTGAATTAAAGCATGAAGTCATAGAAAACCATGAGCCAGGTGTGCCTGGGATGGAATTGGCAAATGTTTTAAAGTTAAGCGAAAGTGAAGTGAATGCAGGAGGGAGAGGCAGGATGGTGTAGAATTCTGCAGCATGATGTAGGATGATGCAGGATGATGCAGGATGATGCAGGATGATGTAGGATGATGCAGGATGATGCATGATCATGCAGGATGATGTAGGGTGATGTAGGATTATGGAGGGGGATGCAGGATTATGTAGGATTATGGAGGGTGATGCAGGATGATGTAGAATGATGATGGATGATGAAAGATGATGCAGGATGATATTGGATTATGTATGATGATGCATGATGATGCAGGATGATGCAGGATGATGCAGTATGACATAGGATGATGTATGATGAAGCGTGAAGATACAGGATGGGGCAGCATGATGAAGGATGAAGGACGGTGATGCAGGATGGTGTAGGATTCTGCAGGATGGTGTAGGATTCTGCAGGATGATGCAGCATGATGTAGCATAATGTAGGATGATAGAGGGTGATTCAGGATGGTGTAGGTCTCTGCAGGATGATGCAGGATAATGCATGGTGATGCAGAATGATATAGGATGATGTAGGATGATGCAGAATGATGCATGATGGTGTAGGATGATGTAGGATGATGTATGATGATGCAGGGTGATGCATGATGATGCAGGATGATGATGCAGACCCCAGGATGCGGATCCTCAAGGCGTGGACCCTCAGGACATGGACCTACCTTACCCACATTTACACAGAAATACTTGTATTTATACTAGAGAGGTACAGTACAGAATATAGTACTGATATATATATATATATGTACAGTATATATATATATATATATATATATATAAAATGGGACTTTCAAACAGTGAATGTTGCTGTGATAGAAAGGTGTAGAACACACAGTGCATGGCAGCTTGCTGCGTATGGGAGCTCACAGTGTCCACGCTGACCCCTGTCCAGCCCTGAAAGCACCTACAATGGACACGTCAGCGTCTCAACTGGACCATGGAGCAATGGAAGAAGGTGGAGGTCTGATGAATCACCTTTTCTTCTACATCATGTGGAGGGGCGGGGTTAGGGTCCGATCCCGTGGAGCACCTGTGGGATGTGCTGGAACAACAAGCCTGATCCGTGGGGGCCCCACCTCCAGCTTGCAGGACTTAAAGGATCTGCTGCTAACGTCTTGGTGCCAGACGCCACAGGACACCTTCAGAGTCTGGTGGAGTCGCTGCCTCCACCTCACAGCTGTTTTGGGGGCACGAGGGGGAGGAGCTACATAATATTACTGTTTATTAGTGGTGCTTTAATGTTGTGGCTGATCTATGTGTATGTATATATATAATATAATAAATAATATAATATATATATAATTTTATATCATATATATATATATTATATATATAATATATATATAATATATATGTCTGTGTATATCCCTCCCTCCCTTTCTCTCCACCTCCTATCCTCTCTCCTCCACCACCTCCCCTTCCTCTCGCTCGCTCTCGTTGTGTCTTCAGTGCAGCTTCTCTCCATCGCAGGTAAGATTCTCTTTTCTTCCATCTTTTGTTTTCATTGATTTCATTTCATCTTTGTCTTGTTCTCTTGATGTGGTAGTTTATTCTCTCCCTCCTCCATCCACCTCATCTGTGCTTTGTTGGTGGAATCACATCCTACAAGTTTATTACTGTGTGTGTTACTGTGTTACTGTGTGTGTTACTGTGTTACTGTGTGTGTTACTGTGTTACTGTGTGTGTTACTGTGTGTGTGTGTGTGTTACTGTGTGTGTTACTTTGTATGTTACTGTGTGTGTTACTGTGTGTGTTACTGTGTGTGTTACTTTGTATGTTACTGTGTGTGTTACTGTGTATGTTACTGTGTATGTTACTGTGTGTGTTACTGTGTGTGTGTGTGTGTTACTGTGTGTGTTACTGTGTGTGTTACTGTGTGTGTTACTGTGTATGTTACTGTGTGTGCTACTGTGTATGTTACTGTGTGTGTTACTGTGTGTGTGTGTGTGTTACTGTGTGTGTTACTGTGTGTGTTACTGTGTGTGTTACTGTGTATGTTACTGTGTATGTTACTGTGTGTGTTACTGTGTGTGTGTGTGTGTTACTGTGTGTGTGTGTGTGTTACTGTGTGTGTTACTGTGTGTGTTACTGTGTGTGTTACTGTGTGTGTGTGTGTGTTACTGTGTGTGTTACTGTGTGTGTGTGTGTTACTGTGTGTGTTACTGTGTGTGTTACTGTGTGTGTGTGTGTGTGTTACTGTGTGTGTGTGTGTTACTGTGTGTGTGTGTGTGTGTTACTGTGTGTGTGTGTGTGTGTTACTGTGTGTGTTACTGTGTGTGTTACTGTGTGTTACTGTGTGTGTGTGTGTTACTGTGTGTGTTACTGTGTGTGTGTGTGTGTTACTGTGTGTGTTACTGTGTGTGTGTGTGTGTGTGTTACTGTGTGTGTTACTGTGTGTGTGTGTGTTACTGTGTGTGTTACTGTGTGTGTTACTGTGTGTGTGTGTGTGTTACTGTGTGTGTGTGTGTGTTACTGTGTGTGTGTGTGTGTTACTGTGTGTGTGTGTGTGTTACTGTGTGTGTGTGTGTTACTGTGTGTGTTACTGTGTGTGTTACTGTGTGTGTGTGTGTGTGTGTTACTGTGTGTGTGTGTGTGTTACTGTGTGTGTGTGCGTGTGTTACTGTGTGTGTTACTGTGTGTGTGTGTGTTACTGTGTGTGTGTGTGTGTGTGTTACTGTGTGTGTGTGTGTTACTGTGTGTGTGTGTGTTACTGTGTGTGTGTGTGTTACTGTGTGTGTGTGTGTGTGTGTGTGTATGTATTACTGTGTGTGTGTGTGTGTATTACTGTGTGTGTGTGTGTTACTGTGTGTTACTGTGTGTGTATGTGTGTTACTGTGTGTGTGTGTGTGTGTATTACTGTGTGTGTGTGTGTGTTACTGTGTGTGTGTGTGTTACTGTGTGTGTGTGTGTTACTGTGTGTGTTACTGTGTGTGTGTGTGTGTTACTGTGTGTGTGTGTGTTACTGTGTGTGTGTGTGTGTGCGTGTATTACTGTGTGTGTGTGTGTATTACTGTGTGTGTGTGTATTACTGTGTGTGTGTGTGTGTGTATGTATTACTGTGTGTGTGTGTGTGTATTACTGTGTGTGTGTTACTGTGTGTTACTGTGTGTGTATGTGTGTTACTGTGTGTGTGTGTGTGTATTACTGTGTGTGTGTGTGTGTTACTGTGTGTTACTGTGTGTGTGTGTGTGTGTGTGTGTGTTACTGTGTGTGTGTGTGTGTATTACTGTGTGTGTATGTGTGTTCCTGTGTGTGTGTGTGTGTGTGTATTACTGTGTGTGTGTGTGTGTTATTGTGTGTGTGTGTGTGTGTATGTATTACTGTGTGTGTGTGTATGTGTGTTACTGTGTGTGTGTGTGTGTGTGTATTACTGTGTGTGTGTGTGTGTGTGTGTGTGTGTGTGTGTATTACTGTGTGTGTGTATTACTGTGTGTGTGTGTGTGTTACTGTGTGTGTGTGTGTGTGTATTACTGTGTGTGTGTGTGTGTGTGTGCTACTGTGTGTGTGTGTGTGTGTGTATTACTGTGTGTGTGTGTGTGTGTGTATGTATTACTGTGTGTGTATGTGTGTTACTGTGTGTGTGTGTGTGTGTGTATGTATTACTGTGTGTGTGTGTGTGTGTGTGTGTGTGTCTGTATTACTGTGTGTGTGTGTTACTGTGTGTGTGTGTGTGTCCGTGCCTTTGCCCCTGGTCTCTAGGAACCTTAAAAGTCATTTCTATCCTGAATCCTCCTTGAACTGGTGCCACTCTGTCTCACTCTTCTCAACACGTTGTGTCTCACTCTTCTCAACACGTTGTGTCTCACTCTGCATGTGTGGATATTCACTGTGTGCGAGGTGTTATATAAATGAAGTATATTTTTATCATTATTATTATTATTTTCATTATTGTGTGTGTGTGTCTGAAATGTCACAGCGTGTTGTGTTGCGTAACTTTGTGCTGCAGGGTGTAGAGGCTTCCCCCTCCCCATCAACCCCACCCCCACCCCCCCGCAGGACAGATAGAAGTGTCACTGGATGGTTGCTCTCGCTCCGCTGGCGTGAGCTGTATCTGTGGCGGCTCCATGAACGATGCACTTTGTTATCACATTGTTTGTTAACATAAAGACCAGAAATATCATTGAACATGAAGCAGGATGTGATGTCAGAGTACGTGAGCGACGCTTGGATTTGCAGGTTGAACAGTTTGACGGATGCGTTCCAACAGAACCGTGCGGAGCCACGTTCCTCACCTGTCCAGGTGACAGCTGGTCCGAGGAGGGTCCTCTCGCCATGCGACAGTCAAGGTCCTGGTCCGTGGCGCCACGGACCAGGTCCACGGTGCGTCACCCAGCTGGTCTATGGAAAAACATCAACATAGAAACAAACAACATGTACATGGCAAAACATAAACATAGAAACATCAGACGACAACATGTATCGACAAAACAGAATTAATTAAGTTCATTACAACTGGTCACGTGGCCTCTTCCCGTCATAGTTATGGCAGCAAATGAGGGAGAAAAAGAGAGGGATGCAACCAGGAGGGTGCTGGGGTGCATCAAAGCAGGTGCTGGGTGGGTGTGTGTGTGTGTGTGTTTGTGTGATGTTCACCAGTGTGTACAGGACTTGTCCTATTATCTTCTGGTATACTAGGTTGGTATTACATCGTAGCCTCCAAGCAGCAGAAAAGGCTCCACCAGTCGCCCCCCCAGCCAACCACACCCTCACACCAGCCCAGCAGCACCCAACACCATGGAAGCCCCAGCACTGCCCAGCGCTCACGGGAGCTGCTGATGCAGGCTTCCTGTTTTCCACCTCTCTGTCAGTTCCGTCTGTTCTGTCTGTTGTCTGTTCTGTCTGTTCTGTCCGTTGTCTGTTCTGTCTGTTCTGTCTGTTCTGTCTGTTGTCTGTTCTGTCTGTTCTGTCCGTTGTCTGTTCTGTCTGTTCTGTCTGTTCTGTCTGTTGTCTGTTCTGTCTGTTGTCTGTTCTGTCTGTTCTGTCTGTTGTCTGTTCTGTCTGTTGTCTGTTCTGTCTGTTCTGTCTGTTGTCTGTTCTGTCTGTTGTCTGTTCTGTCTGTTCTGTCTGTTGTCTGTTCTGTCTGTTCTGTCCGTTGTCTGTTCTGTCTGTTGTCTGTTCTGTCTGTTGTCTGTTCTGTCTGTTGTCTGTTCTGTCTGTTCTGTCTGTTGTCTGTTCTGTCTGTTCTGTCCGTTGTCTGTTCTGTCTGTTGTCTGTTCTGTCTGTTGTCTGTTCTGTCTGTTCTGTCTGTTGTCTGTTCTGTCTGTTCTGTCTGTTCTGTCTGTTGTCTGTTCTGTCTGTTGTCTGTTCTGTCTGTTCTGTCTGTTGTCTGTTCTGTCTGTTGTCTGTTCTGTCTGTTCGTCAGTACAGTGCAACAAAGTGACAGTGACTGTCATTCACTGTGACAGAGCAGGAGGCTACAAAGCATCGTTCCACTGCAGGGTTACCGGTGTTTGGACGAATCGGCATGACAACCGCATCAGCATCAAAACAGACAATATCTGTTTCTGTTGTTTTCATCCAAATATTCTGTAAAGCCTGTTAGAAGGGGGGGGGGTGTCGCTGAGGGAAGTGTGGGCCACGCACATCCTCCCTACAAAGCAAGTGAGCTACGAGTAAATGAGTGTGTGTGTGTGTGTGTGTGTGTGTGTGTGTGTGTGTGTGTGCGATTGCTGGTTTTATTTTGGGAACCCCCCCCGACACAACGGAAACACTTCACCCCATAATTATCTGTCTGTCAAGAGCGCTAATCTCTCGATGTGTGTGTGGCTTCCTCTGCAGACTGAACAGATCTTTGGTTTAAGTTGGAGCTGAGCGTTGACACTGGAGGGTTGACGATGCAAATCCAAGATCGAGGTGGAAACAAATGACTGATCTGGAATCATTTTCCCGCTCATAGCAGTGGCTGGAACAGTGTGTTGTAGAGTAGAATCTGCAGAGGCTGATTCTACATCTGATTCAAGATGTTTATTTATCACATACATATACATACATATTCATACATCATACATCATCATCGTGAAATGAGGTTGCAACGCACCTGGAGATTATGCACAATAAGTACATACTGCCACAATAGCTAAACTAACAAACAAAATAACTGAAACAAACTGATTCCTAAAATCAAAATCAGAATCAGAATCAGAATCAGAATCGTCTTTATTGCCAAGTAAGTTACACAAACAAGGAATTTGTCTTGGTGTTCGGTGCAAACATGAAACATTAATGTAAAACAATGAGTAAAATACTAGTGAAATATATAAGAATATGTCAACTATGGCTGTTTTTGTTTGTTTGTTTGTTTTAAATAAAGCTGAACAGTTTGTGCAGGAATGTTCAAATGTTCAGTATAAAGTGTAACAGTAGTGAAATGTTCACAGTTAAAGTCCAGAAGAATGAGGAACGTGTGTTAAGGTAACGCAAGGATGCAGCCGTTCAGGTTAAGGCAAAGTGGAGGGATAGAGCTTTAGAGCTTTAGAGCTTTAGAAGGTTAGAACTTTAGAGGGTTAGAGGGTTAGCGCTTTAGAGGGTTAGAGCTTTAGAGGGTTAGAGGGTTAGCGCTTTAGAGGGTTAGAGCTTTAGAGGGTTAGAGCGGTAGAGGGTTAGAGGGTTAGAGCTTTAGAGGGTTAGAGGGGTAGAGGGTTAGAGGGTTAGAGCTTTAGAGGGTTAGAGCTTTAGAGGGTTAGAGGGTTAGAGCTTTAGAGGGTTAGAGCTTCAGAGGGTTAGAGGGTTAGAGCTTTAGAGGGTTAGAGCTTTAGAGGGTTAGAGGGTTAGAGCTTTAGAGGGTTAGAGGGTTAGAGCTTTAGAGGGTTAGAGCTTTAGAGGGTTAGAGGGATAGAGGGTTAGAGGGGTAGAGGGTTAGAGGGTTAGAGCTTTAGAGGGTTAGAGCTTTAGAGGGTTAGAGGGTTAGAGCTTTAGAGGGTTAGAGGGTTAGAGCTTTAGAGGGTTAGAGCTTTAGAGGGTTAGAGGGTTAGAGCTTTAGAGGGTTAGAGGGTTAGAGCTTTAGAGGGTTAGAGCTTTAGAGGGTTAGAGGGATAGAGGGGTAGAGGGGTAGAGGGTTAGAGGGTTAGAGCTTTAGAGGGTTAGAGCTTTAGAGGGTTAGAGGGTTAGAGCTTTAGAGGGTTAGAGGGTTAGAGCTTTAGAGGGTTAGAGGGTTAGAGCTTTAGAGGGTTAGAGCTTTAGAGGGTTAGAGGGATAGAGGGTTAAAGGGGTAGAGGGTTAGAGGGTTAGAGCTTTAGAGGGTTAGAGCTTTAGAGGGTTAGAGGGTTAGAGCTTTAGAGGGTTAGAGGGTTAGAGCTTTAGAGGGTTAGAGCTTTAGAGGGTTAGAGGGTTAGAGCTTTAGAGGGTTAGAGGGTTAGAGCTTTAGAGGGTTAGAGCTTTAGAGGGTTAGAGGGATAGAGGGTTAGAGGGGTAGAGGGTTAGAGGGTTAGAGCTTTAGAGGGTTAGAGCTTTAGAGGGTTAGAGGGTTAGAGCTTTAGAGGGTTAGAGCTTCAGAGGGTTAGAGGGTTAGAGCTTTAGAGGGTTAGAGCTTTAGAGGGTTAGAGGGTTAGAGCTTTAGAGGGTTAGAGGGTTAGAGCTTTAGAGGGTTAGAGCTTTAGAGGGTTAGAGGGATAGAGGGTTAGAGGGGTAGAGGGTTAGAGGGTTAGAGCTTTAGAGGGTTAGAGCTTTAGAGGGTTAGAGGGTTAGAGCTTTAGAGGGTTAGAGGGTTAGAGCTTTAGAGGGTTAGAGGGTTAGAGCTTTAGAGGGTTAGAGCTTTAGAGGGTTAGAGGGATAGAGGGTTAGAGGGGTAGAGGGTTAGAGGGTTAGAGCTTTAGAGGGTTAGAGCTTTAGAGGGTTAGAGGGTTAGAGCTTTAGAGGGTTAGAGGGTTAGAGCTTTAGAGGGTTAGAGGGTTAGAGCTTTAGAGGGTTAGAGCTTTAGAGGGTTAGAGGGTTAGAGCTTTAGAGCTTTAGAGGGTTAGAGCTTCAGAGGGTTAGAGGGTTAGAGCTTTAGAGGGTTAGAGCTTTAGAGGGTTAGAGGGTTAGAGCTTTAGAGGGTTAGAGGGTTAGAGCTTTAGAGGGTTAGAGCTTTAGAGGGTTAGAGGGATAGAGGGTTAGAGGGGTAGAGGGTTAGAGGGTTAGAGCTTTAGAGGGTTAGAGCTTTAGAGGGTTAGAGGGTTAGAGCTTTAGAGGGTTAGAGGGTTAGAGCTTTAGAGGGTTAGAGGGTTAGAGCTTTAGAGGGTTAGAGCTTTAGAGGGTTAGAGGGTT
The DNA here is from genome assembly GCF_960531495.2 of Zeus faber. NCBI lineage: Eukaryota > Metazoa > Chordata > Actinopteri > Zeiformes > Zeidae > Zeus > Zeus faber. The sequence goes on from NC_137207.1 coordinate 27,636,239, forward strand.
AGAGCTTTAGAGGGTTAGAGGGTTAGAGCTTTAGAGGGTTAGAGGGTTAGAGCTTTAGAGGGTTAGAGCTTTAGAGGGTTAGAGGGTTAGAGCTTTAGAGGGTTAGAGGGTTAGAGCTTTAGAGGGTTAGAGCTTTAGAGGGTTAGAGGGATAGAGGGTTAGAGGGGTAGAGGGTTAGAGGGTTAGAGCTTTAGAGGGTTAGAGCTTTAGAGGGTTAGAGGGTTAGAGCTTTAGAGGGTTAGAGGGTTAGAGCTTTAGAGGGTTAGAGGGTTAGAGCTTTAGAGGGTTAGAGCTTTAGAGGGTTAGAGGGATAGAGGGTTAGAGGGGTAGAGGGTTAGAGGGTTAGAGCTTTAGAGGGTTAGAGCTTTAGAGGGTTAGAGGGTTAGAGCTTTAGAGGGTTAGAGGGTTAGAGCTTTAGAGGGTTAGAGCTTTAGAGGGTTAGAGGGTTAGAGCTTTAGAGGGTTAGAGGGTTAGAGCTTTAGAGGGTTAGAGCTTTAGAGGGTTAGAGGGATAGAGGGTTAGAGGGGTAGAGGGTTAGAGGGTTAGAGCTTTAGAGGGTTAGAGCTTTAGAGGGTTAGAGGGTTAGAGCTTTAGAGGGTTAGAGCTTTAGAGGGTTAGAGGGTTAGAGCTTTAGAGGGTTAGAGCTTTAGAGGGTTAGAGGTTTAGAAGGTTAGAGCTTTAGAGGTTTAGAGGGTTAGAGCTTTAGAGGGTTAGGGCTTGAGAGGGTTAGAGCTTGAGAGGGTTAGAGGGTTAGAGCTTTAGAGGGTTAGAGGGTTAGAGCTTTAGAGGGTTAGAGCTTTAGAGGGTTAGAGGGTTAGAGCTTTAGAGGGTTAGAGGGTTAGAGCTTTAGAGGGTTAGAGCTTTAGAGGGTTAGAGGGATAGAGGGTTAGAGGGGTAGAGGGTTAGAGGGTTAGAGCTTTAGAGGGTTAGAGCTTTAGAGGGTTAGAGGGTTAGAGCTTTAGAGGGTTAGAGCTTTAGAGGGTTAGAGGGTTAGAGGGTTAGAGCTTTAGAGGGTTAGAGCTTTAGAGGGTTAGAGGGTTAGAGCTTTAGAGGGTTAGAGCTTTAGAGGGTTAGAGGTTTAGAAGGTTAGAGCTTTAGAGGTTTAGAGGGTTAGAGCTTTAGAGGGTTAGGGCTTGAGAGGGTTAGAGCTTGAGAGGGTTAGAGGGTTAGAGCTTTAGAGGGTTAGAGGGTTAGAGCTTTAGAGGGTTAGAGCTTTAGAGGGTTAGAGGGTTAGAGCTTTAGAGGGTTAGAGCTTTAGAGGGTTAGAGGGATAGAGGGTTAGAGGGGTAGAGGGTTAGAGGGTTAGAGCTTTAGAGGGTTAGAGCTTTAGAGGGTTAGAGGGTTAGAGCTTTAGAGGGTTAGAGCTTTAGAGGGTTAGAGGGTTAGAGCTTTAGAGGGTTAGAGCTTTAGAGGGTTAGAGCTTTAGAGGGTTAGAGGGTTAGAGCTTTAGAGGGTTAGAGCTTTAGAGGGTTAGAGGGTTAGAGCTTTAGAGGGTTAGAGCTTTAGAGGGTTAGAGGTTTAGAAGGTTAGAGCTTTAGAGATTTAGAGGGTTAGAGCTTTAGAGGGTTAGGGCTTGAGAGGGTTAGAGCTTGAGAGGGTTAGAGGGTTAGAGGTTTAGAGGGTTAGAGGGTTAGAGGGTTAGAGCTTTAGAGGGTTAGAGGGTTAGAGGTTTAGAGGGTTAGAGCTTTAGAGGGTTAGAGGATAAGATCTTTAGAGGGTTAGAGCTTAAGAGGGTTAGAGCTTAAGAGGGTTAGAGCTTTGGAGGGTTAGAGGGTTAGAGCTTTAGAGGGTTAGAGCTTTAGAAGGTTAGAGCTTTAGAGGGTTAGAGTTTTAGAAGGTTAGAGCTTTAGAAGGTTAGAGCTTTAGAGGGTTAGAGTTTTAGAAGGTTAGAGCTTTAGAGGGTTAGAGCTTTAGAGGTTTAGAGGGTTAGAGGTTTAGAGGGTTAGAGGGTTAGAGCTTTAGAGCGTTAGAGGGTTAGAGCTTTAGAGGGTTAGAGCTTTAGAGGGTTAGAGCTTAAGAGGGTTAGAGCTTTGGAGGGTTAGAGGGTTAGAGCTTTAGAGGGTTAGAGCTTTAGAAGGTTAGAGCTTTAGAGGGTTAGAGTTTTAGAAGGTGAGAGCGGTTTGAAAGTTAAGAGGCTTAAAGGGTTACAGGTTTAAAGATTTAGAGGTTTAGAGGTTTTGAGCTTTGAGCTTTGAGCTCTTCTCAGATTTCAGACACACACACACAATAGAAGAGAAAGGTACCGGTCCTGGAGGCGTACAGGTCCTGGAGAGATGGTAGATTGCAGCCAATCACCTTCTCAGCAGAGGGAATGACACGCTGCAGTCTGCCCTTGTCCTTGGTGGTTGCAGCAGCGTACCAGATGGTGATGGAGGAGGTGAGATGATCGAGGTGTAGAAGTGCACCATCATCGTCTCTGGCAGGTTGAACTTCCACAGCTGCCGCTGGAAGTACATCCTCTGCTTGGCTTTCTTGATGATGGAGATGATGTTCAACTCCCACTTGAGGTCCTGGAAAAGGATGGTTCCCAGGAAGCGGCAGGACTCCACAGAGTCGACTGGGGAGTCACACAGGGTGATGGGGGTGATGGGGTTGATTGGGGTGAGTGGGGCAGCGTTCTTCCTGAAGTCCACAGCCATCTCCACTGTCTTCACAGCGTTGAGCTCCAGGTTGTTCTGGCTGCACCAAGTCACCAGATGGTCAAGCTCCCACCTGTAGGCGGACTCATCCCCACCAGAGATGAGCCCAATGAGGGTGGTGTTGTCCGCAAATTTCAGGTTGACAGACTGGTGGCTGGAGGTGCAGCTGTTGGTGTTTTTGGAGAAGAGCAGAGGAGAAAGAATGCAGCCTTGAGGGGAACCGGTGCTGATGGTCTGGGAGTCAGAGATGTGTTTTCCCAGCTTCACGTGCTGCTTCCTGTCAGACCGTCAAGTCCGTGATCCACCTGCAGGTGGAGTCAGGCAGGCTCAGCTGGGAGAGCTTGTGCTGCAGAAGAGCCGGGATGATTTTGTTGAAGGCGGAGCTGAAATCCACAAACAGGATCCTGGCGTAGGTTCCTGTGGAGTCCAGGTGCTGGAGGATGAAGTGGTGGGCCTAGTTAAGCCCTGATGTTCATGAACTCTTCTCTGGTGAACGAGCTCCGGAATTGTCACAAAAAAACTAATTTAACAAACAAAATGAGACATAACAACGTGCACCGACACACCGAGGCCAGCGTACGAGGCGCCATCTTGGTGATAATCAAAATCAAAACGTCATCATCGTCGTCGATCATCAAAACGTCATTCACTTAGTAAAGAGAATAAAATAAGAGTAAAAAGGTAATATACTGAGTGGGGGTACAAAATAGAAAATAAGGGGAATATGCTATTATGCATATACAGATATGTGCAGTAAAGTGGTATGTGAATAAAGTGAGGTAATGTGTGAGATATACAGTACAGTATACAACAGTACTACACAGCAATACAGTAACACAGAACAGAAATACAGTACAGTATGCAGTAACCAGTACAGTGATACAGTATGCAGTACAGTATGCTGTAACCCAGTACAGTGATACAGTATGCAGTACAGTATGCAGTAACCAGTACAGTGATACAGTATGCAGTACACTATGCTATAATCCAGTACAGTGGTACAGTATGCAGTACAGTATACAGTTACCAGTACAGTGATAAAGTATGCAGTACAGTATGCTATAACCTAGTACAGTGATACAGTATGCAGTATGCAGTAACCAGTACAGTGGTACAGTATGCAGAACAGTATGCTATAACCCAGTACAGTGATACAGTATGCAGTACAGTATGCAATAACCCAGTATAGTGATACAGCATGCAGTACAGTATACAGTTACCAGTACAGTGATACAGTATGCAGTACAGTATGCTATAACCCAGTACAGTGATACAGTATGCAGTGCAGTATGCAGTAACCAGTACAGTGTATAGTCCATGTTAAGTCCTCTGTGACGTGGACTCCCAGGTACTTGAAGCTGCTCACCTTGTCGACAGAAGTCCCATTAATCATCAGTGGAGCGCGCGTCCTCGGTTGTAATCCTCTCCTAAAGTCCAGAATCAGCTGCTTAGTTTTGCTGACGTTCAGGTGTAGGCTGTTGTCCTGGCACCAGAGTGACAGGTCAGTCACCTCCTCGCCGTAGACCTTCTCATTGCTGTTGGTGATCAGGCCACCACCGCCACGGTGTCGTCAGCAAACTCGACGATGGTGTTGGAGCTGGACCTGGCCACACAGTCATGTGTTTACAGGGAGCACAGTAGGGAGCTGAGGACGCAGCCCTGGGGGGATCCTGTGTTCAGGGTGAGGGAGCTGGACATGTGCCCCCCCCCCCCTTGTCTCCTGTATTACAGACCACCCAGCGTGCTAAAATAAAATAGGATGGATAAAAGAGTAGAGCCCAACAGTTGGAGCTGGTCCAGTACCAGCTTTACCTGGGGGTCTACCTGTAACAGGGGGACCACTTGAAGCTGGGTGACCTACAAACTATATTAATTCACTTTTTTGAATACATGTTTTTTATTAATTTAAATGGTAAAAGACCAACTCAGCAAAGTGTGCGGGACTCTGACAATTGGTATTCGGATTCAGTGTAAATACGGCTTTACTGTGTGTGCTTTTTCTGCAGTACCATGCCTGTCCAGATTGGGAAGTGTATAGAAGTACAGTAGGATAGTCGTACAGTAATATATTTCAGTATTTACTGTGTATCTCCCTGCAGTACCATGCCTGTCCAGAAGGGGAAGTGTCTGGCCATCTCCATCCAGGAGCACATGGCCATCGACGTATGTCCCGGTCCGATACGGCCGATCCGCCAGATCTCCGCCTACTTCCCCCGTCTCTCCCCCAGTAACTCCATGTCGGAGCCCCTCCTCCCTCCCTCTGCGGGGGAGGCCATGGGCAAGGGGGCCACAGGTGAGGGGGCCACGGGGGGGCTGTTGTCACCGCTGTTGCACGGGGCGACCAGAGGGGGCGGGTCATGGTCCCTGTCGGCCATGAGCAGCATGGACACGTCGGTGGAGATGGACAGCGGAGACAGCGACGACAGCAGTGAGTCCAAGCAAAACAGGAAGTACATGCCCACAATGCATCCATGTAGTTAGCTGTACTTCCTGTGTGTTAGCATGTACTTCCTGTGTTTTAGCTTCGTTAGGAACTCTGGAGTTTGAACTTCTGTACGAGAGAAAGAGCAGCTCATTACACTGCACCATGCTGAGAGCCAAGGTGAGAGGGAGGGAGGGATGATGGATAGAGGAGTGGAGGGAGTGAGGGATGGAGGGAAGGATTGAGAGATGGAGGGAGGGAGGGAGGGAGGAATGGAGGGTTGATGGGGGATGTTGGAGAGATGATGGGTGGAAGGAGGAATGGAGGGAGGGAGGAAGTGAGGAGTGGAGAGAGGGATGGATGGAGGGATGATGGGGTATGGTGGGGGGATGATGGATGGAAGGAGGAATGGAGGGAGGAAGTGAGGGGTGGAGGGAGGGAGGGGGGGAGGGATGGGGGAGGGGGGGAATGGATGGTTGGGTGGAGGGAGGGAAGGAGGGATGAATGAGGGAGGGAGGAATAGAGGGATGGAGGGAGAGATGGATGGATGGGTAGAGGGAGGAATGAGGGAGGGGGGAATAGAGGGATGGAGGGAGGGTGGGAGCGAGGGATGGATGGGGGGATGATGGGGGGTGGTGGAGGAATGATGGATGGAAGGAGAAATGCCTCCATTCCTTCCATCCATCATTCCTCCACCATCCCTCACCTACCCCCCGAAGGGGGGGATGATGGATGGAGAGAGGAAGGGAGGGAGGGATGGATGGAGGGATGATGGAGGGAGGGATAAATGGAGGGATGATGGATGGATGGGAGGGAAGGGTGGAGGGATGAAGGGATGGAAGGAATGATAATGGATGGAGGGAGGGATGATTTTAGAGATGTTGAAGGTGTGGTGCAGAAGACCATTGGTCACATGGTCCGAGCCCTGGGCGTTCCCAGCATGCATTGCGGCAGGGGGAGGGGGGAGTAGCTCTACTCTGATTGGTCATGACAGTTGGTGTCGTGTTGTGACAACAGGAAGCAGCCTCCAGTCAACACTGCTCCTCCCTCCCTCCTCCCTCCCTCCCCCTCTCTCCCTCAGGGTTTAAAGCCCATGGATTTTAATGGTCTGGCTGATCCCTATGTGAAGCTGCACCTCCTCCCTGGAGCGTGTAAGGTCTGTTATTATACAAAATATCTACAACTACACTATACTCTGCTATACCTCTACCTCTTTTATACCTTAACTCTAATATACTCTACCATACCTCTTCTAAACTACACTCTAGTCTACCTCCATTCTACTATACTCTACTATACCTCTACAATCTATGATACTCTACCTCTACTATACCTCTACTCTACTATACCTCTACCTCTAATATACCTCTACCTCTATTATACCTCAACTCTACTATACTCTACTATACCTCTACCTCAAATATACCTCTACTCCACTATACTCTACTATACCTCTACCACTATTATATCTCATCTCTACTATACCTCTGCACTGCTATACTGTACTATACTCTACTTATATTATACCTCTACGCTACTATACTTCATCACTACTGTGGGCGTTTCTACCCACAGATAATGGTTCAGGGAGGGAGTCTTTCTGCCCGTGTTGCGCCAAAATGGCTTGCGATTTTGAGTTCAGTGTCTGGCACGCAGGCCACAATATCTATATCTCTGAGGATCTATTATTATTGTTTCAAATAGTCCTCTCGGGCACAGGAGGATTGATGTTTCACTCCTGGCCCAATAAGCACCATGCAGGCGCTGATTGGGCCAAATCAAGGCAGAGAGTTTTCTTAATGTTTTGTCCGTCTTACAAAGAGGAGGGGCGCACGGCTTGTGAGCAGCCCAGGAGTGAAACGCCAATCCTCCTGCACCAATCCTCTTGCACAATTCAAGACAGCTTTGTGGCCCTGGGAAAAGGGAACCCTGCTGTCGTCCGCAGCCGGTGTTTGACCACGCCCCTTTGTCTGCCACATATCCCCACCGCCCGCCGTACTCACAGCCGACTCCCCTCCCCCCCCCAGAGCGGGAGAGAAAGTCAGCCACGACCATCTGCTGCCGGCCTGTGGACCACCCGGAAGTTAAAGGGCTGCAGAGCTAGGTACCACCGGGTGATCCGGGCATTTGTGTCCCTCATGCAGTGGAGCCACTGCAGCAGGGCGTGTTCCGAACAGAGGGTTGAAAGCTCGTCCCAGGAGGTAGTAGCGGAGGGAACCGACTGCCCATTTGATGGCGAGACACTCTTTCTCCACCGTGCTGTACCTCGACTCTCGCTCTGAGAGCTTGCGGCTGAGGTACAGCAGCAGACGCTCGGTCCCCTCAACCTCCTGGGACAGGACTGCGCCCAGCCCTCTGTTCGACACATCGGTCTGCAGACAGAAAGGGAGACAGAAGTTAGGGTTATACAGCACTGGCTTCCGACAGAGAGCTGACTTTACCCTCAGAAACGCCTGCTGGCACTTCTCTGACCACTGGACCAGATCTGGAGCACCTTTTCGAGTTAAGTCAGTCAAGGGGCTGTTTAGCTCTGAAAAGTTGGGGACAAACCTCCTATAATAGCCGGCCAGCTCAGAGAACTGCCTCACCTCCTCCTTGGTCTTAGGTCTTGGCGTGGTTGCGACCGCCACGGTTTTATCAAGCTGGGATCGGACCAGGCCTTTGCCCAAGTGGTACCCCAGATACTGTACATCCCGCCGTCCCATGGCACACTTCTTTTGGTTGGCGGTGAGCCCAGCCCACCTCAGGGACTCCAGCACAGCGCCCACATGCTGCATATGCCTCTCCCAGGTGTCGCTGTGAATAATAATGTCATCTAGGTAGGCCACGGCATATGTTACATGGGGACACAGAACCCGGCCCATGAGTCTCTTAAAGGGGGCTGGGGCACCGAACAACCCGAACGTAAGTGTGCGAAAGTGGTATAAGCCAAACGGCGTGGAGAACACCGACTTTTCCTTGGACTCCTGAGACAAGGGAATCTGCCAGTAGCCCTTGGTTAAATCCAGTGTCGTGAAAAAATTAGCTGTACCTAACCGGTCGAGAAGTTCATCGACCCAGGACATCGGGTAGGCGTCGAACTTGGACACCGCGTTCACCCTTCGGGAGTCCACGCAGAACCAGACTGACCCATCGGGCTTACCCACAAGCACGATGGGACTAGACCAGTCACTCATGGACTCCTCTATTATGCCCATGTGTTTGGGCAGGCGATACGGCCGAGAGTGCACCTTCACCCCTGGGGTTGTCTCCACGTGGTGGTGTATGAGGGACGTGAGGCCTGGCAGGGAGGAGGAAATATCAGAGAAGCGACGCTAAAGTGCAGCTACGTCCGCCCTCTGGGACAAAGAGAGATGGTCACTTAACAGGGCCGCGGTACGATCGGTCGCTTCTTGAACCTCCGGCCCAAACTCATCCCGCTCAATGACCGCTGTAACCAGAGCCACGGACGCCCCCTCCCTCCATTCTTTTAAGAGGTTTAGGTGATAAATCTGTGTCGCCCCCTGCCTGTCAGACCATTCGACCTCATAATCAACCTCACTAACCCATCGTGTGACCACAAAAGTGGTCACACGATGGGTAACTTTGCTCTCGGGTCCATAACATACTGTATTTCGTTCTTACTGGTGCTAGGACCTTCCTCCAAGTTTTGTTTAATTAGCACCCCCCAGGGTCTCCTGCCAAAGAAGAGTTCAAAGGGAGAAAATCCCATGGAGGCCTGGGGAACCTCCCGCACCGCAAACAACAGGGGGTCCAAACACTTGTCCCAATTACGGCTATCGTCGTGAACAACCTTTCGAATTATGTTTTTCAGCATTTTTATTAAACCTCCACCAGGCCGTCAGTCTGGGGATGGTAGATGCTGGTCCGAATTGAGCGGACGTCCAGTAACTCGTAAAGTTCCCGAAGTGTATGTGACATAAAGGTAGTGCCCTGGTCAGTCAGGATTTCTTTAGAATCCCGACTCGGGAGATGACCTGAAACAGCGCCTGCACCAGACTTTTGGCCGTAATACTGTGCAGGGGCACTGCTTCTGGGTACCGGGTTGCATAATCCACTAGGACTAACACTAAAATGATACCCACGGGCACTGCGGTCTAGTGGCCCCATGAGGTCCATACTTAGTCTTTCGAACGGGGCCTTGACTAGGGGGAGGGGCCTCAACGGCGCTCTTGGCGTGGCCGGAGGGTTGACTAACTGGCACTTAAGACACGCAGCGCACCATTTACGCACATCTGCCCAAATGCCCAGCCAATAGAAGCGGGCCATTACCCGCTGTCGTGTTTTTTCATGACCGAGGTGACCGGCCATCGGGTTATGGTGAGCCGCCTGGAAGTGCATTTCCTGGCGGCCCTTCGGTCCCAACAACTGGGTTATCTCCTCTCCTGTCTGAGTTTCATGGCTCACTCGATATAACCTGTCCCTAATCACCGAAAAATGCAGATGAGTGAGCACGGCATCTGGGAGTGTCAATGCGTCATCGATTTTAACTACCCCCTCAAAGTCCTCGCGTAGGGTGGCGTCTTGCGACTGCTCCGGCGGAAAATCATCGTTAGGGAAGGTTACAGGGACCGGGGGAGACCCTACTTGGGACTTTGTCCTCCGGGGCATCAGGACGGGCTGGGGACCCGGCAAATCCCACATTGGTCCTGGGGACGGACGTAGCAACCCTCCAGACATTGTCCTCCGGGGCACCGCGACGGGCTGGAGACATGGGAAATGCAGCGTGGGTGGGACCTAGGGACGGACGTGGGTCTGGACCTCTGGCCGACGTCAGCGCAGTGCAGGTGCTGATTGGGCCAATTCGAGGCCGCTAAGTGGCCATGGGAAAAGGGAACCGTGCTGTCGTCCGCAGCCGGTGCTTGACCGCGCCCCTATGTCCACCACAACTACTATTCTCTACTTTAACTCTACTAAACTATACTCTACTATACCTCTACTATACTCTACTTTTACTATGCTCTTCTCCATTCTACCTCTGCTTTACTCTACTCTTCTCAACCTGTGATCTAAGCTACTCTACCTCTTCTCTACTCTACCCCTTTTCTACTCTACCTCCTCTCGACTCTACTATCTCTACTCAACTACACTCTAGTCTACCACTCTACCTCTACTATACCTCTTCGCTACTTTACTCAACTGTACTATACTCTACCTCTACTCTACTATATCTCTACTCTACTGTACCTCTCCTCTCCTCTTATATACCTCTACTGTACACTACTATACCGCTACTATAATCTACTTTACTCTGCCACCTCTCTACTCTACCTCTACTATACTCTACTCTACCCCTGCTCTATGCTACTCTACCTTTACTCTGCCTCATATATACCTCTTCTCATCTACACTCTACTCTAAATCTACTATACCTCTTCTCTATTCTACTATACTCTACTATACTCTACCTCTACTATACCTACTGTACTCTACCTTTAATCTACTAGACTCGTATGGTACCTTTACCATACCTCAACTCGACTACACTCTACTCTACCTCTACTATACCTCTACTCAACTACACTCCACCTTTACTATACCTCTTCTCTACTCTTCTATAGTCTACTATACTCAACCTCTACTATACTACACTGTATAATATCTCCACGATACTCTCCTCTACTTTACCTCCACTCTACTGTACCTCTACTCTACCCTTGTATACCTCTACTCTACCTCTAATCTACTCTACCTCTACTCAATGCCACTCGACCTGTATTCTACTATACTCTACTATACTCTACCTCAACTATACCTCTGCTCTACTATACTCTACTCGTAGTATACTATACTCTACTTTATCGCTTCTCTACCTTTACTATACTCTATCCTACCTCTACTATGCTAAACTCTATCTCAAATATATTGTACTCTACAATACTCTACTTCTACTATACCTCTACTCTACTTTATCTCTACTCTAATGTACTTCTACTCTACTGTACCTCTACTCTACTCATCTATACAACACTCTACTCTACTCTACCTTTACTACACTATATTCTACTGCTACTATACTATACCGCTACTATACTCTACTCTACCTCTATTATACTCTACCTCTACCCTGCTCCACTTCTACTCTACCTCTACGCTACTCTTCCTTTACTGTACTCAAAGCTTCCGCTACACTACTCCACCTTTACTCCCTACTTATCATCTACTCTTACCCCTTCTCTATTCTAATCTACTCTACTTCTACTCTACCTCTACTCTGCTCTACTTATACTCTACCTCTATTCTACTCTACCTCTAGTTCGATTAAACTCTACTCTAACCTATTCTAAATCTACTCTACTCTCCCTCTTCTCTACTCCACCTTTTCTGTAGTCTACCTTTACTGTGTTCTACTCTACCTCTACTCTACTCTATCTATACTCTACCTCTACTATGCTCTACTTCTACTCTACCTCTGCTCTAATCTACTCAACTTCTACTCTAGCTCTACTCTGCTCTACTTCTACTCTACCTCCACTCTACTTCTAATCTACTCTACCTCTACTCTGCTCTACTTCTACTCTGCTCTCCTTGTACTCTAACTCTGCTCTATTCTACATCTACTCTACTCTACCCAACTCTACGCTACCTTTACTGTACTCTACCTCTACTCTACCTCTCATCTGCTCTACTTTTAATCTACCCTACCACTACTCTACTCTACTCTCCTATACTGTCCTCTACTCACATGGATTTTTTTTCTTGTGATGTTCAGGCAAATAAACTAAAAACCAAAACAGTGCGAAATACGTTGAACCCGGTGTGGAACGAGATGCTGACGTACTGCGGCGTCACAGAGGAGGACATGCAGCGCAGGACCCTGCGGTGTGTACTGTGTACTCTACTGTGTACTCTACTGAGTACTCTACTGCATACTGTACTTTGTATTCTATTCTGTACTGTGTATTCTACTGTGTACTGTGTACTATGTAATGTGCTGTGTACTGTGTATACTCTGTTCACTGTAATGCGTGCACTGCCAGGACAAATGACGATCAGTACTTCATTTACCAGATCACAAGGGGGGGGTTATTGATCAGTGGTTCTTTGTGGTTGTGAAACATCGCGTCCCCAGGTTGGAAGTCGACCTGCAACAAGATCAGCTTTGTCACCTCAGTTTAACCCAGAATTCCTTGTGTGCATTGTAGGTAAACATGATTAAAGGTGTTATTTCTGTTCTCTCTCTTTACCGTTCATCTCATCCATCTGAACCTCCTTACCCCTCCTCTTCTCTACATCCCTCCAACTCTCCTTTGCTCCTAATACCTCTCTTCTCTCCTCATCCTCCCTCGCTTCTTGCAGGTTGTCCGTCTGTGATGAGGACAAACTGACGCACAACGAGTTCATCGGAGAGTCTCGCATCGCGCTGCGCCGCGTGAAGCCGGACCAGAGCAAACACTACAACGTCTGTCTGGAGCGACCCCCACCTGTAAGCGAGAGGAGGGAGGACAACCATCTTATTTTATTAGACAGAGGAAAAACACAAAACAGCCAATTCTACATTTCCTGAACCTTGCCCCCTCCGTGTTGTCTCCTCCGTGCTGTCCCCCTCCAGTCCTCCAGGGAGCACCACCACCAAACTCTGTCAGAGTTGAGATGTTATGGTTCTTAATAACTAGTGCCCCTCATCTGTACAAAGGAACAGTCCATCCCAGTTCTTCCTGAGCCTCCCACATGGTCCACACAGTAGACCCCGGACCAGGAAGTCTGTCCACATACTTTCAGGCTGTGTCCTTGCATCTGAGATAGGAACAGATCGTCTGCATACACTGATACTGTTTTTGCACCAAATTTAGTGGGTATACCCAGGTTTTTTAAACGCAGGTAAGCAGGCTAAAAATAAGTGATTGACGCCTTTCCCTTTGCCAGGTGAGGACTATGCCTTTCTTTTTTTTCTGGTGTGTCATGTTCTACATCACGAAAATACCAGAAACAAGCTCGGTTTGGTTCCAGTGTGATTTGGAAGAAGACAGTAGATGCAGCAGGGAGTATCCATGCCTGCACCGGTCCTTCAGCGCAGGGAGCAGGGACCGGCTTGGGGCCATGCTGGAGTGGCTTAGAGCCGGACGGGGAGCGTGGGAGTTCTCCACTGTGGTCCCGACGGAGCGGTCTCCACACTCAAAACATTTCATGGTCCCACATGCCGGAAAAAAGTCATTAACTTCTGATTTTGGATTCTAAATGGGATATGAAATAATAGAATGATACACTGATATTCTTGTCCATTTACGCCAACGTTCTGAACTTTAACATGCATCCCATTGCGACAGTAAAGGGGCCAAAATTAGCAGGTTAACCTGGGTGTTATGTTTACATCAATCCAATCGGAGGTGGAGCCGATAAAAACCTGTTGTGGTGTGGGGATGGTGTGGTTTGAGAAGCCACACCTGTCCAGGGTCGAGGTAAATGGGGCCCCGGATCAGAATGGCTGTACACTTGTTGCTCGTTGGTTGGTAAAACCCCCATCCCACACTCGCTCAGGCGAGGAGCCCTTGTCATGACACATGTCCATCTGCTCCTGGCTTGTTCCATCGAGCCTCCTCTTTACAATAAACTGGTTTGTCTACAACCCCGTCATCCGTGTCTCTGTGCCGGAGGTCCCTGATAGTGCCACTTGGGTGGTGTGTGGTAGGCGAAAATGCCACACCTGGGTCTATTGCAGGGTCATTGTCCCTGTCCTGAAACCAGAGCATTACCTTTTACTGGGTTCTTAGTGCAGTGGGAAAGGGGTATGATAGTACAAGACCATCCCTGAGGTTTCGAGGCTCAGGGTGCACAAATAAGGGGCGCCGTTGGCGAGAGATAAGACAAGGCAAGACTAGTCAGGATTAGATAACATTAGATAAGAGTAGACAGGACTAGATGAGTCTAGATAAGAGTAGACAGGCCTGGATGAGACTAGAGAAAACCAGATAAGACTAGATAAGATAAGTCTGCGTGACCGTGGTGTAAACAGTCTGTGGTTAGGGTCGTGGTGCGTCTAAATGTCAGCGACAGACACACGAGATGGAAAGAACAGACGGTATGAGAATGAAAGGAAGAGATAGAGAGATAGGGGCGGAGGGATGGATGGAATGACTTCAATAGAAAGAATAAAAAGAGGATTAAAACATGAAAGAGAGAGAATGCTGTCAGACACTTTCATACTGCACAATAACCCTAACCCCCGCTCTGCCTCCTTCTCTCGCTCTCTCTCAGCTTCCCTCCCCCACAGCGATGAGTGCAGCGCTCAGAGGAATCTCCTGCTACATGAGAGAGGTGAGACACCACCTGTCTGTCTGGCAGAAAGACAGACAGCTGAGACACCACCTGTCTGTCTGGCAGAAAGATAAACTTTCCTGAAGATATAACTATGTCTGAATTCATCTTCCTGATGGTTGGTGGAGAACACGCCTCTTGCGTGTTAAAAATAACACGCTAGGGGCCACACATCTGACTCACACTCCTCCATCCCTCCATCCCTCTTTGATGGGTCTCTCATGCTCCTCTCCTCCTTTGATGTTTTCTGTTTCTGACACATCTCACCGATCGCCCGGCAGCGGCCATGTTGTATCGTGTGACAGCAGGTCGTCACGGAAACGCTGCCGATCGATATCCCCGACAGAGTCACAACGCCATCATGTGACCTCCAGCACTATCTGTTGGAAAGTTTCTTCTTTCTATTCATCCCTCCATCCATCCATCTTTATCCAATTTTGCTACTTGTACTGTAGTACTTCTCTTCTAGTACACTGTATAGTATAGTATACTTAGAGTATACTGGCGTGGTACTGTGTTATGTGCAGTAATGTTCAAACAAAACAAACTTCATTAAAAAATAGAGTGAACGTTTGAACTCTGTTGGTTTAATCAATAATAAGTGTTTTCACACCCAGACAGTGATTGACTAGTGGACCGGCGGACGCTGGATCGGTTCTTTCAACTGAAAGGGTCTTCCTCAGTGAACTGACGCCTCCAGAACACAAGGCTCCAAAGGGAAAAGGTTCTGAAGTCAGGTCTCAAAAATAGGTTTGGAGCCTGAATCCACAGATAAACGGAGTGTTCTGGAATGAAGGAGGAATGGGGGGATGAGTGGGTGGATGAATGATGGATGTTCCTGTTTCAGGTCGTGCTCAAACATGGAAGGGCAAAAAGAACACTGGAGAGGAACTTAAGTAAAAGAGAGACAACAAGAGAGAGCGGGAGGTTGAGAGAGGGAAGGGGTGAGAGAGAATGACAGGAAGACAACCATAACCCTGAATTATCCCCCTCCCCCTCCCTCCCTTTCTCCGCCCCCCTCTCCCCTCAGTGGGAGGTGGAGCAGCAGAGCAGCTTGGAGGAGCGAGGTCGTCTCTTACTGTGCCTGCAGTTCGTCCCTCCGGCCAGCGGGGGCAACGGTGGGGCACAGCGTGGGGGGCTGTTGGTGGGGGTGAGGCGCTGCGCTCACCTGGCAGCCATGGACGTCAACGGCTTCTCTGACCCCTACGTGAAGACGTGAGCACATGTCCACACACCAACACACATGATCCATAAACAGTATGCGGTCCACATATGGTCTATGCATGGTGCAAAATTGGTCCAAACGTGGTCCTAACATGGTCCGCATATGGTCCAAAAATGATCCATACATGGTCCAAACATGGTCCTAACATGGTCCGTACATGGTCCAAAAATGGTCCAAACATCTTCTACTGTATGTCCATTATATTAAGATCTTGATCTGAACTGGATTTCCTGAATGAATATCTCCAATAATTATACATTTACGGGATAATAATGTTTGGTGTGAGGCATACATTAACTACTGCAGGACATATAGTACGTAATAGTATAATATGTATGTACATAGAACTGCATGTACAAAATATGATGCTGTTTTTAGACCAGTGCAATATGTAACAGTATAATGTAAAAAATGTTTCATATATCATATATATACAAACAGTACATCTGTATAACTATAGATAAGCAGTATATGATATGTATATAACGACATATATTGTGTATATATAATATGTATTTAACTACATATATATCATGTCTATATAAATATGGAAAGATATCATATCTACTGTATATGAGTATTAATATATACAGTATATACACAACTATAGATTGAAATCATATCTATATAAATATCTATACAAGTGTAAATATGATTTATATATATAACTATAGATGATATCATATCTATATAAGTTCAAATATGATGGACATGGACATGGAGGTGGGAGAACTTGCACAATTGGTGGCTGACTAAATACTTTTTTGCCCCAATGTATATATATATATATATATATATATATATATATATATATATATATATATATATATATATACACATACATACATACATACATACATACATACATACATACATACATACATACATACATACATACATTGGGGCAAAAAAGTATTTAGTCAGCCACCAATTGTGCAAGTTCTCCCACTTAAAAAGATGAGAGAGGCTTGTTATTTTCATCATAGGTTCACTTGAGAAATGAGAAAAAAAAATCCAGAAAATCACATTGTGTGATTTTTAAAGAATTTATTTGCAAATGATGGTGGAAAATGAGTATTTGGTCAAAACCAAAAGTTCATCTCAATACTTTGTTATATACCCTTTGTTTGCAATGACAGAGGTCAAACGTTTTCTGTAAGTCTTCACAAGGTTTTCACACACTGTTGCTGGTATTTTGGCCCAGTCCTCCATGCAGATCTGCTCTAGAGCAGTGATGTTTTGGGGCTGTCGCTGGGCAACACAGACTTTCAACTACCTCCAAAGATTTTCTATGGGGTTGAGATCTGGAGACTGGCTAGGCCACTCCAGGACCTTGAAATGCTTCTTACGAAGCCACTCCTTCGTTGCCCGGGCGGTGTGTTTGGGATCATTGTCATGCTGAAAGACCCAGCCACGTTTCATCTTCAATGCCCTTGCTGATGGAAGGAGGTTTTCACTCAAAATCTCACGATACATGGCCCCATTCAACAGCCCCAAAGCATGATGTTTCCACCCCCATGCTTCACAGTAGGTATGGTGTTCTTTGGATGCAACTCAGCTTTCTTTCTCCTCCAAACACGACAAGTTGAGTTTTTACCAAAAAGTTCTATTTTGGTTTCATCTGACCATATGACATTCTCCCAATCCTCTTCTGGATCATCCAAATGCTCTCTAGCAAACTTCAGACGGGCGTGGACATGTACTGGCTTAAGCAGGGGGACACGTCTGGCACTGCAGGATTTGAGTCCCTGGCGGCGTAGTGTGTTACTGATGGTAGCCTTTGTTACTTTGGTCCCAGCTCTCTGCAGGTCATTCACTAGGTCCCCCCGTGTGGTTCTGGGATGTTTGCTCACCGTTCTTGTGATCATTTTGACCCCACGGGGTGAGATCTTGCGTGGAGCCCCAGATGGAGGGAGATTATCAGTGGTCTTGTATGTCTTCCATTTTCTAATAATTGCTCCCACAGTTGATTTCTTCAACAAGCTGCTTACCTTTTGCAGATTCAGTCTTCCCAGCCTGGTGCAGGTCTACAATTTTGTTTCTGGTGTCCTTTGACAGCTCTTTGGTCTTGGCCATAGTGGAGTTTGGAGTGTGACTGTTTGAGGTTGTGGACAGGTGTCTTTTATACTGATAACGAGTTCAAACAGGTGCCATTAATACAGGTAACGAGTGGAGGACAGAGGAGCCTCTTCAAGAAAAAGTTACAGGTCTGTGAAAGCCAGAAATCTTGCTTGTTTGTAGGTGACCAAATACTTATTTTAGCGAGGAATTTACCAATTAATTCATTAAAAATCCTACAATGTGATTTCCTGGATTCTTTCCCCCCATTCTGTCTCTCATAGTCAAAGTGTAGCTATGATGAAAATTACAGGCCTCTCTCATCTTAAGTGGGAGAACTTGCACAATTGGTGGCTGACTAAATACTTTTTTGCCCCACTGTATATATAAGATATCATATCTATAAGTATAGATATGATATATATATAACAATAGATAGGTATATCTGTACAAGTATAAATATGATACAAACTGTATCACTATAGATAGGTATATCTATATCAATATAAATATGATATATATATATATATATATATATATATATATATATAACTATAGATAGGTATATTTATATAAGTATAATATGATACATACTGTATAAATATAGATAGGTATATCTATTTAAGTATAATATGATACATATAAGTATAGATAGCAATATCTATATACGTATAAATATGATATATATATAAAACCACACTTGTATCTTTCCTCCAGGTACCTGAAACCAGACGTGCAGAAAAAGTCCAAGCACAAGACAGCTGTCATTAAGAAGACTCTGAACCCTGAGTTCAATGAGGTAGGACCACCTGTCTGCCTGTCTGTCTACCTGTCTGTCTGCCTGTCTGTCTACCTGTCTGTATATCTGTCTGTCCATCTGAACATTTGTCTTGTCTTCTCATCATTTCAAGTACAAAACGGTAACAATAGAACAATGAAATATAATATTCACCCCCCTCCCTCCTCCAGGAGTTCTTCTATGAGATCTCCTTTGGGGACCTCTCCTCCAGGACCCTGGAGGTCACCGTGTGGGACTACGACCTGGGCAAGTCCAACGACTTCATCGGTGAGACGCTGGACGTCCAATCAGAGGACATTTTACTTATCAAACCAACAGGTTCATTGGAGCTTTGTTTGTCACATCCCATTTAAAGCTGCTTTCAGTAATGTTTCCAGTTTCCTGCTGTCTCACCTGCTGTTCCTCACCTGGCCTTCAGGGGGCGTGTCGTTGAGCTGCCACTCGCAGGGAGAAACGCTGCAGCACTGGATCGACTGTCTGAACAACAAGGGTGTGAAGGTGGAGCGCTGGCACACTGACCAATCAGCTGCCTGGGTCCGCCCCCCAGGACTAGCTGGGGGCCCCGCCCACTTCAGAGATGGTCCCAACACGGAGCCGGTTTGAGAAAACCCAAAGGAACCTTGTAAATGGGAACATTTCCCTGCATGAGCAACGTGTATCCTGTGATCGGAAGGAAGGCGAGGGAGGGAGGACTCCCTGGTCCTGGACTCCCTGGAGCTCCCTTGAGGGTATACCTGGTTGAGCGTGCACGTGGTTGAGCGTGCAAGTGAGAAGCTGCAGGATGGACCTTCAGCAGTTGGAGCTCCAGACGTCACAGGACCAGCTGTGGCTCTGCTCAGCTCCAGCACCTGGATCTGGACCTGCCTCCATGTGGCTCCAGGACCAACCAGACCTGTACTTGGACCTGCCTCCATGTGGCTCCAGGACCCAAACCTGGACTTGGACCTGCCTCCATGTGGCTCCAAAACCTGGACCTGGACCTGCTTTCATGTGGCTCCAGGACCAGGACCCAAACCTGGACCTGGACTTGCCTCCATGTGGCTCCAAGACCTGGACCTGGACCTGCTTCATGTGGCTTCAGGACCAGGACCTGGACCTGGATCTGGACCTGCCTCCATGTGACTCCAGGACCTGGACCTGGACCCAGACAACCCGGACCTTCAGAGCAGCAGTGTTGATATGCAATGTAGTGTGACCTGGTTTCCTCTTCTGAATGTGAGATGTGCACGTTCTCCTGTTTTCCTTCTTTTTCATAAACTTCTTCTTCTTCTTTGGTTCCTTTCATTATTTTTCTTGTTTTCACTTGTTCTGATCAGTTTAAAGAGCAGTGCTGCCCCCTGTGTTCAGCTGGTGGAACGGCAGCTAGAATATCTTCATTAGTACACTCCATCAATCTGCATGTTATTCATAGCATCTCTTATTATATACTATATTATAAAAAAATATATATGTTATATACTATATTGTAAAAAAATATATGTTATATACTATATTATAAAATATATATATATATGTTATATACTGTAATCATATAACATAACAGAACATAATAACCTCCTGTCCAGGGCCTTGGGGTCATTGAGCAGAATGTCGTATTTCACCTTAATAAGGATCATTGCAACATGATTCCACCTCGGTGAGCGGCGCCCCCTGGAGGCCGTCAGGGTGGAGCCGCAGCTGGTTAACTGCAAGTTAACACTTAGGACGGAGAGGGAGATGGGTGGGGTTCAGTGCCTTGCTCCAGGACAAGTTAGCAACCAGCTAAAAGTTTAAAACCTTCAAAACCAATTAAACAGTAAAAACACAACATACAAGTGAAAAGTGACCTGTGCTGACCACGCCCAGAGAGCCAAGCGCTCTGCGGGGCTGACGCTGGGAGCCTCCCGCTCCACGGAGACGACTTTTCATTGAAATGGATATTTTACTGTTATGATGATGACCACCAAACTCCCCAAATCCGACCTCAACCCGACCCGACCAACACAGCCGCCAGCTGGAAGACACGTCAGCGCTGGAAACACAAGTTGTGCTTCAAACGATGAAGCGGAAGAGAGGGAGAAATATCAATAATCATATTTTCCTTCTGTTCATTTTCTCTTTTTATTCAATTTACAGATTTTCATTTGTTTTCCAATCGCCGTAAAACATGGAAACACAACATGCATCCACCACAGAATTACATAATTATAATATAATAGTAATAATAGTAATAATAATAATATAGAATGTTGTCAGACCAGTGTAGTACAACGACTGGCTGCACATCCGCTACATAACTCAGGATTCATATTTGATTATAATTGAATCTAAACATAGAAAAACTAACTGGGATCAGAAACCGGGAAAATCACATTGTTGTGATTGAAGAAAGAATATTCAATGAAAATAATAATCAATAAAGAAATATTTACATCCATGTTCAGTTGGTCCTACACATTATTTTCTAAGATCAATGAATTATAGATTTCAGAAGCTTACATGTTCTACATGTTCCAGATCCATCGTTATGATTAATATTACCAATATTATTATTAACGTCAATATTATTATCAACATCTATATCAATATTATTGTTAATATTATTAATAATAATAATAATAATATCAATATTATCATCAATATCAATATTATCAATATTAATAGATCAATACTAATACGATCAGTACTAATAGGATTGTGGTGTGGGATGGTGTGGTTGAGCAGCCACACCTGACCTGGATCTAGGTGACTGGGTCAGGGTGGCTGCATACCTGTTGCTGGTTGGTTGGTGTAAGGAGCAGCAGGTAAAAGCCCCATCCCCACACTCACTCAGGAGAGGAGCCCTTGTCATGACACATGTCCATCTGCTCCGGGCTTGTTCCATCGAGCCTCCTCTCTACAATAAACTGTGTGTTCCCAACCCCATCGTCTGTCTCTGTGACGGAGGTCCCTGAAAAAAACACTTGGGTGTGGTGTGGTCGGAGAAACTGCCACTATGATCAGTACTTATAAGATCAATGCTAATACGATCAGTACTTATACCATCAATACTAATACGATCAGTACAAATATGATCAGTACTGATCCTCATTGATGAGTTTGTCTCTTGGTCACTTTGCAGCTGAGGATTGTGGGAAGTTTCCTCCGCAGAGTCAATGAGGGATGAGAAAAGAACAACGCTCAAATCTCATTTAGTTGTAACATGGAGGAACTTCCTGTTTCCTACTTCCTGTTTGGTCCCATCCAGGAAGAAAAACTACTGTTCCCAGGTTTTTTTCCCCTCCTCCTCCTTCTCCTCCTCCTGGAAAGGCCACGCCCCTTACACAGTGACTCCCATTAACTTGGAATTTGACACAAGTCAAAGACACAACACAAATTTGCATAATGTCCAACACAGTCGTGTGCCTCCTTTTTGGATTTTAACTCTATGAAGAGCGTATCGGGTATCCTGCATACCGGGACGGAGATACACATTATCCTTATAACTAAGCAAGATGGGTCCAAAAACATGGCCGTCATCAATGAAAGAAAGATGGCAGAAGGCGGAGCTCAGCAGAATGTAGGCAGGTCTGAAGCGTTTGTCCAATCACCACACAGCTTGGCAGGTTGAGTGGGAGGAGTCAACCAAAGCCTCCTGAGCCCAGAGGCGGCGCCACAAACATGGACCTGAAAAACCAGACAGAACTGCAGCAGGTTTGCTGCACAGGCTCTCGGAACAAGTCTGAGCTGAAGTGGCAGGAGGACAGGTGGGTGTGGGCGTGCACCACCTATGTGTGGGTGATGGCGGCAATGTCTGTGGACTGATGGTGCTCATTCATCACAGAAATGTGTATCTCAGCCCCGCCACGCTGGACTCAAAAGGTGGTGCCGATAAAGTCAAAGTCCAAAAAAGTTCACGAATTAGCTCCAGAGCGTTTTGGGTGGAGAGACAGGTCTGATCTGAAGGAGCAACGTTGGTAGAACAACTTTGAGTTGTGATGATTGAAATGTTGAAAACACTGTGATACAACAAGTGGAGGACGCTCAGTCCCTCCACCTGAAACACACGGATCCCAAAGCCCCTGGGTGGTGCTTGAGCTGCTTCCTTAAGGAGGGGCTCTTCAGAGGTGGAGAGAAGATGTTTTTCAGAGGTGGAGGTGTAGAGAAATGTTTTTTTCAGAGGTGGAGGTGGTGTAGAGGAGGTGTTTTTCAGAGGTGGAGTTTTTCAGAGGAGGTGGTGTAAAGCAGGTGCTCTTCTTCAGAGCAGGTGTTCTTCAGAGGTGGAGATATAGAGGAGGTGAAGATGTAGGCGGAGGTGCTCTTCGGAGGTGTTCTTCAGAGGTGGAGTCGAAGAGGAGGTGTTCTTCAGAGGTGGAGGTGAAGAGGAGGTGTTCCTCAGGGAGGAGGTGTAGAGGAGGTGTTCTTCAGAGGAGATGTAGAGGAGGTGTTCTTCAGATGTAGGGTGGTCCTCAGAGGTGGAGGTGTAGAGAAGGTGTTCTTCAGAGGTGGAGGTGTAGAGGAGGTGTTCTTCAGAGGAGGAGATGTAGAGGAGGTGTTCTTCAGAGGTGGAGTTGTTCTTGAGAGGTGGAGGTGTAAGGTTGGTGTTCTTCAGAGGTGGAAGTGTAGAGGAGGTGTTCTTGAGAGGTGGAGGTGTTCTTGACAGGTGTTCATCAGAGGAGGAGGTGTAGAGGAGGTGTTCTTCAGATGTAGGGTGTTCCTCAGAGGTGGAGGTGTAGAGAAGGTGTTCTTCAGAGGTGGAGGTGTAGAGTAGGTGTTCTTCAGATGTGGAGTTGTTCTTGAGAGGTGGAGGTGTAAGGGAGGTGTTCTTCATAGGTGGAGGTGCAGACTGGACTCATCCTGGGATCGATCTCAGGTTTTCACATTTACTGAAAAAAGAGAAGGAGGCGCATTAGAGGAGAGGTTCTGGAACGAAGGAGGTGAAAGAGCCGGTGGGGCAAGAGGTGGGGGTAGAGGTGAAGGAGATGGATGAGCTGGTGGAGATGAAGGAAGTGGAAAATTGTGGTGGGGGTGAAGGAGGTGGAGCTGGAGGGGGTAGAGGTGAAAGAACCTGAAGAGGTGAAGGCGGTGAAGGAGCTGGTGGAGGTGAAAAGGTGGAGCAGGTGGAGGTGAAGGTGGTGGTGAAGGAAGTGGAGGTGCTGAGGTGAAGACAGGAGAAGGTGGAGGTTGGTTTTGTTGGAGTCTCAGCTTTAAAGAAGGAGATGAATGAGGTACAATTGGTGGAGGTGGATTTAGTTGGAGCCTCAGCTCCACCTCTAGGCTCCGCCTTCTTCTCACTGTGTTATTGATTGAAACTACAGGCTGTTTAATTGATCCCTAATGGGTTCGAATCGGCCAATCACACGCGAGAAGCTTCTAAAGACAGGAAGTGAGTCACTTTATTCAACAAGATAAGACAGGAAGTGGTCTGGGCAGTGGACATGTTGAGACAGTACACACAGAGTACACACAGAGTACACACAGAGTACACACAGAGTACACGATGATCATTAATCTTCCAAACAGACCACCTGTGATGTCACAGCTTGGGGGTGTGTCCTAAGAGCAGCTCGGGGGGATTTCTGAGACATTTAATACAAACTTCACATCAACGGATCAAAGGAAGTGATTTGGACTTTAATACTCGCTTCATACTCTTTAAAGTACAACTATGAGTTTAGTAACTTTCAATTACACACTGCTGGTAATCAAAGTTATTACTAGTTCATGTTATGGATTAATATACATTATTCACTAACTGCCTCCATGTGTAATAAGGAGCTTTTATTTTGAAGGCTCGCTCGAAACTCTGCACCTTCTGATATGACATCATTCCGGTGACGTCACAAGCAGCTTCCACGGCGCCGCCTGGGGCCGGTTAAAAACACCGATCCACGCCGCAGTTTCCTGTCGGCTGACGGATGTGGTGGCGGAGACAGGAAGTAAGGCGGGTCAGAGGGGTCAGAGGTCGGCGGACTCACTGGCCAGGTTGACGACGCAGGCGACGATGATGACGCTTCCTCCGAGCAGAGAGAGCAGCGACAGCAGCTTGGCCACGCGGCCCAGACGCACGGCGCCGTCCAGGTTCCCCTGCTCCAGGCTGTTCCTGGACTGAGGGAGGGGGCGGAGCCAGCCGTCAGCCAATCGCACGTCAGGCGGGATCCAGACGACCTCGCTGGATAACTAGCGTTTCCAGTTGTATAACTAGTTGTCAAGTTAAGAGCATTCAGCAACGTTACTGTAATAACTATAATTTAATATAATAAAATACTTCTTGTTATTAAACAGAGTTTTCCAGTGTAGTTCTACGTAGCACCACCCGATGGTGGAGACAGAACTTCAGTCATTATTAACATTAACAGACAGCGGCCAGAGCTGTGGAATAATAATCATAATAACAATCATATTAATAATAATAATAATAACAATAATCATAATACCATGACGGAGTACACAAAGCCCACGATGTTGATGGGCCACACGGGGCAGAAGCAGGCCAGCACGGCCAGCAGCAGGTGGTCCTCCACCTTGGCGCGCTCCAGGGGGGGCTCGGTGGCCAGGCTGGAGTGGCGGGACAGCGAGGGGCGGGGGGAGAAGGCAGTGTAGCCGACGGACCCAGCCCGGCTGCCCTTCCGGGTCTTGGCGTGGTGCGGGCGGTGCGAGTAGGAGATGGAGTGCTGCCGCCGGGGAGGGGTGGAGACCACGAGGGGTGGAGCGTCCGAGGAGGCGGTCCCCTGCTGGGAGGCGGCTTCACCTGAACGGGGGCGGGGTCTGGTTGTAATACAGTAATAAAGTACCATCTGAACAGACTGTACTGCAGTAGTACTCACTGTTCTCCAGGTTCTCGTTGATGACAATGACAAGCTCCCCCTGGTCGTGGGCGTGGTGGGGGCTGGAAGTCAGGATCAGCTGGGGCGCAGGTGCCCCCTGGTCCAGCTGCTGGTCCCGGGGCCACAGGCTGGGGGCCGCCATGCTGGGGTCCAAGAGAGTCTGGATCTAAACCTGGGAGGGGCCCACCAACCAATTTATTATGATATTAAATGATGGTTGTTGCAGTAAATAGTTTATTTACATGAAGAACAGTTGACAGTGGTAGTGTGACCGGTGAACGCGTCGCGGCAGTTAAAATGTGTCGCGGCGTTTATGAACGCGCTGCGTTTTTAAGCGCGTCGCGGCGTTTTAAAAAGCGTCGCGGCGTTTTAAAAAGCGTCGCGGCGTTTTAAAACGCGTCGCGGCAGTTAAAACGCGTCGCGGCTGTTATAAACGCGTCGCGGCTGTTATAAACGCGTCGCGGCGTTTATAAACGCGTCGCGGCGTTTATAAACGCGTCGCGGCGTTTATAAACGCGTCGCGGCGTTTATAAACGCGTCGCGGCGCGTTTATAAACGCGTCGCGGCGCGTTTATAAACGCGTCGCGGCAGTTAAAACGCGTCGCGGCCGTTAAAACGCGGCGCGGCGCGTTTATAAACGCGTCGCAGCGTTTATAAACGCGTCGCGGCAGTTAAAACGCGTCGCGGCAGTTAAACGCGTCGCGGCAGTTAAAACGCGTCGCGGCGCGTCGCGGCAGTTAAAACGCGTCGCGGCCGTTAAAACGCGTCGCGGCGCGTTTATAAACGCGTCGCAGCGTTTATAAACGCGTCGCGGCAGTTAGAACGCGTCGCTGCAGTTAAAATGCGTCGCGGCGTTTATGAACGCGCCGCGTTTTTAAGCGCGTCGCGGCGTTTATAAACGCGTCGCGGCGTTTATAAACGCGTCGCGGCAGTTAAAACGCGTCGCGGCGCGTTTATAAACGCGTCGCGGCAGTTAAAACGCGTCGCGGCCGTTAAAACGCGTCGCGGCAGTTAAAACGCGTCGCGGCCGTTAAAACGCGTCGCGGCGCGTTTATAAACGCGTCGCAGCGTTTATAAACGCGTCGCGGCAGTTAAAACGCGTCGCGGCAGTTAAAACGCGTCGCGGCAGTTAAAACGCGTCGCGGCAGTTAAAACGCGTCGCGGCAGTTAAAACGCGTCGCGGCAGTTAAAACGCGTCGCGTCGCGGCAGTTAAAACGCGTCGCGGCCGTTAAAACGCGTCGCGGCAGTTAAAACGCGTCGCGGCAGTTAAAACGCGTCGCGGCAGTTAAAACGCGTCGCGGCGCGTCGCGGCAGTTAAAACGCGTCGCGGCCGTTAAAACGCGTCGCGGCGCGTTTATAAACGCGTCGCAGAGTTTATAAACGCGTCGCGGCAGTTAAAACGCGTCGCGGCCGTTAAAACGCGTCGCGGCAGTTAAAACGCGTCGCGGCCGTTAAAACGCGTCGCGGCGCGTTTATAAACGCGTCGCAGCGTTTATAAACGCGTCGCGGCAGTTAAAACGCGTCGCGGCAGTTAAAACGCGTCGCGGCAGTTAAAACGCGTCGCGGCAGTTAAAACGCGTCGCGGCAGTTAAAACGCGTCGCGGCAGTTAAAACGCGTCGCGTCGCGGCAGTTAAAACGCGTCGCGGCCGTTAAAACGCGTCGCGGCAGTTAAAACGCGTCGCGGCAGTTAAAACGCGTCGCGGCAGTTAAAACGCGTCGCGGCGCGTCGCGGCAGTTAAAACGCGTCGCGGCCGTTAAAACGCGTCGCGGCGCGTTTATAAACGCGTCGCAGAGTTTATAAACGCGTCGCGGCAGTTAGAACGCGTCGCGGCAGTTAAAATGCGTCGCGGCGTTTATGAACGCGCCGCGTTTTTAAGCGCGTCGCGGCGTTTTAAAAAGCGTCGCGGCGTTTTAAAACGCGTCGCAGCGTTTATAAACGCGTCGCGGCGCGTCGCGGCAGTTAAAACGCGTCGCGGCCGTTAAAACGCGTCGCGGCGCGTTTATAAACGCGTCGCGGCAGTTAGAACGCGTCGCGGCAGTTAAAACGCGTCGCGGCGCGTCGCGGCAGTTAAAACGCGTCGCGGCCGTTAAAACGCGTCGCGGCGCGTTTATAAACGCTGCGACGCGTTTATAAACGCGTCGCGGCAGTTAGAACGCGTCGCTGCAGTTAAAATGCGTCGCGGCGGTTATGAACGCGCCGCGTTTTTAAGCGCGTCGCGGCGTTTTAAAACGCGTCGCAGCGTTTATAAACGCGTCGCGGCAGTTAAAACGCGTCGCGGCGCGTTTATAAACACGTCGCAGCGTTTATAAACGCGTCGCGGCAGTTAAAACGCGTCGCGGCAGTTAAAACGCGCCGCGGCAGTTAAAACGCATCGCGGCAGTTAAAACGCGTCGCGGCAGTTAAAACGCGTCGCGGCAGTTAAAACGCGTCGCGGCGCGTCGCGGCAGTTAAAACGCGTCGCGGCCGTTAAAACGCGTCGCGGCGCGTTTATAAACGCGTCGCAGAGTTTATAAACGCGTCGCGGCAGTTAGAACGCGTCGCGGCAGTTAAAATGCGTCGCGGCGTTTATGAACGCGCCGCGTTTTTAAGCGCGTCGCGGCGTTTTAAAAAGCGTCGCGGCGTTTTAAAACGCGTCGCAGCGTTTATAAACGCGTCGCGGCGCGTCGCGGCAGTTAAAACGCGTCGCGGCCGTTAAAACGCGTCGCGGCGCGTTTATAAACGCGTCGCGGCAGTTAGAACGCGTCGCGGCAGTTAAAACGCGTCGCGGCGCGTCGCGGCAGTTAAAACGCGTCGCGGCCGTTAAAACGCGTCGCGGCGCGTTTATAAACGCTGCGACGCGTTTATAAACGCGTCGCGGCAGTTAGAACGCGTCGCTGCAGTTAAAATGCGTCGCGGCGGTTATGAACGCGCCGCGTTTTTAAGCGCGTCGCGGCGTTTTAAAACGCGTCGCAGCGTTTATAAACGCGTCGCGGCAGTTAAAACGCGTCGCGGCGCGTTTATAAACACGTCGCAGCGTTTATAAACGCGTCGCGGCAGTTAAAACGCGTCGCGGCAGTTAAAACGCGCCGCGGCAGTTAAAACGCATCGCGGCAGTTAAAACGCGTCGCGGCTGTTATAAACGCGTCGCGGCGTTTATAAACGCGTCGCGGCGTTTATAAACGCGTCGCGGCAGTTAAAACGCGTCGCGGCGCGTTTATAAACGCGTCGCGGCAGTTAAAACGCGTCGCGGCCGTTAAAACGCGTCGCGGCGCGTTTATAAACGCGTCGCAGCGTTTATAAACGCGTCGCGGCAGTTAAAACGCGTCGCGGCAGTTAAAACGCGTCGCGGCAGTTAAAACGCGTCGCGGCGCGTTTATAAACGCCGTGACGCGTTGACAGTGTTAGTTTGACCGATTTTAAAAGCGTCGCGGCGGTTTTCAACGCGTCATGACAATGAATTTAATTTATTATAATTTCATATTCAGTGAAATAAATGTCACAAAAACAAATAACTTAAAAGCTTATTAATTTCATATTTTTTTCTCGATCCCCAAATAATGTTTAACAACTGTTCAAATTTTAATTTATCTTCTATTTGAACTTTTTATGGAGAATGGTTTCCACCCGTCTCTCCCTCCGCCCGACTGTCTCTCTCTGTGTGTTTGTGTTCCAGGTGCCAAAGAGAAGCTGGAGGCGTGAGACAGGAAGCAGCAGAACGTCCCCTCGTAGGGAGTGATGCTGCGTTTCAGGGGCATTCTGAAAATAACGAGCAACCTGGAGCCCGTGGGTCAGATTTATAAACATCATATTTATTATTGTTCTATTTATCATGAATAAATATTATATATATTTGTATTAATATTGTTATTATATTTAATAAAGCTCTGATCCCCGAAGAACGAAGCAGAGTCGGTGTGAGGAGACAAAGAACACAGCCCCAGCGGGACATGAAAACATCTTAGATGATGAAGATGAATATTAATATGAATATTAATATGAATATTAATATGATGAATTCATCTCTGGACCAAACAGGAACTGACCTGAACGCTGCGGCTCACGCACGCGCGCAGCATCACTGGGAGACGGAGCTTCAACGCGGAGCGGACCGGGTCACATCGGGACCAGGCTCCGGATCTCCTCTGGTCCGGGACCAGGATGGTGCGTCTGAGGCTCCACCTGCTGGACACACACACACACACACACACACACACACACACACACACACACACACACACACACACACACACACACACACACACACACACACACACACACACACACACACACACACACACACACACACACACACACACACACACACACACAAAACCCAGAGACGCTGAGGTGGAGGTGAAGCGTTTTATTAAAACTGGCGCCTTCTTGTGGCACAAGGAAGGAACTACAAAAACAAAACAAGCAAAAGTAAAAACTGAATGGATACAAAATCTAATGAATCTGTACAGAAGATGGAGGTCCAGGAGGAGCCTACTTTCCCAGGGAGCTGAGGATGTTCGCCTGGAAGGAGAGAGGGGAGAAGTACACATCAGGATTCAGTACTACATCACATCAAGTACTTGAAGTATTTACAGAGTATTTCCCACACCTTGAGGAAGGAGCTGAACCTCTTCTCTGAGATTCCCTCGATCTGGGTCAGATCCTCCACCTGGAGACACAGGACGGGTCAGCAGCAGGAAGAGAACACCGTCAGTAACACCGTCAGTAACACCACAGCAGGTGGTACACGTGGTCCAGGTCTGACCTGGATGAAGGCTCCGTGGAGCTCCCTCCAGCCCAGGATCAGCCGCGCCTTCTTGTCCCCGATCTGCTGCAGACCTTTCAGCTCCTTCAGGTTCCCACCGTTCAGGACCTGCAGGATCTTCTGCCTGGACTGGTCCAGCAGAGCGTGGTCCACCTGGTACTCCCAGCCTGGACTCTGCATGTTCTCCTTCCCAGGCAGGACCTGGAGCCAGAGCAGAGACCGAGACTGGAGAACCAGGCAGAACTCCGGGACACTTAGTTATTAATTATTATTATGGTGTGTGCTCTGACCTCAAACTGATCCGAAAGCTTCTTCGCCGGGACGCACACCGATGGTTTCCTAGCAACGCTGATCTGCCGCGGGGGCTGCTGGGAAACTGGGGGACGGATGAGGGCAGGTCACACAAAGCCACTGCACAAGATGGCCGACAGACACAGCAACAAGAGCCCCAGCGCTGCGCCCGCCAGCACAGGAAGCTGCTGGGGCTGATGTCAGGAAGCTCCGCCCCCACAGGAGGCCGATATGGTAAAGGAAAATCTCCTACCTCATGTGACTTGATCAGCTCTGATGGATACTAATCAATACTGAGTCTCGACCTTTAAACAATGATAAACAGATTAAAAGGAGATTGAAGAGGATTTAGACTGACCCTGCAGCGGCTGCACCACAGCCTGCTTCCTGGTTCTGGCGGCACTGCTCTGTTTGGCCTCCAGGGGGCGTCCTGGATCTCCAGCCCGGTTCAGAAAGGCCTTCTGCTTCTCCTTCAGCTCCTGCAGGAGAAGCCACAAGTCAGAGGGAAAAACTGGTGGACAGACAAGGAACTGCAGCCAGGTGGGCGGGACAGGAACTGCAGCCTAATATCACATATTATATGACATCACATCACATTATACGCTCACGGCCATTTTATTAGGTACACCTGTTCAATCGCTTCTGAACACAAATAGCTAATGAGCCAATCACATGGCAGCAGCTCATTGCGTGGAGGCATGTAGACATGATGAAGTTCAAACCCAGCATCAGAACGGGGAAGAAAGGGGATTTAAGTGACTTTGAACGTGGCATGGTTGTTGGTGCCAGACGGGCTGGTCTGAGTATTTCGAGACTGCTGACCTACTGGGATTTTCACGCACAACCATCTCTGGGGTTTAAAGAGAACGTCCCAAAAAGAGAAAACATCCAGTGAGCGGCGGTTGTGTGGACGAAAATGCCTGGTTGAGGTCAGAGGAGAACGGGCAGACTGGTTCCAGACGATAGAAAGGAAACAGTCAATCAAATAAGCACCGGTTACAACCAAGGTTTGCAGAACAGCATCTGTGAAGGCACAACACGTGGAACCTGGAAGCAGATGAGCTACAGCAGCAGAAGACCACACCGGGTGCTGCTCCTGTCAGCTCACAACAGGAAACTCAGGCACCAACAATGGAGGAATAGAAGATTGTAAACACGTTGCCTAGTCTGATGAGTCTCCATTTCAGCTGCCACCGTCACCTGGTCGGAGCAGAATGTGGTGTAAACAACATGAAGGCATGGCTCCATCCTGCCTGCTGTCAAGGGCTGCTGGTGGTGGTGGTGGTGTTGAAGGTGGTGTAATGGTGTGGGGGATATTTTCTTGCCACACTTTGGGCCCTTAGTACCAGCTGAGCATGGTTTAAAGGCCACATCGTACCTGCTGCTGAGCATGTCCATCCCATAATGAGCACAGGGCAGCATCTTGTGATGCTACTTCCAGCAGGATAATGCAGCAAGTCACAAAGCTCAAAGCATCTCAAAGTGACAATGAGTTGACTGTTCTCCTACGGCCTCCACCCTCACCACGTCAATCCAGTAGAGCGGCTTTGGGAGGTGGTGCAACGGGAGCTTGGCATCATGGAGGTGCAGCCCACAAAGCTGCAGCAACTGTGTGATGCTGCCAAGTCAATATGGAGCAAAACCTCTAAGGAGTGTTTACACCACCTTGTTCAATCTACAATGAAGGCAGCAGGCTCCAAGCCATCCAGCTATCTATACACACACACAATAACATGATTAGTATGTAGTATAATTGAATGTGCTATGTTACATCACATTATATTACATATCACATTATCATGTGATATACGGTGATGTCGTAGGAGAGGAGCTGGACACCCTGACGACTGTGGCAGAGAGGAGGATGCTGTCCATGCTTCAGTCCATCTTGGACAATGTCTCACACCCTCTCTACGACACACTGGCCCAGCAGAGGAGCACCTTCAGCAGAAGACTCCTCTTACCCAGATGCACCACAGAGCGCCACAGGAAATCATTCCTGCCTGAGGTCATCAACCTCTACAACGCCTCCGCCAGAGAGACACGCCCTCTCTGTAACCTGACCTCAAAACACCTTCTCCTTTTTGCACATTTTAACTGTACATTTTACACTTTACCATGTGTATATAGATATGTTTATATATATTTATAGATAAATAAGTTTCTTAATTATTATATGTTGTATGTAAATATGTAGATTTGGAGCTGTAACAAAAGCAATTTCCCCCTGGGATTATTAAAGTATTTCTGATTATAACACATCATCACATTCTATTATACAGTATATCACATTGTATATCACATATTCCATTATACAGTATATCACATTATATATCACATTCTATTATACAGTATATCACATATTATATATCATTCTATTATGTGGACAGTGGACAGTTTGAATTGTTCCTACTGAGCTTCAGTGCATTTTGACATTTCTTCTAGTGTATTATTATCTAGAGTGTGTACCTGGATCTCCTTGCGGGACTGAGCCACGTGCCTCGATACAGTCAGGTGGTCTTTGCCCTGACATCCCATAATGAGCCTCTCCAGAGTGACGAGCCTGTCCAGGACTGAGGGACTGGGAGGGATGAAGTCACATTCAATCAAACTACATTCAAACATTCTAAATACCACCAGAGCTCGTTCACACACACACACACACACACACACACACACACACACACACACACACACACACACACACACACACACACACACACACACACACACACACACACACACACACACACACACACACACACACACACCAGAGTTCCCCGTCTCCTGTCGCCTGTCTCTCGCTCCAGAGCTCCCTGTCTCCGGTCTCCATTTGTCTTTTGCAGCGAGCGACAGGAGACAGCACTAAGGACTTGATACTCTTACTCACTGCTTTAACTTAAAATAAAACCTGAAACAGGAAGTGATTTCACCTCATTACACCATCACCGCGTTAGAGTCCAGAACACGTATCCTTGCGTCTCACCTGTGTGGTTGCGGCGGCGGACAGGAAGTGTCGAGCGGCAGCTTCCTGTCTTCTTTTGGTCTCTTCCGCTGATGCTCCACCTCCTGCTCCTCTCGGGCTCGTTTCACTGGGAGGGAAATGCAAGTCAGAGCAGGCGACCATCTTGGATCCTGACTAGCTGACTGTGACTGAAGTAATGATGTCATCAGTTCATTCAAGGTTTTGAAGTCGTCGTCGTGCCCCCCCTCCCCCTCTCCCTCCTCAAAAGCTGGAGACCTGTTGCGCCGCTTTGCCCTGACTGCAAACTCTTATCTGAAGTCCTGGCCAACAGGCTGAAAGGAGTTTTACAGCTGTTGATTCTTAAAGACCAGTCTTGTTGCGTAACAGGCAGATCTATCAAGGACAATTCGTTTTTAATGAGATTTGTTTGACCTGTGTCATTTTAATAACATGGACGTTGGTATTTTATCCCTTGATCAGGAGAAAAGTTTTGACCGTGTGGACCATGGCTTTTCATTTTCAACCTTAAAGGCATTTGGATTTGGGAAAGTTTTTCTTAAATATGAAGAGCTCCTTTATAAAGCAGCATCCTGCAGGATCGAGGTGGGCGGGGGGGTTGAGTCTTCCACTCCCTGTACAGAGAGGGACCAGACAGGGCTGTCCCATCTCTGGACAACTCTACTCCCTTGCTATAGAACCTTCATTAACCATTTTAGGAAGCAGGCTGAGTGGGCTCCTTCTAGCGGGGTGACCACAGAGCCGCCTCTGGTCATCTCCGCTCACGCAGACGATGTCAGTGTTTTCATTAACAACCAGCATGATGTCCAGAGGTTAGTGGTTTGTTTAGGGTTTTATCAGAAGGCCTCATCTGCAAAGCTAAACTGGGGAAAGGGTGCGGCCTTGCAGGTGGGAAAATGGGAGGGGAAGACAATACCCTGTTTACCAGGGGGCCTGAGGTGGGAAGAGAGAGGGATGAAGGTTTTGGGGGGTGTTTTGGGGCTGGGAGCAGTACCAGATGCAGAACTGGGAGGGTGTGGTGGAGAAGGTGTGTGCCAGACTGTCCAGATGGAAATGGCTGCTACCCCAGTTGTCCTACAGGGGGAGGTACTGGTTGCTAATAACTAGGTTGCCTTGACCTTATGGCACAGACTAACCGTTCTGCATCCACCCAGAGGCCTACTAGAGGAGATCCAGAAGGCCGTCGTGAACTCCTTGTGGTCTGGTCAGCAGTGGATCAGAGCAGCAGCCCTGTATCTACCAGTCCAGGAGGGGGGGTCAAGGCCTTCTTGACATGACATCCAGGGTCACGGCATTCCGCCTCCAGACGGTGCAGAGGCTGCTGTACAGTTTTGGACTGAGTTGGCTGGACACAGCGAAGGTGCTGCTGAGGCGGGCGGGGCGCCTCTCTTATGACGAGCAGCTGTTCCTGCTGTGAACCCAGGAGATGGACTTAACAGGGCTGACTTCCTTCTGTCAGTCAGTACTGCAGTCATGGCAGGCTTTTAGGATCCACCGTGACATCACAATTACACCTGGGATGTGGCTGTTTGAGAACCCTCTGCTGGACTCTGGGCTCCTCCAGCCTGCCCTCCAGCCTGCCCTCCAGCCTGCCCTCCAGCCTGCCCTCCAGCCTGCCCTCCAGCCTGCCCTCCAGCCTGCCCTCCAGCCTGCCCTCCAGCCTCCACAGGGCAGGGTGCGTCAAACTGGGTCATCCGCTGAAGACATCCACAGAGCAGCTCATGGAGACAACAGGCATCAGATCCTCCAGACTGCTGCACACAGTGGATAAAAGTCTGTGCTTCCCTGCCAGCCTTCTAGAGCTTTTATGGAGAACCGTATTCTGCCTGACCAATGGGATGATGAGTGTGAGTATGTGTGTCCTTCAATAACGGTCTCTCCTGCTGTGCAGTGGAAGGAGGAGCAGGACAGCCTCCTGTCTTTTGCTACTCCCAAGCTGGTGAAGTTCGAGGCAGTGAGCAAGAAAGCCGCCGACTACACCTGCATCAAAGTGACACACCTGCGCTCCCTGGCACGGATGCTGGCCATCTGTACAAGCCCCCTGTCGACAAACGGACGGGCGACCTCCAGCGGAGGATTGTACATGGGGCGGTACCTAGCACACCTGGATGCCAGCACAGGGGTGGGATGTGACACCTGGATGCCAGCACAGGGGTGGGATGCATCTTCTGCTCTGAGAGGGAGATGCTGCAGCGGCTGTTTGGGATACTGGAGCGATGGCTTCAGGGTCTGGGGGAGTCTCTCTCCCTCTCGACCACAACAGATGCTTGGAGAGTCCTTGGATTCACATCCCATAATAGTCTAGTAAACACAAGGCAGAATACTGAGCACTCACTGTTTCCATGGTGACAGGTAAGCTAACAACCAGATAGCACTGGTCACTGTCCTGTCCAGTACAGAAGGTATTTGGAGCGTTTCTGGCTCCAGAGTTCATATCTTGGAACGTGGTTTCAGATGATTTTAAAAATACAATTTTCCCTTGAAATATTCAAATTCACAAATCAACATTAAGTACGTCTGAATCAACATTAAGTACGTCTGAATCAACATTAAGTACGTCTGAATCAACATTAAGTACGTCTGAATCAACATTAAGTACGTCTTAGGAGCAGAGATGCATCAGTTGAGGAGACAACGCCTTGGTCGACGACCAAACATCTTAAATCTCCAAGAGAAAGACTCTTATATTATGTTGTGTATAATGTTATTAAAGGAAGAAATTACATAATAGCTACTATAACATATAAATATAAAATATAAATGAAAACATCTTTACAGCCTGGACACACGCACACCCACATGCACTCACCCTGGGTGGCGGGCGCGGCCAGCGTCTCGCGGACAAGTGGCTTGTTGACGATCAGTTTGGACTTAGCGGCGAAGTTGAGCGCACTGAAGGTGTCGAAGTAGTATTTGTACTCTGGGGCGATGTTGGCGATCATGACGGAGTGGGCGGAGCCTCCCAGCGAGTCCTGCAGGAGGCGGGTCAGCTTGCTATCGCGGTAGGGCACACGGCCAGCAGAGGGCGCGTTGAGCGCGTCCACCACCTTGCTGAGCGTGAAGAGCGACAGGTTGATGGCCCCGGACTCCTTCAGTCGGAGGCCCTGATTCCCCGTCCGCCGGTTGTCCTCGGAGCCCGCCAGGTCCACCAGGTACAGCTTACCTGTCTGCTGGCGCTGGGGTGGGGCGCGCTGGGTCCGGACCACCTGGGGGAGGGGGTGCAAGCGGTGTCATGTGGAATGAAGCATTCAGCTTTAAGAGAGACAAACAGCATATTACAAAGACAGATACAGCCCGTCTCCCTCTCCAGAATTCCCTGTCTCCCTCTCCATAGTTCCCAGCTGGCCTTGCAGCAGCTGCCAGTGGGAGTGTTGGAGAGAGATTTGCTTTCAGCACCAGCTACCAAATCCTGGTCTACTGCACCAGACCACGACCTGTTAAGATGCTTGGACACTCCACGCCGGGCGGGGCGGGGGTTGGTTAGGGTTTGGGGAGGAGCTCGCTACCTTGACGAGGAGGACGGCGTGGCTCCTGCTGGAACGGTGGTTCAGCTTGGTGGAGGCTGTGGTCCGGTTCAGACTGGCCGGGATGAAGAGTCTGTCGAAATCTGAGAAGCTGGACAGGGGGGTGAGGGTGAGACCAGGGATCAGGATGTTCCTGTCCTTGTCCTCTCTGATGGGGAGGTCCTGAGAGCTGGGAGACAGGAGGTCCAGGACCTGGAGGGGGGGAGGAATCCAAAACACTGCTACGTCAAGATGGAGGGCCCTTCTTCTCCTGCAACAACATGTATCTGATATGGAATCCTGATCTGATCCAGCCCCTGAGGGACAGTTCCAGCCCCACCTTCTCATTGTAGATCTCCAGGTAGGACATGGCAATGCTGTGGTCCCAGCCCTGCTCCTCCGTGGTCCTCACCAGGTGGAACAGTTCTCGTACGGCTCGGGGGATCACACCGGGCTGCTCCTGGCTCCCCAGCATGGTGTGAGTCTTACCTGCGGAGAGCGCCGCTTTGGTTTATCCCAACTTCCTGTTGGCTAGGAAAGACCCCGTCCCCTCAAAACCCAAACGCAGATAGGGTAGGGCTGGTATTTAAACACCCCCCAGGTGGAAGATGAAGAACAGCCACTGTGTATTTGGACCTCATCTGCCTCAAAGAACATGATATTAAAAAGGAACGTCCTGGAGCTGCACCCTCTTCTGTGCAGGTGCTTCAGTGTTGTACTGAAACACTGAAGGAGGTCTCCTTCACCATCCAGGCATTTCTATCTTTACTCTTTTTGTGGAAGTGGAAGTTCAGCCAAACTTGAGTACTTTAGAGTAGTACTTGAGACCGTACTTCCACTACAAGGGATTGCACTTTGTCATTTTTGGTTCTAACTGTGAAGGGTTAAAAATGTAACGGGACAAAACGCATATAAACACAGTTGAAAACATTTCTCCTTTGATTGGTTGCGTGAATCACACATTCATTTGTTTGTGTGTATTTTGGAGGATATTTCACCAACATTTACTCAGTGTTTATTTGTTTATTTGTTGATCAACTCCTTGTGGTTGTTTGTGTGGTTTTATGAATCACGCTTCACAGAATGTTCCCCTAAACAAAAAGTGAATAAGTGCAGGGACCTACCGGCCCCGGTGGGCCCGTAGGCCAGGACGCTGGCGTTCTGGCCCTCCAGGATGTGAGGGAGGATGGGCTTGACTGAGGACAGGAAGACCTCCTGCTGGGTGGCCTCCTCCCCGTGGAAGACATCAAAACTAGAGCCGGAGGAAGAGCATTAGAGAGGCTGAGAAAGCAGAGGTTGAAACCACCTCCAGGGACACATCCTCAGGACACTCACTTGTACTTGACGGTCTCCATGGAGTTCCTCCAGTTGGAGATCTCCAGGTTCTGGGCATCCACGCCGCGGACGCAGGGTCCCTCCGCCTTCTGGCTGGGAGGGTCCATGTAGGGTCTGAGACGGACCGTGACCCGAACCCTGGAGGTCCGCCTGGCTCCTAGGTCCACTGCTGGGATGCGCTGGGCCATGGCTGAGGAACACAGGGAGGGAGGTCTGGACCAGGGTCTTCAAACAGAGCCCCCCGCAGGACAGAGGGACTGGGAGTAGAGTTGTAGTAAAACCAAACCATCGATCTCACCTGCGTCGCGCTGTTGTTCTGATGCTCTGGCTCAACGACGCTTTGAATATTTAAATAAACAAAACAAAAACACATGAAACTCCGTCTTCAGAACAATGATGGCGGCGGCGGCGGCGGCGGCGGCTCCTCCGAACGGTTCAAACTGAGCGCGCCGCGAGCGGAAGTCAGAACGGACCAATAAGGAAGGCAGTTGCAAACCGGAAGTTATAATGGACCAATAAGGAAGCACGTAAGGCACGTTCAACAGCTTAGCAAGAACCGGAAGTGATCTGCTTCATTTTCCCCCCAAAATTGTAGAAACAAAAGCAGCGCCGCAAACTGTCCTGTCAGCGTTTTACTGAATATGGTTATTGATTGAACTCATTCAATGTTTCTTCAAGTTTTCAAGGTGTTTATTCATCTCATACATATATGTAGTGAAATGACGTTGCAACGCACCTGAAGATTATACACAATAAGTACAAACTGGCACACTAGCTAAACTAATTAACCAACTAACTGAAACTAATGATTCCTAAATATAATAAAATAAGAGTTAAAAAAAGATTTAAAAAATACAAATAAATAAATACAAAGTAGGAATAAAACAATAGATTATTATGTATATACCGACATGTGCAGTAAAGTGGCATGGGAATAAAGTGAGGTAATGTGTGTGGCGATATTCAGTACAGTATGCAACAGTACTACACAGCAATACAGTAACACAGAACAGAAACACAGTACAGTATGCAGTAACCAGTACAGTGGTACAGTATGCAGTACTGTATGCTGTAACCCAGTACAGTGATACAGTGTGCGGTACAATAAAATTCTACCACTATTCTATTATCGAAGTTGTCTTTGCTTATTTTTATTTTGTACTTATATTTAGTAATTTAATCTTCATATGTTATATGTAGTATACATGAATACAAATAAAGTCATTTACGTAATCCGCTGTGGTCACTGTGTGCTTCCGGGTCAGCAGCAGCCCCCCCCCCCGCATGCGCAGTGACTCTACTTGGCAGCGTTGCCAGATATCGGGCTGCGCTTCAATCATATCGGACTGGAAGCAGCAGCCGTTGGGCGGGTACACGAAGCCGCCATCTGGGCTGCTTGGGAGACAACAGGCGGGTTTCCTTTTTCAGGAGGGAGCGATCGTGCCCCCGTTCCCTGTTCCAACAAAAAAATAAAAAACAACAACGGCGTAAGATTGTATTTGACTTGGTTTCCTTGTTGGAACGAAACAAAAGCAGCAGCGTGCCGCGACTTTTCCCTTGTGATTGGGCTGGGGATTGTCACTCGGATCTGGCAACCCGCTGAGCGGCCCAGTCCAACATGGCGCCGTGTTTACCTGGATGAGGGAGAGGATCTGGAAGCTTCAACACGGTGCAGGTCGGACGGAGCCACTGTTATCACCCTGTTGTTATTATTAATATCATTGTTATCATCATCATCTTATAACTATGATTATCTTACCATCATCATATTGTTCTTATAGTTTAGAACCGTTTCTACTTCAGAACTGAAATTTTTGTTTGACATTTTCTATAGTTAAATAATATTTTAGTTTTATTGAACATTTCTATCCTTGAGCTTTATTATTCTGCCTTTTTTTCTGTGAAGCTGCTCCCACATTTCTATCTCTCCACCCCTCTTCCCTCCCTCCCTCCCTTCAGGGGGATGCAGCAGGCTGCAGAGCCCGCCCTGAGGGAGGGCATCCAGGCCCTGGTGGTGGGAGAGGAAGACGGAGGTGAAGAGCGGACGGACACCAAGATGGACGACGCAGGAGAGCTGGCGACGCAGGAGGCGGAGCCCCACACAGGTCCGCCCCAGGGCCCACAATGCATTGCTTCGGTCACATCCGATCCACGCGTTATTGACGATGAATGTTTGTTCAGACGCGGGCGGAGGCGAGGCCCCGCAGGAGTCCGCGCAGGCGGCCGGGGAAGGGGAGCGGGGGGAGGCGGAGTGGGAGGTGGCCTACAGCGACGAGGAGATGGAGGACCCCAAAAACTGGATGCCCCCGCCGGCGGAGATCAAGCATCTGTACGAGGTGCTGGCCCGGGGGGAGGCGCTGGAGCTGAGCTTCCAACCCCTCCCGCGGAGACCCCCCACGCCGCAGCGGACCCCCTCCTCCGACCGCCAGGAGGACGAGCGGGAGGACGCCAGGGAGCGCGAGCGGGAGGAGAGGGAGCGCAGGTGAGTGGAGGAGTCTGGACTCACCTGTGAGTTTGTCGTAGTTGACGTGGAAAACGCCGTTCCTTTCTAAATGAAGTGTTCACAGAATTAAAAGTTACGATTCTTGTGAGAACTCCTTGGCATTCAGGGCGACCCACTCCTCTGACTCGTTTCCTTCAGACCTCTGACTCCGACGGAGTTTGACTTCGACGAGGAGCAGACGCAGGCCACGCCCAAGAACGCCTTCATCAACAGACGGCGGACGCCAGGTAGGACGGGCGGACGTCCCTCGTCTTCCTCTGCGGCGGTTCCGTTTCCTTCTTCCCGGTTCCGCTCACTCTCTTCTTCCTCCTCAGGTTCCTCGGCGCGTTCCTCGGTGAAGCGTGAGGCCCGTCTGGACAAGGTTCTGTCGGACATGAAGCGGCACCGGCGCATGGAGGAGCACATCCTGCGCACGGGCCGCGACTTGTTCCGCGGCGAGAAGCGGCAGGAGGTGGCGCTGTCGCCCGCCAGCCAGAAGGAGCGGGACCGGGAGCGCGAGCGCGACAGCAACCCCAACACGGTCTTCTCCCCCCGCCAGCGCCGATACTGACTCTTTGTACACCTCCTTTTCTACTGTGTTTTCTAAGATGTGAATAAAGATGCTCATCCCTTCAACAGATACAGTTCAATTGATTCAAACATCGTCAGTCTCTGGCTCCAATCTGATCAGATTTATTGATTAGATCTGATTCAGTGTCGACTGTCGTGAGGGAAATCAAACAGTCCTCAGTGAAGTTTGACTGGTGGGGAGCCCACATTGAGAACCCCTCAGCTACACAGGAGGGCTCAGCCATGTTGACCAAATCAAATATCACAATATTACCTCCATCGATAAATTTATATTAAAATCTCATTACATCGACAGGGAGATCTTAAACGACATAATGTCCGGGATTTATATCAATATCACTGCAGCACGAGCTGCGACGATGCAGAGGAATCACAGCCGGAGTCGGGTCAGAACAGAGGAATATATTAGAGCTAAGAGTAACAACACGCCCTCCAGGTCGAGGAGAACACGGATGCATAAATATGCATTTTCAAAAAAAACACAAAACGAACCAAATAAATACATAATAAATAAATACTTACAAATAAATAACAAGCCTTTTGTGTGGAATATACAGTACATCGGTTGAAATACTTGAGTGTTGGCAACAAGTGGTAGCCCAACGACACCATGGAGAGTGGAGGTCGGGCGGGCAAGGCAAAACTGCCCCGTCCAGGTCGGGGAGGTGCCAATCCAAGATGGCCGACACGACTCGTTCGGGGAAAACAATACATTTTTATAAAGGCATTGAGGAAAAGATCAACACAATGGAAAAGCTGGCATGGGCACGGTTTCCAAGACGACCGCTCAAAAACAACTAAAAACAAGCTTGATCATTTGGGTCCCCTCAAACTGCAGCGGCCCCTGGTGGTGGCTACATGGACCCTGAACGCAACACTCCAGATGCAGTACCGCGGGCTGCAGCCAGGGGCACTGCCTAACAGCTGGAAAATGTCAGCCTCCCACATCGAGTCATCCCTCATATTTTTTATTTTTCAGAGGTGTCATTCATTTCTTCCCTTATATTTAAAGTCCCTGTAAAGCAACAATAAATGTGTGTTCTGAGTTTGTCACGCCACAGAAAAGTGTTGTTAACCACCCTACCAAATTTGAATGATTCAAAAAATCTCCAAGAATATAAAATTAGGTTTAAAAATATGAGGGGGGGGGGGAGGCAGTTCCCTCTTCTCGGAGACGCTGGAAGCCTGTCCGCTGAAAACACTGAAGCCACGCCCAATCATGGGAGAGCTGCAGCCTCTCCAAGTGTCAAATACCTCTTATCCAATACATACATGTACAAATTCAAAATCAGAAAACCAATAACGGGCTGGTTTTCATTGCTTTGATATTGTTCTGAAGCTAAAAATCGAACGTGAGAAAATGGGATTTTTGTTGATCCACCACGATCAGAACAGAAGGGAAATGTAACTAAGGAGACGGCAGTTACATCCACCGAAGACGCACGTGCAGGACGAGGACAAACTAGTGTAAGCTGCAGTGACTCACGATGGAGAACCTCTGACGACGAGGAGCCACGCCAGGTATGATGTCATCCAGTCATCATTTAACCCCGCCCAAAGAAATCCGGAGAAACAGTTTGATGTTCTAACGCCACAATTAACTACAACCTCGTTCATGTTTTCAGCAACTACTTTCTTACATGTACAATGCGTTTCCAAACAAATTACGGAATTCACTTTACAGGGACTTTAAAAAAATATATCTCCTCAGCACGGAGGAAGAAACTCTCTGCTCCTCACCGGTCGACATGTTGCGGTCGTGGCCGTTCTGCCTCTGCTGCCCCCTGGTGGAGGCAAGTGCAACCTGGCCTCGCGTTAGCATACTCGCGTTGGGTCTGTTTTGGCCGCGAGTCGCAGAAGGCTGAACAGGAGGAGGCGGCTCCTGACGTGACTGCTACGCGGCAGTCGATGGCGGTACAAACACAAAGTGACAGAATGAAGAAAGGAAGATGGAGGACGAGTCAGCTCCTCTACACTGAGGTGAAGGCCGCCGTGACGGAGACTAACGGAGCCTACTGCTACGGACAGGAAGTCACATGATCTATGTACACTGGTGTGTGTGTGTGTGGGGGGGGGGGGTCACTGCAGTTCTATGTTCTGACGACACAGATAATACGGATTAAACACTAACAACTCAAAATACTGCTCAGCGGGACTCGAACCTGTGACTAACAGACAGTAT
Organism: Zeus faber; assembly: GCF_960531495.2. Taxonomy (NCBI): domain Eukaryota; kingdom Metazoa; phylum Chordata; class Actinopteri; order Zeiformes; family Zeidae; genus Zeus; species Zeus faber. The sequence continues at coordinate 27,679,533 of NC_137207.1, forward strand.
AATACATTCCAGGTTCCTGGAGCAGCAGGAAACCTGCTCAGTGTTCCAGAGCAAACCCCCCGTACTCCTCCTGCAGCTTTGAGGCACATTCCACCTCCGTCAGTGGGCGGCCTGCCCCCCCTCCGCCGAGGAGCCGCTGTAGCCGTTGGCCGGACCGGACGCCCCCTTCCCTTCCTCGGCGGCCGGTGGTCTCCGGGAGCGCGAGGAGCCGGTGAAGAGCCGCAGGGCCCCCCTGCAGATGAGGGAGAACCAGTAGACCTGGGGGGCCATGAGCAGGGCGGCTCCCAGGTTGCACTGCCAGGGGACGGACAGGGGGACGAGGTGGAACGGGATGGAGGCGTACCTGCACCCAAAACAGGAAGAGGATTTTCAGAGTCCAGGGCGGCGGCAGGTACCGGTACTACAGAGTACCCACTGGTACATGGAAATACGCAGTACTGATCCAAATTCTCAACATTTGTGCTAAAAATCATTGGGCTGATTATTTTAATACTTTATTACAACAACCAGACACAGGATGTGAGCCAGAGCACCCACACCAGGTCTGTGCCTTCCTGCTTTACACCTCGGCAGGAATCAGAAAACACCAACAGGAAGTAGAACACAACGTTAGAACGCAAAATGAAGGCATTTCATATCTGAGTTACAGAGCTCAGCCAGAATCAGAGAGACAGACAGGAAGACGTACCTGACACAGGGTTGGTAGAGAGACAGACAGCAAGACATACCTGAGATCCAAGCTCCCTCGTGACCTCTCTGCCTGGGCTCCCGGCCCCCCCCCCCTCTCCCTCCCTCCTGGCTGCATCATACTGGGTCAGGTGCCACCAGCTTTCATTGAGGATCCCTGTCCCGGTTCCTATATCTTGTTGTTCTCTCCTCCAGACACCAACTCTGCAGGTTCCAGACTCCTCCTCCTCCATCGCACATCCCAGTCACGACTCTTCTCACCCCCCTCACACCACCCTGTGTCAGAACAGCTGAATGGCTTCCATCTTTCAGACCAAGACTCTGCAACTGGATCTCCGTCCCCTTCACTCATCAGGACCCGTCTCCCTCTCCCCTTCAATTAACTCTACCTCTACTTCCTGCACAAGGTCCAGTTTGATAAGATCAACAAAATGTTCTTGTTGTAAGTCGCTTTAGACAGAAGCGTCTGACCAATGAAAAACAGTAAAACCTACCTGCCATAGGTGTAGGAGAGGCAGAGAGGTAGACAGACAGGCAGAGAGAAAGACAAGAACCTACCTGCCCTAGGTGTAGGAGAGGCAGAGGCAGACAGACAGGCAGAGAGACAGACAGGAACCTACCTGCCGTAGGTGTTGTAGAGGCAGAGGGTAGACAGACAGGCAGAGAGACAGACAGGAACCTACCTGCTGTAGAGGTAGTAGAGGCAGAGAGGTAGACAGACAGGAACCTACCTGCCGTAGGTGTTGTAGAGGCAGAGAGGTAGACAGACAGGCAGAGAGACAGACAGGAACCTACCTGCTGTAGGTGTAGTAGAGGCAGAGGTAGACAGACAGGCAGAGAGACAGACAGGAACCTACCTGCTGTAGGTGTAGTAGAGGTAGGGGAAGAGAAGCACCCGACAGATGAAGAAAGTAAGCAGCATTAGAGCCCCGTTGACTTTGTGCAGCAGAGTGTGTTGCTGTTTGTACTGAGAGAGAGACAGGAACAGAGCAGACAGACAGGTTGGTGAAAGCTCAAGCAAGTCATGGGAATGCAGTGTGTGTGTGTGTGTGTGTTTGTAGTTTAGTGGCTCTCAACCAGCGGGTCCGGACCCAAACTGGGACGTGGACCGCATGTCCACTTCTTCAAAAATCTGCATCAATATTCTTTGACGTGAATAAAATAATCCAAGATGGCGACGGCAGAAACAGACCATGGTCATAAACGTACAGATCATAGAAGAACTTCATAGAAACCACTTTAAAGGCAGAGTTACAGTCTGTCTTTTATATTCTTCACTTGGGGTTTTTACTTTGATTTGGCATGTTAAAAGACAGACATACCTGGATGAGGATCTTCCCCAGGCAGACAGACAGAGACAGACAGAGAGAGGAACAGACAGGTACCTGGATGAGGATCTTCCCCAGGCAGACAGATGGGGTGCTGAGCTCAGCCATGAACATCACTCCCTGGAAGTAATCCCCCTTTCCCTGCCGCCAGAACTAGGAAGCAAACAAAGACCAAGTGGGTCACTTCCTGCTTCCCATTTCCTAATTCTCATTTTCTGCCTCCCGCTTCCTGGTTCACATTTCATGCTTCCTGTGACAACCGTGAGTCCAATCAAAAAGGAAAAGTACTTTGTCTTTGATTCCTAGCGACACCTCGACGACAGCTTTGAAACACATTTATTGACCGGTGTTTTCAGTTTGTGTGCAGATGAATAATCTGCATCGTATTCACATCTGACTAAAGATCACATCCGTGTTGTGATTCATCTGTTTTTCTGCAAATTCCCCCAGATCTGGGCTATCCCTTCCGCAACCTTGCACTGAACTAGCACAGTTAGCATGCGAATGCTACCCCAGTGACGCGTGACTGTTACCACTGAGACGGGAAAGCACACGGTGACCATGACGACGTGGTGCAGAACCATGAGGAACTCGCGGCACAGGTAGCTGACGATTGCCGTGGCGACGTGCTGCGTCGCCACAGGTCCCTCCTCGTGACCTTTGATCCGCAGCTTGTACCAGTAGCACATGAACATGGCGTAGATGTCGTAGACGAAGTAGGGAACAGCGAACAGGATGTAGGAGCTGGTCAGCCAATGCCTGGGGAGGGAACCACCGCTGGTCAGAAAGGGTTCAGAAACTGCCGCTAAAACCGTTGGGTCCAGGTCTTCTAAACTTACTGGTCCTCGATGATGTCTTCGCAGGACGAAGCGATGATGTATCCGGCTGAAGACGCCATGACGGCCTGGACCGAGGACACCAACCTGAGGAGGAGAACAAGTCCATTTAACATTTGCTATTGCGAGGACTCCGGGTGGTCCAATGCGGGGCACTGGGTCCCTCACCTGGCCGACACAATGACGGCGTCGCCCTCGCTCCAGCGCAGTGCCGGCAGGTGCTTCAGGCACTGCTTGGACAACAGGAAGAGGCCGGGGAAGAAGACGGACCCCGCCGCCAGGATGCTCAGCATGGTTCAGCGTGGTCCGTCCCGGGTGGAGAAGCTGAAGCAGAGTCTGGTCCTGGCAATGTCGCTGTGTCCGCTCTGGAAGACAACAGGGGTCAGAGGTCAAGAAAGAAAGAAGAAAGTCTTTATTCGTCACACACACACTACAACACACACACACTACAACACACACACACACACACACACACACACACACACACACACACACACACACACACACACACACACACACACACACACACACACACACACACACACACACACACACACACACACACACACACACACACACACACACAGACGCTTTGATCGTGGCCGGTGAAATGGATCCTCTGCTTTTAACCATCCTGGCTTGTCCTTCCTCCGGGGGCACAGCCAGGAGCAGTGGGCAGCGTACGTGGACGCGCCCGGGGACCAGGTGATAAGTGTCCATCGCTGGTCAGACCATGATGGGGGCATGTTTTTGGTGGGGGTCCTTACTGACGTGAGGTGGAGGAAACCCCAGGTGAGCACGGGGAGAACAGGCAAACTCCACACAGAAAGGCTCCTATTTGGGAGATAACCCACCGGAGCACGGTGCCAACAGCGCCCCAGGCGGGAATCGAACCCAGGACCTTCTTGCTGTGAAGCAGCAGTGCAATGCACTGCACCACCGTGCCACCGCTGGAACCCGGACCCCACCCACATTCTGGCTTCAGTATTTATCTGCCAATATCTCAAAACCATGAGGTTGTTTTGTTGTTTCATCTCCATCTTCCTTCTTGAAGGGACCATGATGAAAAAGTCACTTTGTCAGTGCTTCATCCATGTGGGCCTCAGATGGTTCTACTAACACACACACTGTGGAATGAGACGACCCAGTCAGTTTGTTGATGTCCTGAAACAACCCTTCACATTTGTAGCTGAAGCCAGGTCACGTTGGGCTTCATTAGAATATGATTTGCCCCCATCTGAGTGATTCCACCCACAGCTTCAGTGCCACCGCGTGGTGGTGGCTAACAGCTAAGACCAGCACAAATCTTTTAAAAGAAAGAAGAATTAATACCAACTGTACATGAAGAAACTGCAGACGGTGGAAATGTAAGTATTTAAAAATATTTCTACTGGTACATAGACTGTAGGCTGCCGTGCGTGATCCGCTGTCTTCCTCCAAACAAAACCAATAAAAATAGTGTGTTATTATTGTAGATGTATAAACTTTACAAAGTTTACAAGAAACAAAGAATCCTGCGTGCCGTGTGCCCCACAAGCTTGACCCTAACCCTAACCCAACAGAAGTGGCAACAAACTTGATCTAATGAGTGAAGATTCAGCAACTGCATGGATTATTAATCCACTCAAATTTGTTCAGAAACATTTTGGCGGACTGAATGTGAAGTCGGTGAAAGTATACGGACTAAAAGGGAACCTGAAGTAAAGCTCAAACCCCATTGTCTCACAGAACTCGGGCCTCAGGAGGGAGGCTCCTCCCACAAAAAACTTGCGGTCAACTGATTTATTGAGCCGATATTTGCACAGTTTAAGATAACGGGCAGATGCCTGCACATACAAGGCCGATAAACAAAAGACATCTGCAGACGAGTGTTGTCAAGGTTATATATTTATATAAATATTTATATATCCGCACAATGGATATACTGATAGCAGCTGAGCTTTTTGTGCGTTCTGTAACTTTTATGAAACAAAACATTTAAAACACAACACGGTTATTTTCGGTTTTGGTTCAATGCGGGAACAGAGCGCAGATCACGGGAACCTCCGGATACGCACCATCTCGGGAATCCACTACCTCGATGCCCATTCCTAAATTGAAAAAAGGTAAATTAAAAATAAATAAAATAACAAAACCGCGGCACATGGAGAGGAGGTGCTTGGGAAGCCTCAGCCCTGCACGTCCCTGTGTCCCCACTGTCACTGTGTCCCGTCCCAGTTTTTCGGATCACTTTGGACATTTATTGAGTTGATACATTTTATTTAAAATAAGTTAACTGCAGAAACAACTCAGACAACAACATTTGTGTTTAATAAACGTTCATTTAAGTTCAGAAATGTTGTGTCTGATTTGTTATTATTAAACTGTTGTACAAGTTCTCCTCACCTAAGGGACCAAGCAAAATGGTCGCTAAGCGACGACAAACGACCCGTGTTATTTCACTGTAAGGGGGACGGCTGGTATATATAGTGTAATGTATCTTGTATATATAGTGTATATGGTATAAATAGTGTATTTATAGTTTATATAGTATAGTGTATATAGTATATACAGTGTATATAGTATATAGTGTATAGAATATATATATAGTAACCTGTAATTTATCAATTTGCAAGGAAAAAAGATATCTGCTTTACACACACACACACACACACACACACACACACACACACACACACAGTTCTCTAAATATTGGAATTGACAATTGAAAATCCCATCTGGGTGGACAGTACAAGAGCAGCATGATTAGAGGCATGTTACAATGACTAGAACGCACAATCTCAAGGGTATTTTCAGCAAAGAACTTCAATAAGATGTGTGGAGGAGCTCAGAGAGCTACACTGACTTGTTGAAAAGGAACCTGATACGTCCTCTTTGACTCTTTGTGGACTGTTTTCTGCTGCTGTCATGGGACTAATGAATACAGTAGTGTAGTAATATAGTGATGTAGTTATAAAGCGATGTAGTATAGTGACGTAGTAATATAGTAATGTAGTTATAAAGTGATGTAGTAGTATAGTGATGTAGTAGTATAGTGACGTAGTTATAAAGTGATGTAGTAGTATAGTGACGTAGTTATAAAGTGATGTAGTAGTATAGTGACGTAGTAATATAGCAATGTAGTTATAAAGTGATGTAGTAGTATAGTGATGTAGTATAGTGACGTAGTTATAAAGTGATGTAGTAGTATAGTAATGTAGTAATATAGTAATGCGGTTATAAAGTGATGTAGTAGTATAGTGATGTAGTAGTATAGTGACGTAGTTATAAAGTGATGTAGTAGTATAGTGATGTAATTATAGAGGGTAAAACAGTCAGTGAGCTGGTACAGCAGCACATGCTAACGTCATGCTAACGTCATGCACATATCACATAACCAGCTGGGCAGCATGGAGCTAACATGGAGCTAACATGGAGCTGACATGGAGCTGACTGGTTGTTAAACCCTGGACGAGCCGCTAAACGAGCCGCTGACGCGCTTCTTTTGTGGCGGCCAGCGGGGCAGGCTAAGCTAAGCTAACTAGCCGGCCAGCCGCCTGCTCCACAGGCCGCGGCGCCGGGGAACCTTACGTGCTCGCTCCGCAGGGTCCCGTCAGCGGCTCCGGTGCAAGGTGCGAGGCGGTGCAGGTGCAGGTGCAGGTGCAGGTGCAGGGGTCCCGGGGTTCCGCATGATGCTGTGGCCGCAGCGGGGTCACGGTGAGCGACGGGGTGCGGAGCCGCAGCTCGCCGTTAGCTGCTTTAAGCCTCGCCGCTAGCGGATGTTAGCCTTGCCGCTAAGAGGGTCACGGTTACCGGCAGTAAACTGGAGCAAAGCGGCTCAGCGTGTGACTCCACCCGGCGCTCCGGAGCTCCGCAGTCCGCTCTTCAGTCCGCTTTCACGGGAGCATGAGGGTCGCAGCGCCGCCTGGCGGAGCTAAGTACGCTAACATGCTAAGAGCTAGCTGCCGCAGGGGGAGCTGGGAAGGCGGAGTGCTGACAAATATTCACAGTACTTAAAACACTTCAGAGTACTTGAAACACTTCAGAGTACTTGAAACACTTCAGAGTACTTGAAACACAGCAGAGTACTTGAAACACAGCAGAGTACTTGAAACACAGCAGAGTAACAGTACTCTGTCCACACAGCGCAGTGGTCCAGGCGGTGTTGACAACTCTCGCGAGACAAATAAGAAGCTTCCAAACGTCACCGCAGGTCCGGATGGGGGAGGGGCACCTCAAATCCAACATGGCCGCCATAACAAGACGCCACTGTGAGGTTTACGAATGTTTATTACATAATACTGGTATTCCTCACTTAACGACCTACCTGTTTAACGACCGTTCACACTTACGACCAGCTCTCTGACAGTCTGTTTTGTACGCTGCGTATATACTCTATATATACTATATTCTATATACACTCTATATACTATATAAAAGATATATACTATATACACTATATACGCTATATACACTATATATATACTATATACACTATATATATATATTTATGTATATACTATAAATACTATATACTATATATACTATATACACTATATATACTATATATTCTATATATTCTATATACACTTTATATACCAGCCATGCCCTCTTACTGTGAAATAACACAGGTCCTCGCTTATCGAACAATTCGCTTGAGAACCTGGTCCTAAGATCGGAACTTGGTCGTTAAGCCAGTAGTACCTGTATATATATGATATAACTGGGTCGTTCAGTAAGTAGTACCTGTATATATATGATATAACTGGGTCGTTCAGTAAGTAGTACCTGTATATATATTATATAACTGTGTGGTTCAGTGAGCAGTACCTGTATATATATTATATAACTAGCTCGTTTAGTGAGTAGTACCTGTATATATATTATATAACTGAGTCGTTTAGTGAGTAGTACTTGTATATATATTATATAACTGAGTCGTTCAGTGAGTAGTACCTGTATATATATTATATAACTGAGTCGTTCAGTGAGTAGTACCTGTATATATTTTATATAAGGTGTGTAGTAGGCGTGACCAAGGCATCAAAGTGGAGGTGGGACTGCATCAAGGATCAGCTCTGAGCCCTTTCTTGTTGCAGTGGTGATGGACAGGTTAACAGATGAGATCAGACAGGAGTCTCTGTGGACTATGATGTTCACGGATGGTGGAGGAGAGCCTGGAGAGGTGGAGGCAGCATTAGAGAGAAGAGCAATGAAAGTCAGCAGGAGTAAGACACAATACATGCGCCTGAATGGGAGGGAGGGCGGAGAAAAGCTGAGAATGCAAGGAGTGGAGGTGGAGAAGGCGGAGGAGTTCAAGTACTTGGGGTCGACCGTACGAAGCAGTGGAGGAGTGGAGGTGGAGAAGGCGGAGGAGTTCAAGTACTTGGGGTCGACCGTCCAAAGCAGCGGAGAGTGCGGGAGTGAGGTGAAGCAGAGAGTACAGGCAGGGTGGAGCGGGTGGGGAAGAGAGTACAGGCAGGGTGGAGCGGGTGAAGAAGAGAGTATAGGCAGGGTGGAGCGGGTGGAGAAGAGTGTCCGGAGTGATGTGTGACAGAAGGGTTCCAGCCAGAGTGAAGGGGAAGGTGTACAGGACGGTAGTGAGAGCAGCCATGTTGTAGGGTTTAGAGGCGGTGGCACCGACTAAAAGGCAGGTGGATGAGGTGGAGGTGGCAGAGTTGAGGATGTGGAGGTTTTCATTGGGAGGGACAAGGATGGACAGGATTAAGAACGAGGACATTAGAGGGACAGCTCAGGTTGGACAGTTTGGTGGAAAAGTGAGAGGCCAGATTGAGATGGTTTGGACACGTGTGGAGGAAATATGAGAGTTACATTGGGAGGAGGAGGCTGAGGGTGGAGCTGCCAGGCAAGAGGAAAAGAGGAAGCCAAAGAGAAGCTTGATGGAGGTGCTGACGGAGGACATGCAGGCAGGTGGTGTCAGGGAGGAAGATGATCCGCTGTGGCCACCACTAACGGGAGCAGCACAAAGACAAAGACATATTATATACTTTATATTTTGTGTATATTATTATATATTTCATATGTTATGTATATCACATATTATATATTTCATAGTTTATGTATATTACATATTCCAGGTACTCCTCACTCAACGACTGAGTTACATTCCTAGGACCAGGTCGTATATTTATATTTTCTACATTTTATGTATATTACATATTATATATTTTAAATGTTATTTATATTACATATAATATATTTTACATATAATATATTTAACATATTATGTATATTAGATACATATTTAACATATTATGTATTTTAAATATTAAATATTTTACATATGTATGTATTTTACATACAATATATTTTCCATGTTATATATTTCACATATATTTATTTAACATATTATATATCTAACATATTATAAAATACATAATTTCTAAAATTGGTCAACCCTCTGGCTACACCAAGTGCACCGTTGAAGCCCTTCGCCCTCGTCGAGGTCCCGTTCTAAAGATTCGTAGGGACGCCATCGGGCCGTTAGACTGCAGTACCGCTGGTGTATTTTGTATTGGTCCTCGTGGAATAAACAACACGGTGCCTGAAGCAGGTCCCTCACACAGCGTTACAGCCAAAGTGTGGCACACACCATTTCAGGTCATCTCACGAGTCCGGATTCTGAGGGAAATCCTGACCGGCACTTCCTTTATGTCACGTCCACTTCGGGAACTTTATGAGCTGTTGGGCGTCCGCTCAATTGGGACCAGCGTGTACTACCCCCAGACCGGCAGCCTGGTGGAGCGCTTCAACAAGACGCTGAAGAACATGGATCGTCAGTTTGTGCACAACAATAGCCTTTGTTGGGATGGATGGTTGGACAGTGTGGGAGGTTCCCCAGGCCTCCACGGGATTTTCTTTCGACAGGAGACCCTGGGGGGTTCTGGACCTAATTAAGGAAAACCGTCGTATAACCGTCAGTGCCTCTTATACGACCGGGGGGCTCGGCTGAGACAATTGGCACCGGGAGTAGAGGTGTTAGTGTTGCTCCCTACGTGCAGCTCTTAATTACTTGTGAAGTGGCAAGGGCTTTTTGTGGTCACACGGCGGGTTGGAGCGGTCCATTATGAGGTCGAACTGTCTGACAGGCACGGGGCCACACAGATTTATCACCTAAACCTCTTTAAAGAATGAAGGGAGGGGGCGTCTGTGGCTCTGGTCACGCCCGTCATTGAGCGGGATGAGTTGGGGCAGGAGGTTAAAAAGCGGCCGCTCTTACCGTGGCCCTGTTAAGTGACCATCTCTCTCAGTCCCGGAGCACGGACGTGGTTGATGTTTCTCTGATGTTTTCTTCTCCCTGCCTGTCCTCACGTCCCTCATACACCACCATGGTGATACGACCCCGGTGGTGAAGGTGCGCCCTCAGCCGTATCACCTGCCAAACAAAAACCCAAGATCATGCAGGTTGAATTAGAGGCCATACTGGACACGGAGGTGATAGAGGAGTCCACGAGTGACTGGTCTAGTCCCATCGTGCTGGTGGGTAAGCCCGATGAGGCAGTCGGGTTCTGTGTGGGCTCCCGAAGGGTGAACGCGGTGTCAAAGTTCGACACCTACTACCTGATGCCCTGGGTCGACAAACTCCTTGACTGGTTGGGTACAGCTCGTTTTTTTCACAACACTGGATTTAACCGAGGGCTACTGGCAGATTCCCTTTTCTCAGGAGTGCAAGGAAAAGTCAGCGTTCTCCACTCCGTTCGGCTTGTACCACTTTTGCGCTTTTGAAATAATACCTCAATATACATGTTTCTCTTGATGAACCATCTCACCATGTTTTGGTCTTTAAACAACTAATCATCATTACTACTCCAAGCGGGAGAATCACCACGGGTGAGACAAATAAACATAGAAACAAACAACAACATGTACATGGAAAAACATAAACATAGAAACAACAACATGTACATGGAAAAACTTAAACATAGAAACAAACAAGATGTACATGAAAAACATAAACATAGAAACAACATGTACATGAAAAACATAAACATAGAAACAAACATGTACATGGAAAAACTTAAACATAGAAACAACATGTACATGGAAAAACTTAAACATAGAAATAAACAACATGTACATGGAAGAATATAAACATAGAACCAAATATGTACATGGAAAAACTTAAACATAGAAACAACATGTACATGGAAAAACTTAAACATAGAAATAAACAACATGTACATGGAAGAATATAAACATAGAACCAAATATGTACATGGAAAAACATAGATAACAACATGTATTGACAAAGATGGTCTCCATGTTTCTTTTTTTATACCTTTATTCGTCCCACAACAGGGAAATTTGCAATTTCTCTGCATTTACCATCCAAGTAACGTATGATGTATCCAGGAGCAGTGGCTGCCATGTAGAGGCAGCCACTGAGCAGTTAGGGGGTGAAGTGTCTTGCTCAAGGACACATCGGCACGCTACCAGGAGGAGCTGGGGATCGAGCTGGCAACCTTCTGCTTACTAGACGACCCCCTCTACCTCCTGAGATGGTCTCTGTGTTTCTCTACATTTTCTCCATGTTTCTAGATGGTATCCATGTTTTCTAGAATGTCTTTCTCTCGATGGTCACCATGTTTATATTGTCACCTTGTTTTAGATTACTATGTTTCTAGATTGTCATGTTTCTCTAAAATATCTCTGTGTTTCTCTAGATGGTTTATTTGTTTCTAGATTGTCACCATGCTTTTCTGGAACATCTCTGTATTTCTCAAGATGGTTCTCTATGTTTCTCTCGATGGTCACCTTGTTTTAGATTACTATGTTTCTAGATGGTCACCATGTTTCTAGATTGTCATGTTTCTCTAAAATATCTGTTTCTCTAGATGGTTTATTTGTTTCTACATTGTCTCCATGTTTCTCTTGATGGTCTCCAGCTGTCTCCGTTACTGTGCTGTCTTTTGACTCCTGATCTTCTGGATCGTCCAGATGAAGGAAAGCAAAACGCCTCTTTACTCTTTTTAATTGTCAAAATTACAAAATAATATCATGATCTCTACATCATCTACAAATAACATCTACAGTAGGACTGGTAAGCATCGTGGATTTCTGTTCTACGGTTTATAGACATGCATACTGTTGAGAAATATAAAAATATAAATATAAATGCATCCCATTAATATTCTTAATGAATCCATCAGAAGATTTTAAATGCAGTTGAGTACGATAAGGCATTAAGATGGATCGCTCCTAGAGTAGAGAGGTATCGCTTCTTTTCTAGAGTAAAGTCATAAGAATTAACTGATGAGTCACTACTTTTATCCAAAACAAAGAAAAGAAAACTACACATTTCAAGAAAACATTCAAACACTAAACCAGCTCCGGTCCAGCACCAGACTCATCACCTGAGGTCACGCCCCGCGGTCACCACGACTACCGCTGCAAACGCCCATGACCGCGTCCGGACGAGATCTCGTTTCCTACGGCCCCAAAAATAAAAACCCTAAAAGTTCATTTGAATAAAAAGTGGAACGTGAGTAGAACTGAAGCTGATCGCTCTCATGCAGAAGGTCGCTCTTGAAAAGCCACATTTTCACTATTTCTTCTTTTAAACCCATTTCAGTCTCCATTTTGAATTCCAAACTAAAATCACTGAATCCAACACGATTCGTTTAAGGTGCTTGACACTCGTAAAGTGTTGTTTTTACTCTGAGTACCGTAAGCAGGCGGTTAGAAACATCCTGAAACTCTTCTTCTCCAGCACCACCTTGAACCCCTTCACTTCCTGTTGCATAACACAGGTTCTATGGATTCTGGAGGTAAAACCAGAGCTGGTGCTGGGGAGGGGTTCTGGAAGATTCAGGAACAGTCCAAGTCAATGACCTTGATCCTTGAAGATGTTTCAGGGTTTGGAGGATGCTTTGGAAGGGCTCTGAAGGGCTCTGGAGTGTTCCAGGGGGTCCTTGTGCTAGCTGTGGGCCGACGGCGCCGCGATGCTGGAGCAGTCGGTCACCAGCAGGTCAACCACGGCGCCCGTCAGGTACACGGTGGGCGCGGTCACCACGGTGCTGCCGGAGGGGGCGGGGGCGGGCTGGTGAGTACCCATGTGGCCCTGCAGCTGGGTGGGGGTCTTACACTGGATCCCACACAGGTGGCACACCAGGATCCCCCCCGCCGCCGGACCCCCGGAGCCGTCCTTCCACTCCTGCCCGTGGTGCTTCTGGGCGTGGACCCGCAGGTAGGTGAGGGTGGTGAAACCTGCCAGCAGGGGGAGCCGTTAAGACGCTGTGCACCGGTCCTGTAGCCGTGCGTAGTACTGTGTGGGTGTGTGTAGTAGGAGTCTTACTGCGGTTGCACAGGTGGCAGGCGTGGTGCAACGCCTGGTTGTGGACCCTCATGTGGTCCGTGATGTAAGCGGCCGACAGCAGCTTCCCGCACACGTGACACGGAACCTTCTCCTCGTGGCGGATCATGTGGGCACGGAGGCGGTCCTTCGTGGCAAAGCTGGACTCGCACGTCTGCGCAGGAAGTGGACGCAGACACACAGGAAGTAAGACACACAGGAAGCGATGAACTACAACGCTGAACCCCCGACCGGGAAACAAGCGATGGAGCGGCCGTTGGACTGGAATTGCAGGTAGTATTGAGGTGGTATTCAGGCAGTAATCAGGTAGTATATAGGTTATATTCAGGTCATACTGAGGTAGTACTGAGGTAGTATTCGTACCGGACATTTGAAGGGTCTCTCAGAGGAGTGCACCTGCCTGATGTGGCTGTTCAGATGATCTGGTCTGAAAAGACAGAGACAACACCTTGAGATTGAAGCAGGCTTTTCTTTGACGGAAACAATTTCTACCAAAATGGAGAAGATGCCACAAAGCAAAGGGAACATTTTGGTGCCATCATGACAGAGTATTACAGTATTTGAAAATTTAAATGGATTCATGATTCATGATTTTGTGAGTTTCATGAGTGTGTCAATAATAAAAACTATAAATAAATAAATAAATATAGTATCAGACGGCCCTGCAGGGGGTCCAGCTTCCAATCTGTAAACAAGCCAAGAAACACAAATAAACAACAACCAACTACTACGTCACCTCAGTTGTCGGGGAAGGAGTTACCAAGACAACAGACCTGGGGACAACCGACACTAATTACAGTTTTTCGAGTTGCCGTGGAACGCAGCATCACTTCCTGTCTCTCGTCTCGACAAACATGTCCTTCCTTATTTCTTCTCCTTTACTGCTGTAGCAGTGACAGGAAGAGCAACGTGACAAGAACTGCTACACTTCTCATCTTAATTACAGCTGTTTTTATGTTTTTCCATGTACATGTTGTTGTTTGTTTCTATGTTTATGTTTTTCCATGTACATGTTGTTTGCTTCTGTTTGTTTTTCCATGTACATGTTTGTTTCTATGTTTATGTTTTTCCATGTACATGTTGTTGTTTGTTTCTATGTTTGTTTTTCCATGGACATGTTGTTGTTTGTTTCTATGTTTGTTTTTCCATGTACATGTTTGTTTCTATGTTTATGTTTTTCCATGTACATGTTGTTGTTTGTTTCTATGTTTGTTTTTCCATGTACATGTTTGTTTCTATGTTTATGTTTTTCCATAGACATGTTGTTTGTTTCTAAATGTATTTGTCTCACGTGGTGATCCCCCACTCTTGGACAAGTCATGATGAGTTGTTTATTGATCAGAACAATCAGATCGTTCTCCAAAGAGGTTTGGTGTCGTTATGTCCAACAGAAATGCTCGTCATTCCACAGGTCGTCCATAGGAGGGAGCTGTTTGCATGCTTCTTGATGATTAATAAAGAGGCTTTTAAGGTGGGGAGTTGCAGATTAACTCTGTCTTGGATGCAACGGAACACACACCCTGTGTTGTATGACCAGCACAGGTCAAATCAAATAAAAATAAAATTAAAAAAACAGGAATAGGAAGCCATGACAGAGGGTCATGATGAAGAGGAGGAGTCGGAGCACCGGGCCTTGGAGGACACCTTGTGGGACTGGGCCTCGTGGGACACCTCGGTCTCGATCTAGCTGCTGTGGATGTGCCGGTCGGTCGCAGGTTTGTCAGGTTTGTGTCTCACCTGGAGAAGGCCTTGGAGCAGGTGGGGCAGACGTAGGGCTTGTCCACGCCGCCCTGGTGCGAGCGCACGTGGTGGCTCATGCGGTCCTTCCTCTTAAAGCGCTGCTGGCACAGCGGGCAGCAGAACGGCTTCTCGTCAGAGTGAGACAGGCGGTGGCGGTTCAGGTGGTACACGTCCCGGAAGGCCTTCCCACACGTCTCACAGCCATGGGGCTTCCGGACCGGGGCCGGGTTGGGGTTGGAGGGCCGCTGGAGTGGACAGACGGAAGGAGAGCGATAGAGACAGGCAGAGGAGGAGGGACAGGAAGAGAGATGGGAAGGGGGACAGGGAGAGTGAGAGACAGACAGGAAGAAGGGAGAGGCAGGAAGAGAAACAGATAGGTAGAAGGGGAGAGACAGGAAGGAGGGGAGGGACAGGAAGAGGAGGAGAGACAGGAAGAGGGAGAGAGACAGAAACTGATGCTTTTCATTCATCATGTTACATTTGCAGAAAGTCATATTTTGTTGCTCTTTGGAATCCTGCGTCCTGATTGGTCGATAGAGGCAAGGAGCATGCTGAGGGATCACCATGTGCAGTAATAAGGACCGTTGTCACGGCAACCACTCCCCCTGGTTTCACTTCCCTCGTATCACTCGGCTACATGCTAATGCTAACACAAGCTGGTGGTGCTGCATAGAAAGGAAATGAAGACTCTTTAAAAATATGAGATTAGAAATGATCTCAAATCACCAGGATGTCATCTTAACTTTCAACACTTCTCACTTAGCAAGAAACTGTTTGTGAACCAAAGTGAGGCCCGCGGCCCGCCTGGGGGCCGGCGTGGTTCAATGTTCAGGGACAAGAAAACCAGCAGATCAGCAGCCGTCAGTTTGTGAAACTGAATTCTGCAGAATAATAACTCTACTGCATCTAACTACCAGAGGTCAGAGGTCAGCCGTGATGTCCGCCTTACACCTACCGTCCGTCTGTTTACACCTACCGCCCGCCTGTTTACATCTACCGTCCGTTGACACCTACCGTCCGCCTGTTTGTTTACACCTACCGTCCGTCTGTTTGTTTACATCTACCGTCCGTTGACACCTACCGTCCGCCTGTTTGTTTACATCTACCGTCCGTTGACACCTACCGTCCGCCTGTTTGTTTACACCTACCGTCCGCCTGTTTGTTTACACCTACCGTCCGTCTGTTTGTTTACACCTACCGTCCGTCTGTTGACACCCACCGTCCGTCTGTTGACACCCACCGTCCGTCTGTTGACACCCACCGTCCGTGTGTTTGCTGACACCTATCCTCCGTCCGTCTGTCTGGACCTACCGGCCGTCTGTTTGCACCTACTGTCCGTCTGTTTGTGTACACCTACCGTCTGTCCACCTGTTTACACCTACAGTCCGCCTGTTTACACCTACAGTCCGTCCGTTTATACCTACGTTTGTTTACACCTACCATTCGCCTGTTTACACCTACCGCCCGTCCGTTTACACCTACCATTCGCCTGTTTCTTTACACCTACCGCCCGCTTACACCTACCGCCCGTCTGTTTACACCTACCATCCGCCTGTTTACACCTACAGTCTGCCTGTTTGTTTACACCTTCCGTCCGTCCGCCTGTTTGCACCTACCGTCCGTCCGCCTGTTTGGACCTACTGTCCATCCGTCCGTTTACACCTACA
Organism: Zeus faber; assembly: GCF_960531495.2. Taxonomy (NCBI): domain Eukaryota; kingdom Metazoa; phylum Chordata; class Actinopteri; order Zeiformes; family Zeidae; genus Zeus; species Zeus faber. The sequence continues at coordinate 27,696,103 of NC_137207.1, forward strand.
TTTGTTTACACCTACCGCCCGCCTGTTTACACCTACCGTCCGTCTGTCTATTTGTTAACACCTACGGTCCGCCTGTTTACACCCACTGCCCACCTGTTTGTTAACACCTACCATCCGTCTGTTTGTTTACACCTACCGTCTGTCCGCCTGTTTACACCTACCATCTGTCCGTCCGTTTGTTTACACCTACCGTCCGTCTGTTTACACCTACGTCTGTCTGTTTACACCTACGTCCGTCTGTTTACACCTACGTCCGTCTGTTTACACCTACGTCCGTCTGTGTATACCTACCGTCTGTCTGTGTATACCTACCGTCCGTCCGTCTGTTTACACTTACCCTCCGTCCGGTTGTTTACACCTACCGTCTGTCAGTTTGTTTACACCTACCTTCCGTCTGTTTACACCTACCGTCTGCCTGTTTACACCTACGTCTGTCTGTTTGTTTACACCTACCGTCCGTCCGTCTGTTTACACCTACTGTCCGCCTGTTTACACCTACCGTCCTTCCGTCTGTTTACACCAACCGTCCGTTCGTCTGTTTACACCTACCGTCTGCTATTTGTTTACACCTACCGTCCGTCTGTTTACACCTACCGTCTGCTATTTGTTTACACCTACCGTCCGTCTGTTTACACCTACCGTCTGCTATTTGTTTACACCTACCGTCCGTCTGTTTACACCTACCGTCCGTCTGTTTACACCTACTGTCCGCCTGTTTACACCTACTGTCCGCCTGTTTAAACCTAGCGTCCGTCAGTCTATTTACACCTGCTGCCCACCTGTTTGTTAACACCTACCATCCGTCTGTTTGTTTACACCTACCGTCTGTCCGCCTGTTTACACCTACCATCTGTCCGTCCGTTTGTTTACACCTACCATCTGTCCGTCCGTTTGTTTACACCTACCGTCTGTCTGTTTACACCTACGTCTGTCTGTTTACACCTACGTCCGTCTGTGTATACCTACCGTCCGTCTGTGTTTACCTACCGTCTGTCTGTGTTTACCTACCGTCCGTCCGTCTGTTTACACCTACCGTCCGTCCGTCTGTTTACACCTACCCTCCGTCCGGTTGTTTACACCTACCTTCCGTCTGTTTACACCTACCGTCCGCCTGTTTACACCTACGTCTGTCTGTTTGTTTACACCTACCGTCCGTCCGTCTGTTTACACCTACTGTCCGCCTGTTTACACCTACCGTCCTTCCGTCTGTTTACACCAACCGTCCGTTCGTCTGTTTACACCTACCGTCTGCTATTTGTTTACACCTACCGTCCGTCTGTTTACACCTACCGTCCGTCTGTTTACACCTACTGTCCGCCTGTTTAAACCTACCGTCCGTCAGTCTATTTACGCCTACCGTCCTCCTGTTTGTTTACACCTACCGTCCGTCTGTCTATTTGTTTACACCTACTGTCCGCCTGTTTAAACCTACCGTCCGTCAGTCTATTTACGCCTACCGTCCGCCTGTTTGTTTACACCTACCGTCCGTCTGTCTATTTGTTTACACCTACTGTCCGCCTGTTTTTGCGCTTGCAGCCTTTGCCTTAATCTCCCCCCAAACAGTAAGCCCCTTTAACTAGCTTGGCTGGGGACCCCACATTGAGCAGCTCTCCCTAACGAGGTGAGGTCTGCCGTCGCGCTTTGAGAGACCGCATCGCCATGACGACGGACCGCCCTGACCCACCTGTGCTTCGGCCCCCGTCGCCATGGCAACAGGAGGAGGAGGAGGATGAGGGGGAGGAGGAGGGGCGAGGGGGCTAACTCTAGCGACCCCCGACCCCTCCTGACTAGCGTGCGGGGGGCGTGGCCCCCCTGGCCCGCTCCGCATGCGTACCCCGGTGTGCACCGCCTGGTGGCGCCGCAGGTTGTAGTTGTTCTTGAATTGCTTCCCACAGGTGGAGCAGAGGTGAGGGACGCGGAGGGGGCGGGGGGAGGCCTTCACTGCACACACACAAAAACAAGTTACATCACAATGAGATTAACTGAGCGTGATGTCAGAACACAGGTGATGACATCACGTCACATGTGGATGATGCTTCTCTTCAACCTCCAGAAAAATATCATTTGAATAATTCATGAAAATTCAACTTTACACATCAAGCCGATCTCACAGAACTGGGTTGGCGCTCATCCATCCGGACTCCTCCCTCCACCCGAACTCTAACCCACCGTCCAGGCCCCTCCCCCATACAGACAGACAGACAGCTCACCTGGTTGCGGCTCCTCACTCAGCGCCGCAGTGTCCACAGTGGAGGGGGGCGGAGCCAGGTGGTCTGTGGGCGGGGTCTGCGGCGAGCCCTGCACCTGCATCAGCTCTGATTGGAGGCCGCCCTCCGTCTGGTTCTGGGTGGGCGGGCTCTGCGGTCACCGTGGAAACACCATTACACAATTATCTATTAGTTCTAACTGTGGTCACCTGTTAAATGACGTAAAGAGAGCGTTGAGCGGCGGCGGGGTCCGCCTCCCCGCGGAGCGGAAGGTGTTACCTGGAAGAGGAAGTTGCTCCACGCAGCGTCCATCTTGGTGGAGGTGGTGGAGGCCGCGGTGGAGGGGGGGGGATGCTGCGGATTCCCACTTTAAGCTCACAGCGTTGTCCGACGCCCGCACCGGGGCCACCGGGCGGGGACGGAGAGCTCGCTCCGCCGAACGGAGCCGGGCTGCGCGGTTCCCGGCGGGCCTTGCGGCTCCGGTCCGAGCCCCGCTCTGGATTCAGGCCCTGAACCGGGAGGGGAGCGTCCTGTCGGGGCCGCGGGCCCCCGCCCCGCCCCGGCGGTCCAGCTGCGGGGATGCCATCTTTCTTTTTTATTTTTTCCTGTCTCACGCTCTCCCTCCGCCCTCCCTGTCTTTCTTCCTCTTTTTTATTCCTTTCTTCTCCCCCCTCCTCCGCCTCCTCCGCCTCCTCCTCCTCCTCTGCCGCTGCGCCTCCCGCCGCCCTTAAAGGAGACGCGTCCCGCTCCGCCGCCTTTAAGAGGTCGGATCAGCCGGCCGCCATTTTGTCCCCACGACGACGACAACGACAATAAATACAGCGTCACATTAACATAATAAATACAGCGTCACATTAACATAATAAATACAGCGTCACATTAACATAATAAATACAGCGTCACATTAACATAATAAATACAGCGTCACATTAACATAATAAATACAGCGTGACATTAACATAATAAATACAGCGTGACATTAACATAATAAATACAGCGTCACATTAACATAATAAATACAGCGTAACATTAAAATAATAAATACAGCGTCACATTAACATAATAAATACAGCGTCACATTAACATAATAAATACAGCGTCACATTAACATAATAAATACAGCGTGACATTAACATAATAAATACAGCATGACATTAAAATAATAAATACAGCGTCACATTAACATAATAAATACAGCGTCACATTAACATAATAAATACAGCGTCACATTAACATAATAAATACAGCGTCACATTAACATAATAAATACAGCGTGACATTAACATAATAAATACAGCATGACATTAAAATAATAAATACAGCGTCACATTAACATAATAAATACAGCGTGACATTAAAATAATAAATACAGCGTCACATTAACATAATAAATACAGCGTCACATTAACATAATAAATACAGCGTGACATTAACATAATAAATACAGCGTCACATTAACATAATAAATACAGCATGACATTAACATAATAAATACAGCGTCACATTAACATAATAAATACAGCGTAACATTAACATAATAAATACAGCGTCACATTAACATAATAAATACAGCGTAACATTAACATAATAAATACAGCGTCACATTAACATAATAAATACAGCGTGACATTAACATAATAAATACAGCGTGACATTAACATAATAAATACAGCGTTACATTAACATAATAAATACAGCGTGACATTAACATAATAAATACAGCGTCACATTAAAATAATAAATACAGCGTTACATTAACATAATAAATACAGCGTGACATTAACATAATAAATACAGAGTGACATTAAAATAATAAATACAGCGTGACATTAAAATAATAAATACAGCGTGACATTAACATAATAAATACAGCGTCACATTAAAATAATAAATACAGCGTGACATTAACATAATAAATACAGCGTAACATTAAAATTATAAATACAGCGTGACATTAACATAATAAATACAGCGTAACATTAACATAATAAATACAGCGTGACATTAACATAATAAATACAGCGCAACATTAACATAATAAATACAGCGTGACATTAATATAATAAATACAGCGTCACATTAAAATAATAAATACAGCGTCACATTAAAATAATAAATACAGCATGACATTGAAATAATAAATACAGCATGACATTAAAATAATAAATACAGCGTCACATTAAAATAATAAGTACAGCATGACATTAAAATAATAAATACAGCGTCACATTAAAATAATAAATACAGCATGACATTAAAATAATAAATACAGCATGACATTAAAATAATAAATACAGCATCACATTAAAATAATAAATACAACATGACGTTATTACAATAAATACAGCATGACATTAAAATAATAAATACAACATGACATTAAAATAATAAATACAACATGACGTTATTACAATAAATACAGCATCACATTAAAATAATAAATACAACATGACATTGTTACAATAAATACAGCATCACATTAAAATAATAAATACAGCATCACATTAAAATAATAAATACAACATGACGTTAAAATAATAAATACAACATGACGTTATTACAATAAATACAGCATGACATTAAAATAATAAATACAACATGACTTTATTACAATAAATACAACATGACGTTATTACAATAAATACAGCATCACATTAAAATAATAAATACAACATGACATTGTTACAATAAATACAGCATCACATTAAAATAATAAATACAGCATCACATTAAAATAATAAATACAACATGACATTAAAATAATAAATACAACATGACGTTATTACAATACATACAGCATCACATAAAATAATAAATACAACATGACGTTATTACAATAAATACAGCATCACATTAAAATAATAAATACAGCGTCACATTAAAATAATAAATACAACATGACATTAAAATAATAAATACAACATGACGTTATTACAATAAATACAGCATCACATTAAAATAATAAATACAACATGAAATTAAAATAATAAATTCAACATGACGTTATTACAATAAATACAGCATCACATTAAAATAATAAATACAACATGACATTAAAAAAATTAATACATGACGTTATTACAATAAATACAGCATCACATTAAAATAATAAATACAACATCACGTGATTACAATAAATACAGAATCACATTAAAATAATAAATACAACATGACGTTATTACAATAAATACAGCATCACATTAAAATAATAAATACAACATGACATTAAAATAATAAATACAGCATCACATTAAAATAATAAATACAACATGACGTTGTTACAATAAATACAGCATCACATTAAAATAATAAATACAACATGACGTTATTACAATAAATACAGCATCACATTAAAATAATAAATACAACATGACGTTGTTACAATAAATACAGCATCACATTAAAATATTAAATACAACATCACGTTATTACAATAAATACAGCATGACATTAAAAGAATAAATACAACATGACGTTAAAATAATAAATACAGCATCACGTTGTTACAATAAATACAGCATCACAGTAAAATAATAAATACAACATGACGTTATTACAATAAATACAGCATCACATTAAAACAATAAATACAACATGACGTTATTACAATAAATACAGCATCACATTAAAATAATAAATACAACGTGACGTTATTACAATAAATACAGCATCACATTAAAATAATAAATACAACGTGACGTTATTACAATAAATACAGCATGACATTAAAATAATAAATACAGCATGACATTAAAAGAAAAAATACAGCATGACATTAAAATAATAAATACAGCATCACGTTGTCACAATAAATACAGCATGACATTAAAATAATAGATACAGCATGACATTAAAATAATAAATACAACATGACATTAAAAGACTAAATACAACATGACGTTATTACAATAAATACAGCATCACATTAGAATAATAAATACAACATGACGTTAAAATAATAAATACAGCATGACATTAAAATAATAAATACAACATGACGTTATTACAATAAATACAGCATCACATTAAAATAATAAATACAACATGACATTAAAATAATAAATACAGCATCACATTAAAATAATAAATACAGCATCACGTTAAAATAATAAATACAACATCACGTTATTACATTAAATACAGCATGACATTATAATAATAAATACAACATCACCTTATTACAATAAATACAGCATGACATTAAAACAATAAATACAGCATGACATTAAAACAATAAGTACAACATCACGTTGTTACAATAAATACAGCATGACATTAAACGAATAAATACAACATCACGTTGTTACAATAAATACAGCATCACATTAAAAGAATAAATACAACATCTCGTTATTACAATAAATACAGCATGACATTAAAACAATAAATACAACATCACGTTGTTACAATAAATACAGCATGACATTAAAACAATAAATACAACATCACGTTGTTACAATAAATACAGCATGACATTATAATAATAAATACACATCACGTTATTACAATAAATACAGCATGACATTAAAACAATAAATACAACATCACGTTGTTACAATAAATACAGCATGACATTAAAACAATAAATACAACATCACGTTGTTACAATAAATACAGCATGACATTATAATAATAAATACACATCACGTTATTACAATAAATACAGCATGACATTATTACAACAAATTCACACTTTTACATGTTCTATAATGAAAAACTATTATATTTTTACAATAAAAACACATGTTATTACAGTGAACTATTATAAAATTGATTTTGCTGTTGCCCACATTATTGGTCTTTTGTGTCTTTTTATCTTTGATAATGTTTATATGTTTATAAACATTATATGTTTCTTTTTTTATTGTAACTCATGCCACGTGAATCAAATGTGTTTCATTGATTTTGTTTGTTATGACATTATTTTTATGTGTTTTAAACATTCATAAATGTAAATATATAAAAAAGCTTTTTAACTAAGATATTACTGCGATGTCATTATTTAAAAATATTTACATATACAATATGTGTTTTTTGAATAAGAGCAAAAGGGAAAAAGCGCACGGGACAGAAATAAAGATGATAATAAAGATAATGATCAAACTGACATTTAAATGTAAAGGACAATTCTGTGTTGTCTTCTTATTAACTCCGGACTGGCTCGTATCCATGAGTTTTTATTTACAACCACGACCTTGGACGCTGAATATGGACTCATGGCCACATGCGGCATTATTATGACTTTATTATCAAATAATGAATTTATTATGAATTGATCTTCATCCCGCCTTATTTTTAATTTTGTCCTCCGACACTAAATCCTACTGCAGAATGACGTCACAGACCGCATTGCACTTCCGTCTAGACCGGAAGTGATTCAAACTCCGATCGTGTCGTTCAATTCAACGGAGAAACGTCGGTTTTCCTGCGCAGTGTGTAGTAATAAATACACACGTTCCCCTTTCCTTCATCTGGGGAAAGGTTGTTCAGAACCTGACGCTAAAACCCCGAGATGCTCACAGCTAACGACGGCTAGCAAAACAAAGTAGCACACTATGACGTCACAGCCCCCCCCCCCCCCATGACGTCAGGCCCCTGTAGTGAAACGCTGGTTTTTTTTTATTGTGTTTAAAGAAATCAAACATGAATCAGAACAGAATCCTGGCAATGATTGTCAAGGTTTCAATGAAACGCCCAGAACGCAGCATCCCGACATGGAGGCTCAGAAGCAACGCTGACCTGAGATGGTGCAGGTGGAGGTCCTGACTCCGGTTAAGACCTTCAGCCCGCACGTCTGCTGCTCCTCGGGTGGAGCCACTTCCCTGGACCCTCCGGCTTATCATGAGGGGGCAACACGAGGCCCCAGAACCCCACGTTGCGCCCCACCGACTCCGACCCCACCCAACACCAGGGTCCGGGTGGTGCAGGTCGAGGGGCGACCCTGTAGGGGTCGTAGAGCCTCAGCTTGGACCACGACGGCCTCCTAGTCATGTGGATTTATAAACCATGACACCATGAAGCAGCTCCACCCAAAGGCCGGCCCCTCCACCCCTGCAGCTGCCCACAGTAAGAAGACAACACAAGGGCGTAGTTTTAATATCAATTTATTTATCCGTTTATTTTTATCTTTAAACCACCCCCCCTGCTCCATCCTCCACTCCTCTGAGCGTCTGTTGGGCGGAGCTCCCTCCTTCCTCCCGCAGCGCCGCCCTCCGACCACCAGGAGCTGAAGCATGCGGCTCTGGGCTCTGAGGGTCCTGCTGGTGCTGCGGGTGCAGGACGGGCGTAGCTCGTTTCTTTCAACTCCATCGTGTTTGTTGTTTCTTCAAGGTGGCGGCGGCAGCAGCGAACCACGCAGCTCCACACACACGACCGCACGGCTCCAGGTCGATGGAGTTTATCAAAAGTACATTTTGATCTTTGTTACGATATAAAACCACGTGATTCTAATAATATTTATATTTACAGCAACTCATGCACTGACGCCCACTTCCTGTTTACAAACATTCTGCTTCAACAAAACAACGAGGAACAAGGAAAACGATAGAATGTGGTTAAAGGACAGGAAGTGAGGAGGCTGCTCCTCCGTCACTCTCTCCATCCTGTTCAGAACATCATAGAGGGACACGAAAGACCCCCCCCCCCCCCTAGGAGTAGGACAGGTGGGAGCCGTTGGAGATGTGGGAGGTGACGGAGGTGCTCCTGCTCAGGACCCCGTCGGCCCCGCCCCCGGCCCCGCCCCCTCCAGAGGCTGTCCTGCGGAGGGGCTGGGGGCTGTTCCTCAGAGCCAGAAGCCCCGCCCCCCGCACGCCGTACACGCCCTGCGAGGAGGAGTGGGCGGGGCCGGAGGGGGGCGTGGGGGGAGGCGGGGGCAGCACGGCCAGGGACTGCGAGGAGGAGCGGGAGGGGAGGTGGTGGGAGAAAGGGTGGGGGTGGGCGTGGCCCCACTCCCTCTCCCCCCTCTCCCTCTCGCGCTCCCTCTCGCGCTCCCTCTCGCGGTACAGCTGGGGTGTGCTCTGGTGATGCTGCGCCAGGTGGGGGCGCTGCTGGGCGGAGGAGGAGGAGGAGGAGGAGGAGGAGGAGGAGGAGGCCCGGGAGGCGTGGTGCAGCGCCAGGCCCAGAGCGTGGCCCGCCTCCGACCGCCGTTCCGCCGCCCGCCGGTGGGGGTGCGGGGGGCCGGCGTGAGGGTGGGGGTGGGGGTGGGGATGGGGGACGTGGCTCCAGTGCCCGGTGGAGCGCGAGGCGGGACCCGGGGCCCCGCTGACGTAGCCCTGCTTGGCGTATGGCTCCCCCTGCAGGCCGCCCAGCGCCAACCCGCCCACACCCTGACGGAGGCTCTCAGAGTCGAACGCCTCAATCTCGGCCGCCTGCCGCTCCAGCAGAGAGCGGATCCGCTCCGACCGCTCCGTCTGCAGGGAGAGCATCTCCTCCTCCACCTGCAGGGAGGAGCAGGGTTACACTGGGAGCTTTGGGTCGAGGGAAGGGGGAGGAGGGTGGTGGCAGAATGGCAGGAGAGTTGTTGTAAGGTGGTGGTAGAGTGGGAGTAGAGTGGGAGGAGTGGGAGTAGAGTAGTGGTAGAGTGGGAGTAGGGTAGTGGTAGAGTGGGACTAGAGTGGGAGTAGAGTGGTAGTAGAGGAGTGGTAGAGTGGTGTTAGAGTCGTGGTAGAGTGGGAGTAGAGCGGTAGTAGAGTAGTGGTAGAGTGGGAGCAGACTAGTTGTAGAATAGTATCAGACTAGTAGTAGACAAATAGTATAGTAGTAGTAGAGTAGTAGTATAGCAGGACCAGAGTAGTTGTGAAGTAGTACAGTTGTAGTATTGTTGTAGACTGGTAGTAATATAGTAGTAGAAGTGGAGTGGTATAACAGAAGTAGCGTTGTAGACTAGTAGTAGAGTAGTATAGCAGTTGTAGACTAGTAGTATAGCAGTAGTATAGTCATAGTAGAGCAGTAGTAGATGAGTAGTAGACTAGAGCAGCAGTACTGCAGTAGTAGACTAGTAGTAGAGCAGTAGTAGATAGTAGAGCAGTAGTATGTCAGTGGTAGACTAGTATAGCAGAAGTATAGCAGTAGTAGGCTATTAGAGCAGTAGTATAGCAGTAGTAGAAGTACACTAGTAGAGCAGTAGTATAATAGTAGTAGACTAGTATAGCAGTAGTAGAGCAGTAGTAGAGCAGTAGGTGACGAGTAGAGCAGTAGTATAACAGTAGTATACTAGTATAGGAGTAGAAGAGCAGTAGTAGAGCAGTAGTAGCCAAGTAGAGCAGAAGTATAGCAGTAGGCTATTAGAGCAGTAGTATAGTAGTAGTAGACTAGTAGAGCAGTAGTAGAGCAGAATTATAGCAGTAGGATAGCAGTAGTAGACAAGTAGTAGAGCATTAGTAGACTAGTACACTAGTAGAGCAGTAGTATAGCAGTAGTAGAGCAGTAGAGCAGTAGCAGAGCAGTAGTAGCCCAGTAGAGCAGAAGTATAGCAGTAGGCTATTAGAGCCGTAGTATAGTAGTAGTAGTAGTAGTAGTAGACTAGTAGAGCAGCAGTATAATAGTAGTAGACTAGTATAGCAGTAGTAGAGCAGAATTATAGCAGTAGGATAGCAGTAGTAGACAAGTAGTAGAGCATTAGTAGACTAGTACACTAGTAGAGCAGTAGTATGGCAGTAGTAGACTAGAGCAGCAGTACTGCAGTAGTAGACTAGTAGTAGAGCAGTAGTATAGTAGTAGTAGACTAGTAGAGCAGTAGCAGAGCAGTAGTAGCCCAGTAGAGCAGAAGTATAGCAGTAGGCTATTAGAGCAGTATAGTAGTAGTAGTAGTAGTAGTAGTAGACTAGTAGAGCAGTAGTATAGCAGTAGTATAATAGTAGTAGACTAGTATAGCAGTAGTAGAGCAGTGGTATAGCAGTAGTAGACAAGTAGTAGAGCATTAGTAGACAAGCAGTAGAGCATTAGTAGACTAGTACAGTAGTAGAGCAGTAGTATAGTCATAGACTAGTAGAGCAGTAGTAGACTAGAGCAGCAGTACTGCAGTAGTAGACTAGTAGTAGAGCAGTAGTATAGTAGTAGTAGACTAGTAGAGCAGTAGCAGAGCAGTAGTAGAACAGTAGTAGATCATTAGTATAATAGTAGTAGACTAGTATAGCAGTAGTAGAGCAGAAGTATAGCAGTAGGATAGCAGTAGTAGACGAGTAGTAGAGCATTAGTAAACTAGTAGAGCAGTAGTAGACTAGTAGAGCAGCAGTAGACTAGTAGTAGAGCAGTAGTAGAGCAGTAGTAGACTAGTATAGCAGTAGCAGAGCAGTGGTATAGCGGTAGCAGACAAGTAGAAGAGCAGTAGTAGACTAGAAGAGCAGTAGTAGAGCAGTGGTAGAGCGGTAGCAGAGCAGTAGTAGACTAGAAGAGCAGGAGTAGACTAGTAGTCGCGCAGGTGTAGACTAGTATAGCAGTAGTATAGCAGTAGCAGACAAGTAGTAGAGCAGTGGTAGAGCGGTAGCAGACTAGCAGTAGAGCAGTAGCAGACAAGTAGTAGAGCAGCAGTAGAGCAGTGGTAGAGCGGTAGCAGACTAGCAGTAGAGCAGTAGCAGACAGGTAGTAGAGCAGCAGTAGAGCAGTGGTAGAGCGGTAGCAGACTAGTAGTAGAGCAGTAGCAGCCCACCCTCTGCTCCAGCAGCGCGCGGCGCAGCGACACCCGCTGCTCCAGGTCCTTGGCCTCCCTCTCGTGCTGGGTGTCGCTGTGGATCTTGATCTTGCTCTGATAAGCGTTGAGCAGCTCCAGCTCCTGCTGCAGCTGCATCCTCAGAACTTGGTACTCCGCCTCCTGGGTCTCATCCAGGCGGAGCTGCATGGGTGGAGGGGGAGGGCGGGTAGGAAGGTTAGGGAGGAGGAAAGTTGGAAGGGGTCAGGGGGGAGGACAGATCATTTGTGATTCAGACACTTGATCTAAAATCACTTCAGCAGCTTTAATAAATGTCAACAGATCCACAGACAGACAGACAGACAGACAGACAGACAGACAGACTCACAGCCTGGGTGGACAGCATGTCGTTGATGGAGTGGTCGTACTGCTCGGCCAGGATGGCCAGCTTGCGGGTCTGCTCGTCCTTCAGCCTCTTGAGCACCGCCTTGTGGTCGGCCTTGGGAGTGCTCTCCAGGAGGTGGTTCCTCAAGGCCTTGTACTGGCGGGTCTGGATCTTGCAGGTGTCCTGGAACTGCCGCTTGATCTGCAGCTCTTTGGACTGGACAGAGAGGACAGACCCTGATGCTGCCAGCCAGGAGGATCTAGAAGATCCCCTGTAGGAAGGAGTCTGAGTCTCTACGTCTAAGAGTCTGCATCTGATCCTCCAACGCAAATTCAAAAATCAGCTTTAAAATGCATCGATTCTGCAATGAAAGGTCAATGTTGATTGGACTCGTGATGGAAGAAAAATAAAAAATACATAAAAGAAAATTGTATATATATATATATATATACACACACACACACACACACACACACACATATACATACACATATATATATACATACATACACATATATATATATATATATATATATATATATATATATATATATATATATATATATATATATATACACACATACATACATACATACATACATATATATACACATACATACACATATATATATATACACACATACATACACATATATATACTTACACGTCACAGGGGATTATTGTTCAGTGTTTGTTTATAAGAGAAATAACCTTTGAATAGAATCCTAAACTACTTATCTGGTGTAAAAATAATGATATATCTACAGTGTACACACACCATACATATATATATATGTACACACACACACACACACACACACACACACACACACACACACACACACACACACACACACACACACACACACACACACACACACACACACACACACACACACACACACACTCTATAACAAATTTTAACCCTGGAACCAGGAAGTGATGACATGCACGACAGGAAGTGACATCACACTATAGTGGAATGAAACTTTAACAGAAGAAAGAAAGATGGCGGGGGCGGGTGGGAAATCATCATAAAAAACAAACAAGACTATGATTTAACACAAAAATATTTATTTTTGTGGATATAAAAAACAATAAAATCAAAATGACAACAAAAGGCCAAAACGAGGATGAAATGAAAAACAAAATGGCTGCCAAATACAACACAGTACTATGTGTAGAAATACTGCATTAAATACTCAAACAGGAAAATCACATTGACCTCAACTGGTGGTTTCAGGTTTTAACATATTTTCCCACAATGCTTTGCTCTCAGGCCTCTTTGGTTCTTCGCATAAAGTCACTTTTTAACGCCTCAACTTTTCACCTTCTGACAAACAAGAGACTTTGAAACGTTGACATTCAGCTTCATATCGACACATCAAACTGATTATTAATATTTACTGGAATACTCCACTATCACGGATCACGTTTACACAGTAAATAGAACATTTCAACAGGAAGCTGAAGGTGGTATTGCACGGTGCAGAGCGCCCCCTAGTGTTCAGCTTGTGGTGACACAAAGCGACGTCCTTCAGACTCAAAGCTTCAATAAAATAAACACATTGCACAAGACGCTCGTCATGAGGAGCATAAGCAGCTCTTAGAGGTAAGAACCAGGCACACTAACAACTTTTACAAAAAGCAACACGCTCAACCACGCTCCACCCCACCAACCACGCTCCATCCCATCAGTCACGCTCCACCCCACCAACCACGCTCCATCCCATCAGTCACGCTCCACCCCACCAACCACGCTCCACCCCACCAACCACGCTCCATCCCATCAATCACGCTCCATCCCATCAATCACGCTCCATCCCATCAATCACGCTCCATCCCATCAATCACGCTCCATCCCATCAATCACGCTCCATCCCATCAATCACGCTCCATCCCATCAATCAGGCTCCATCCCATCAGTCACGCTGATCGTTCATTTCAAATGAACATGAAAAAACACAAAGTGATGAAACAACCGCTTTGCATTGTGGGAAATTCACACCCTGGTTGTGAAGGTGGTGTTGTATTGTGGGTAAGGAGGGGCGGGGCCTCCTCCTCTACCTCCAGGGCCGCAGGAGCCTCCTCTCCAACCTCCCTGAGGAGGTTCTCCTCAGCCCCGCCTCCCACCTCCCTCCCTCCCACCTGGCCCTCGCCCTCTGCAGCCTCCCCCGTCTCTCCCTCTCCCTGCTCGTCCTCTCCCTCTGCCGGCGCTCCCTCTCCTCCCGGGGGAGGAGCCGGGGGAGGCGGCTGGGCCTCTCCTCCAGCAGGAGGCCGAGGCCCCTGAGGGCCCGCAGGGCGGCGGGGGGGAGCCCTCCCAGGACCCGGGCCGCCCCCCGCAGGACCAGCGCGTTGGCCTGGTCCGCCAGCACGCCCAGCGGCCGCCGCAGGAAGCGCCGCGCCCACAGCCACGCCCCGGCCAGCGGGGGGCGCCTCCCGCCGCGCGCCACGCCCCCCGGGGGGAGGCTCCGCGCCGGGACCGGGATGCGGGACCCCCGGACCCCCCAGTTCCGCCCCGCCTTCGGGAACATCTGGTACAGGTTCCGCTCGGCCACGCCCCCCAGCAGCGACTGGCACAGCGCGAAGAGGGGGCGGGGCAAGCGGAAGAGGAAGCGCATGGCCAGGCGGGTGAGGCGATGCGGGGGAGGCAGGAGGAAGAGGAGGAGCAGGAGGAGGAGGAAGAGGGAGAGGAAGAGGAAGGGCGAGCTGAGCAGCGAGGCCGACAGGAGAGAGAGAGGGACGTAGTAGAGGCGGAGGGAGAGCGCGAGAGAGAGGGAAAGGAGGCCACACCCCCACACACTCACCCCCAGGAAGGAGGAGAGAGAGAGGGAGAGGAGGGAGCGCAGGAGCAGGAAGGAGAAGAAGAGGAAGAGGAGGAGCAGCTCCAAGGAGAGGAGGAGGGAGGAGGGGGGAGGCAGCGGGGGAGAACGCCGCAGGGAGAGGAGGAAGACTGAGAGGAAGAGGAGGGTGAGGAGGGAGGGGTGGGAGGAGGCGGAGAGGGAGAGAAGGAGACAGATGGAGTGAGAAAAGAGGGAGGAGGAGGAGGAAGAAGAGGAGGAGGAAGAAGAGGAAGGGGGTGAGGGGGGAAGGGGCGGGTCCAGGTCATCATCTGGGATGTAGAAGTCCCACACCTCCACCTCCTCCTCCTCCTCCTCCCTCTTCCTCCTCCGCCTCCTCCTCTCGGAGGTGAAGAGCTCTGAGGAGCAGCCGTCCGCAATGCCCCGCCCTTCCTCCTCTCCCCGCCCCCCCTCCACCAGCCTGCGCTCCTCCTCTACCCCCCTCTCCTCCTCCTCCTCCTCCTCCTCCTCATAGTAATCACTCCCCCTCTGCTCCTCCCTCCAGCTCTCATCCACCACCTCTCCCTCTGCACCTCCAGGCCCCTGGTCCCCCTGGTCCCTCTCTGGCCTCTTGTCCCTCTCTGGCCCCTGGTCCCTCTCTAGTCCCTGCTCCCTGCCTGGCCCCTGCTCCCTCCCTGGCTCATGGTCCCTCCCTGGCTCATGGTCCCTCCCTGGCTCATGGTCCCTCCCTGGCTCATGGTCCCTCCCTGGCTCATGGTCCCTCCCTGGCTCATGGTCCCTCCCTGGCTCATGGTCCCTCCCTGGCTCATGGTCCCTCCCTGGCTCATGGTCCCTCCCTGGCCCCTGGTTCCTTTGGCTCAGCTCCTGGGGGTCCACAGGGTGCCCGTGACTCACTTTTAGGCTCTTGGGCTGCTGGCGGACCTCCACAGCGTGCTTCTGCCGCAGCTCCTGCTCGCGCCGCTTGTTGTACTCCATCTGGTTGGTGAGCTCCGTCTGGTGCTGCGTGCGGATCAGCTCGGCCCGGGTGTGCTGGACCAGGCCCAGCTGCCGGAACTCCAGCTCCTGGGTGGACTCATGGTGCCGCAGGAGCATGGCGCACTCCAGGTCCTTCAGGGTCTGCTTCTTGTTCAGGTCCTTCAAAGATGAAGGGTTAGTGAAGACCTTCCACAAAACTGAAGCTTTAATTACCGAATGTTGACAGAAAGAGGAGGTCCTGGTCTAAGATCTCATGGTGGGAGAAGGTCCTGGTCTAAGATCTCATGGTGGGAGAAGGTCCTGGTCTAAGATCCAGTGCGGGGAGAAGGTCCTGGTCTAAGATCTCGTAGTGGGAGGAGGTCCTGGTCTAAGATCTCGTGGTGGGAGGAGGTCCTGGTCTAAGATCTAGTGGGGGAAGGAGGTTCGGGTCTAAGATCTAATAGCGGGAGGAGGTCCTGGTCTAAGATCTCGTGGTGGGAGGAGGTCCTGGTCTAAGAAGGTACCTCTCGGAGGAGGTCCTGCTCCAGGTTGTGGCGGGCCAGCAGCATCTTCCTCTTGTACTGGCGGCTCTGCAGCTCGTAGCACTGGCGCTGCCTCCTCAGGAGCCCCGCCTCCTCCTCCGCCTGCATCTGCTGCAGGCACTCCTTCTGCTGCACCAGCCACTCCTGCTTCTCCCTCTTGGGGGTGGACTGGTTCTCGTTCAGCTCCTGAGGGGAGGGACGTAGGAGGTCATCATGTTGTCACCACCGGTCAGTACTTGGGGAAGTGGTTGCCAAGTTGCCATCGGCTGTAGGTTGCCAAGACTGACCAAAGGGTTGCTGAATTTGAACCATTTAAAAAGAAGGTTTGTTTGATCTTCGAGGCCGACGCCGGCTCCGGCAGCAGCTCACCTCTTTGAGCTGCTCCTTGCGCTGGCGGTACTGGCGTTTCTGGGACTCCAGTAAAGTGGTCAGCTCCTTCTTCTGCTGGGCCAGCATGTGCTGCTGGAACTTCTTCTCCTCCGCCAGCGTGGCCTTCATCTGGAGACAGAGCAACATTCAGAAAGCAGCAACAACATCCTGGTACTACTGGAGGTCTGCATGGCTACAGCAGTTTGAATGAGAACCTGAGAGACGTCACCAGATTACAGTACACAGTAGAGAACACAGTAGAGTACACAGTACTGCGGTAGCACCTCCTTGTCCAGCACCGCCTGCTGCTTCCTGCTCAGCTTGTCTCCTTCTCCAGAGAATGAGTTCCTCTGGTTCTCCAGCTCCTTGTCCAGCCTCAGTTGGTGCTCGTCCATCTCAGCCTTCAACTTGTTCTCCAGAGCCATCAGCTGCTTCTGGTGCTGTCGCCGCATGCGCTTGTACCTGCAGGGGTCAAAGGTCAGAGGTCAGACTTCCCGCACCCGCACAGGTCATCGACCAGTCCCGTTATCCGCAGTCTCACCCTGACATCTGCTCCCGCAGGGCGGAGCCTTGCTCATGCTCCTGGATCTGCCGGGTCACCAGGCTGGCGGTCCGGATGGTGGCAAAGTGGTCCCTGCCCCTCCGCCGCCGGCCTCCGCCGCGCTCCCCTCCGCCGCGCTCCCCTCCGCCGCGCTCCCCTCCGCCGCCCCCTGCCGGGGGGACGTCGCGCTGCACCTCCACTTCCGGCTGGTAGGGGTCGTCGTAGATGTTGTCGTGGTTCTGCAGGACAGACCATAATAATGTGATGGAACCTTCTGCTTCTAGTAAAATAGCTGTTTGTGGCCAAGACTGACAAAAGGTTAAATTGAGCTTTTTACTGGAGCAACCAGACCAAACAAGATGGCTGGCACCCTGCATCAACTCAAAGATGAACAAACGGAACACAGTTCTAGAGCAGGCAGGAAAAAAGGCTGTTTTCTAGATGTGGGCGGTGTAGTGCAGTGTGGTGTAGGTGTAGCTCCCCCACCAGGGCCTTGTGCAGCACGGAGCTGTTGGAGGTGACGGTGTGCTCCCCCTCCTGCATCATGGCCATCTCCCCGCTGTCGTCGGAGCCGTCGGCCAGGCTGTTGACGGAGCTGCTCTGGGAGCTGGCGCTGATGGACATGGAGGGCAGTGAGTGGGAGCTCTCCATGCTGTTGACGGTGCCGGTGCGGAGCATGTACTGCTCCACGTCCTGGTGGGAGGGGGGAAGCTTTCAGCTTTCTTTCATTCAGTGAAAGTGGCCGAAGTCCAGCTGAGATCTGACATTTTCCCGACACGTTACATGTGATATATTTTTATAACTAAATGACTTGCACCACCACGCCCGCCACGCCCACCAGCCCCGCCCTCAGTGTGAAGGCAGCTCAACTCCTTCACAATGTCCTTTCTATGTCACCCAGCTTTCTCTGCATTCCACCGCTGCCATCGAGGGAAGTGGAGATGATGTGACCCCTAGATAACCAACAGAAAGGCAGGACGCCGGGCCCCGGGCCGGGCCCACTTCCTCATGGTTGACGAAACCTTTTGGTTTGACCTGGAGAACCTCCTTGGCAGAAACCTCCGAGCAGGACAAGCTGGTTCTTCTTGGATCCAACAGCATCATGTTGCTGACATCCCAATCCCCCCCCCCCCTCCTTCTCTTCCTCACCTCCTCTTCCTCACCCCCCTCTGGCGTGGGCCCGTTGTGGGCCTCATGGAACAGGATCTTCTTCATCTTGCGGTACTGCAGGTTGTCCAGCTCACGCACCGCATCCTTGGTCCTGGCAATCAGGTCCATCACCGCGGTAACAGGACGCTCTCTGCACAGGAAGTGATGCTGGGGGGGAGAGGTCAAAGGTTACCAAGTGAATCCTACACAGGTCATTTGAGCAGATTCTCTCCATGAAGCTGAGGCTTTTCAGTGAGGCCCGCGCTCCCTGTGGCCGTCACTCAAGGTCAAGCCTGTCGTGTGGCTCCAGCTCGTACCTTCAGCAGGACGTCAGAGGTTGGTCTGTCCTGCGCGATCTTCTGCAAACACGACTCCACAAAGTTACGGAAGTAGTCCGACCTGAAGCAGGAAGGGACAGGAACAAAGAAAACTTCATGTAGCGACCGCAGAGAAACTTAGCTAGAGCAGCGCCACATAACAGGAAGTAGCAGCTAGCTAGCCAGAAGTAGCGGCCCTAACAGGAAGAACCAGTCAGATAACAGGAAGTAGCGGCTGGCTGACCAGAAGTAGCAGTCCTTACAGGAAGTACCAGTCAGATAACAGGAAGTAGCAGCCGGCTTACAGGAAGTAGGAGCCGTCTTACAGGAAGTGTCTCACCAGTGATTGGACTGCAGGACTGGACTCTCGTTCTGAGCGATGTGGTACAACGCACTCATAGCGTTCATGTTGAAGAGGGGAGGCTTCCTCTCCGCTGGAGAAGGAGACGGGAAGTTCAACATGATGTCATCATCACAGATCAATAGCCTGATTCCTCCCCCGTCTTACCGAGCTCGATGCAGGTGATGCCCAGCGACCACACGTCCACCTTCCCATCGTACTGACCCTCATCCATGGCCAGGATCACCTCTGGGGCCATCCTGCACCAGGGGCCAAACCACCATGACAATCAACATCTATGTATTTACATATTAAACTGTCAATATGTACTTATAAAGCTCATCAATCCATATGTACATATATAACTAATACATCTATATGCACATATATCACTAATACATCTAGACGTACATATATAATTAATATATATGGACATATGAAACTAGTTAATCTATATGAACATATCACCTCATAAGTCTATATGTCCATATTGAACTAACAAATCAATACTACACATCAAAATAATCAATATGTAGATCAGGGTGCTTACCAGTACGGTGTTCCCACGAAGGAATTGGCCGGAGCCATGATGGAGGCGGAGCCAAAGTCTCCCAGTTTGACCTGACCAGGTTCAGTCAGAAGGATGTTCCCTGCCTTCACATCCCTGAGGGGGAGGAGGGGGAGAGAGGAGAGAGGGGGTAAGAGAGGGGGAGAGGAGACGTAGAGAGAGGGGCAGCACGGTGAAACCAATATTAACCAATATATAAACCAATATTACATTTTAGCGTTCATAATTAGAATACTTTATTGAAGAACACTTATATTAACACTTTTATATCCTAAATTAGAAGTGTATAAATACAAATAATTTTGCTGCCTCAACAAATACAGATATAAATACTGGGCTCTCTGCACATCCCTAGTAATAACAATGTGTACCTGTGTATCATGTTGTGGGAGTGCAGGTAGACCAGCCCCTGCAATGCACCATGGGTAATGGCAGCGATCTCCACTTCCTGTAGCGGCTTCTTATGGACTGAGGAAACAGCACGAGTTTATTATAATAACCTGGAATATTTTTATTATAAATATTTAATGACTTTGTTAATATTTTAACACCTTCACAGTGATGTCATTACATTGTTATTATTATTATCTTTATCCTAGAATGCGTGTTGTGCATTTTTATATGTAACAATTATACATAACTCTGACAATAACATTTCAATACAGCCGACATCATTATTTCTTTATAGGAAGCAGGAAGCAGTTACACTGTATACTCTGAAGACATTTTAAATTTAAGACGGTCAAATGATCAGAAGCATAATATGTCGAATATTAAATTCTTACACTTGGAGCAGACAAGCATTATGAAAAAGACAAAATAGTAAGAAAATCGAAGTAAAAATATATGTAAACAACTGAGTAAATGGAGTAAAATGTTTGTTGAAATGAAGACCTCATGAATTCATACTTACGACTCTTTATACTTAATGACATCTAATGCAGCAGCAGGCCTACAGATACACAATCAATACAATGACAATAATAAATAAATATAATAAAATAAATATAATAACTGCTCTTACCTTCCAGGAGGTCTGAGGCCGAGCCCAGGCAGTACTCCATCACCAGCTGCATGCAAATATTTTATGAATAAATCAGTTGAGTAATCACTTAAAATATTTAACAATTATTTACATTTATAAATTAAATTAATAAACATGGTATTAGATGAACTTTAAACAAATATAAATTCTAAAATGTAAATTGTTGCACAAAAAGTATTTCTGATGATTTTTTCCAGGACATTTTGGGCAATTTTATCATATTCCATGACTGAAAATTAAATGACATTCCAGGTTTTCCAGGACGCCTGGGAATCCTGGAACTGCACTATAAAAACACACACGTGCACACTCCTACCCAGGCAGTGTGCTCCCTCAGGTAGCAGCCGTGGTATTCCACCGTGTTGGGGTGACGGAGTTTCTGCAGGAACTTCACCTCCTTGATGATGTCCTGCCATTTCTGTCCAGCAGAGGGGGGGGCGGGGGGGGTTGAACAGGGGGTGAGAAACCGCAGCAGAGCGTCTGGAACCTGAGGACAGAAGGAGACGGTGGTCCTACCTCGTTGGACTGCTTCCCGCTGTAGGACATCTTCTTGATGGCCACCACCTCGTTGGTGCGGATGTCATGAGCCTGGTGGACGAAAGGAGAATTACACCCTGGACCACAGCAGCTTCACAGATCACACCATGTCGCCAACAACTCGGCTTCTGAGAGGGTGATTCCCCTCATTTCACAGGAGCTAGGCCAGCTGATCCCCCTGCAGCCAGGTGCTGAGATAAAGATTCCACACAAGCCACAATACGCAGCTCTCTGATTACATACCATACGCATGTTTTGGGCTCTGAGTCATAGACGGCTGATCCTAAATTTTATTTTATTGTATTTTTTGACAGAAACCGCCACCAATCCCCCTCTTTGGTGAACTATTTTACCATGTTTGGGTCAATAAACAACTCCTCACTACTCCAAGAAGGAGGATCACCACGGGTGAGACAAATAAACAGAGAAACAAACAACAACATGTACATGGAAAAACATAAACATAGAAACAAACAACATGTACATCGAAAAACAAACAGAAACAAACAACAACATGTACATGGAAAAACATAAACATATAAACAAACAACAACATGTACATGGAAAAACATAAACATAGAAACAAACAACATGTACATGGAAAAACACACATAGAAACATCAGACGACAACATGTATCGACAAAACAGAATTAATTAAGTTCATTACAACTGGTCACGTGGCCTCTTCCCGTCATAGTTATGGCAGCAAATGAGGGAGAAAAAGAGAGGGATGCAACCAGGAGGGTGCTGGGGTGCATCAAAGCAGGTGCTGGGTGGGTGTGTGTGTGTGTGTGTGTGTGTGTGTGTGTGTGTGTGTGTGAAGTGTCCCACCCCCGACACCAAAACATTGCCCCGATTTAGGAAGACTCAAGTATTGAATGATGGAGTCATGTCAGTGATAAAAGTTGCCCCTATTTCATCAATGAATCAATGAATCAACATTGTTTTTGGATATTGCCAATAGTTTTTCCATTGAGATGTATTCTATTAATTAATGTAACCATGGGGATGCGGTGGGATTATCTCTCTTTTTCCATTGAGTAATATTATTTTCTTGGCATTTGTTAAGGAGATCACGATGGGTTGGTGGTGTTTAAGTGGTGGATCAGACATACAGACGAGGAGACTGGAGCGCTACGACCCAGAAGGGTTGATAGCTTCTTGGTGGTGTTGGTGCAGAATGCGAGGATAGGTGGGCGGAGCCAGAAGGCATGAAAGTAGTCATCTCTGGTTTTAAGGGAACAGCGAGAGCAAACATCTTCATCCACAAAACCCATTTTGAACATTTTGTGTAGGTGATATGAGCTGTGTGTATTTTGGAGTTGCAGGTCATAGAAAAGGTGTTGTTGCAAATAAGCTTCCACAGGTTGATATCGGTAGGAACAGCAAGGTCTCTCATCCTAATTTGGTCGGAGGAAGCATGAGCGGGGTATTTAAAAATGGCCACATAGGAGGAACATATCATTTTGTATATGGTCAATGGATGTTGGAATGCCGCAGACACAGTGTTGTACAGATGGGTGTATTCCCAAATTTATTAAACCAAAGGCTCATCTTCTGCTGCTGCCATTT
Organism: Zeus faber; assembly: GCF_960531495.2. NCBI lineage: Eukaryota > Metazoa > Chordata > Actinopteri > Zeiformes > Zeidae > Zeus > Zeus faber. Next base: position 27,719,056 of record NC_137207.1, read on the forward strand.
TAGTTCATGTTTACCAGGAAGCGGTCACTTCTTTGGGTATGTCGTTTGTGAAGTAGTGTTTGTATTTTAGTGTCTCTATGGGAAACCTCAAGGAAGCGCACCACATGTTTTTGTAGTGCTTCAAAATTTGAACACAAACATTTGCTACTCAAGAGGGCGAGATATGCGCTCTGCGTAAATGTTTGGGTTGCTGTCTTGCGTAGGGTATGTAACAGACCATGGCATGCTGTTAAATGTGCTCAACAACCTTTTTAATCAATAGGATATAAACCTTTTATCCTCACGGCACAAAAACAACGCTAAACGAATCTCTGCCTGAGTTAGTGGAGGAAGTCTCAAACTTGCAAAAAACCCATTCAAACTGATGTTTAAAAATGAGTCACCTTTACACCGACGTGACCAAAGCAACCAAAAGCAAAATGGAACGATTGATTTAAAAGAGCGACATCACAAACCGGCTCTCGTAAGGAGTCCAACCTGCTGCCGCCGGTCTGAGCGGCCGTAACCATCCAAGCATAATAACTTACGAAGTAGACGGCCCCGAAGCTGCCATGTCCGATCTCCCTCAGGTCGGTGAAGAGCTTCTCTGGATCTTCTCTGTAGAAGAGCTCCGCCACCTCGGGGTCCTTCAGGCTTCCCGCCCGGACACTGGAAGGCATGGCCAGCGCCTGGGGTGGGGTAAGGGAACTTTACTTTTCTCAGTCTCTCTGATTCTAAACAGGGGAATAGTTCAACCCGCCCCGAGCAATGAACTCGCTGTAGTGGACTCGGCACATCAATAAATGTTTTAAACAGAGGAACTGAACCTTCTCCACATCCAGGAGCCTCAGATTGATCCATATGATCAGATTGAGTCTCTGGATACAATTTGATCAGCTTGGTTTTGTTTAGATCTGATTTGTGTCTCTGCCGTCAGGGAGATTAGAGTGAAACTAGTATTCATTAGTTAATGAAAACAAACATTCATTAGTCGACGTTCCCTCATTTAAATCAAATAACAGTGAAATTAAACTATGATTACTTTGTTGGGGACCCCCTGGAAGGACCCCACATAGAGAATCACCATTTTACAGAAAGAACTAAGATCTAGTGTAACCTCACACTTTATGAAGAAATACAATTGTGAAGCCATAACAGCCAGTGTAAAAACTCCACAAAGAAAGGAGGTGAAGAGCAGAAACGACAGAAATGGGAAAGGTGGTCGTCAGGCTGATTTATTACACCATAGACCACTCCTTATGTGGACTCCACCATTAAATCCTGTTGTTCTGCTGCACAGAGCCACTTCCTGCACCTGTCTGGACCTGAGAGCAGGATCCAGCTGTTGGGGTGATGCAGCACCCCCTACAGACCATCATGCAGATGAAGGACAATCTCAATTCAGAATCAAAAGGTTCATTACAATATTTTCATGGGAGGAATTTGTCTCTAGGGATCGGTGTGTTGCTGTACAGACAATACGCGTAACGAGGCTTAACAATGTAGAAAAAGAAAACACAGAAACGAATACACAATACTACACAGAATATACATGACATGGCTCTATTCAGATCAAACACTGTACAAAGTGATAGTATGGCTGCAGGTACAAATATTCTGTTTCCAGAGAGCACATTGACCATAGCCCAAAGAACTGGGTTATGATAAAAAACGATTCTGATTCAGGTGGAGGGATGGAAGGAGGGTGAAGGATTGCTGGAGGGATGGAAGGATGGAGAGAGAGGGATGGGAGGATGGAAGGATGGAGGAATGGAAGAAAGGATGAAGGAAGGGAGGATGAATGGAGGGATGGATGGATGAAGGGATGGGAGTATTGAGGGATGGAAGAATGGGAGGAAGGATGGAGTATGGAGGATAGATGGGAGGATGAAGGATGAGTGATGATGGAGTGATGGGAGGATGAAGGAGAGATGGGAGAATGAAGGGAGGACAAATGAGGGATGATGGATGGATGGGAGAATTGAGAAATTGGAGAATGGAGGGATGGAAGATGAAGGATGGGTGGAGGGATAGAGATGATAGGGAAAAGGAGGGGAGGAGAAGAAGAATCTTTATTCGTAATTCAACGGATAGAGGATGGAGGGACGGAGGGAACAGAACCTGACGAAGGCTCCTGTCTAGCTGCTGTGGATGGGGTAGTAGTGTGCGGTGCAGGGTGTTTCAGTAAAGCTCCACCCTGATCTAAACGCTGATAACCTGGAACCTCCACTCAGGGGACTCTCCACACCGGAGCCCCTGGCGGACCAGGCCTCCGTTCAGAGCCACACTGAACTGAACTGGTTTGATGTGGTGAACTGGGATTCGCCTTTCCCCACCACCACCACCACCACCTCCACCTCCATCAGGACTGACACCCAACGCAAATGAGCCTCGGACCGTGTTGATGAGCCGGTGACCGTCCGGTCTTACCGTGGTTCCCTGGTTCCTCTGCAGCTAGCTGGCAGCTAGCTCGCCGGTATGAGTGGAAAGTCGGGTCCGCTCCGCGCTCCTCCTCTCTGGGGTTACTCCGCAGCACCACACCACCCGCCACGGCTGTTTATCACGGCCCGCTCCATTCTGCTCCCACTAGCCTGTTAGCCTGTTAGCCTGTTAGCCTGTAGCACCAGCTGTGTGTGTGTGTGTGTGTGTGTGTGTGTGTGTGTGTGCGTCAGGTAGCTTAGCAGGCTAGCGGAGCTAGCAGCCAGGCCGACCCGCCCACAGTGAATCAGGGCTTAGCTTCGGCTACCGTTAGCAGGATGCTAGCGTGAGACCAGGCGCAGCCGACTGGGACCGCAGCGGGGCTCCGGGCTCTGGTTCTGGGCTCTGGGTGTCGGCTGGTTCGGTCCCTGTCTCGGCCCCTCCTGTCATCACGGTGCGGCCCGGTTCCGCTGCTCGTCTTTCTCCGGTTTTTTTGTTCAGGACTTCATGATGGCGGAGCGGGGCGGGAGCCGAGCGGAAGTCCGAGTGCAAACCGGAAGTTGCGGTGCAGGAGAAAACGAATAATTAGAATATAATAAGTAGAATATAATAATTAGAATATAATAATTAGAATATAATAAGTAGAATATAATAATTAGAATATAATAATTAGAATATAATAATTAGAATATAATAAGTAGAATATAATAAGTAGAATATAATAATTAGAATATAATAATTAGAATATAATAATTAGAATATAATAAGTAGAATATAATAAGTAGAATATAATAATTAGAATATAATAATTAGAATATAATAAGTAGAATATAATAATTAGAATATAATAATTAGAATATAATAAGTAGAATATAATAAGTAGAATATAATAATTAGAATATAATAATTAGAATATAATAAGTAGAATATAATAATTAGAATATAATAAGTAGAATATAATAATTAGAATATAATAATTAGAATATAATAAGTAGAATATAATAATTAGAATATGATAATTAGAATATAATAAGTAGAATATAATAATTAGAATATAATAAGTAGAATATAATAATTAGAATATAATAATTAGAATATAATAAGTAGAATATAATAACTAGAATATAATAATTAGAATATAATAATTAGAATAAAATAAGTAGAATATAATAAGTAGAATATAATAAGTAGAATATAATAATTAGAATATAATAAGTAGAATATAATAACTAGAATATAATAACTAGAATATAATAAGTAGAATATAATAAGTAGAATATAATAACTAGAATATAATAATTAGAATATAATAAGTAGAATATAATAAGTAGAATATAATAAGTAGAATATAATAATTAGAATATAATAAGTAGAATATAATAAGTAGAATATAATAACTAGAATATAATAATTAGAATATAATAATTAGAATATAATAAGTAGAATATAATAAGTAGAATATAATAATTAGAATATAATAATTAGAATATAATAAGTAGAATATAATAAGTAGAATATAATAACTAGAATATAATAATTAGAATATAATAATTAGAATATAATAACTAGAATATAATAATTAGAATATAATAATTAGAATATAATAACTAGAATATAATAAGTAGAATATAATAAGTAGAATATAATAAGTAGAATATAATAACTAGAATATAATAATTAGAATATATTAATTAGAATAAAATAAGTAGAATATAATAAGTAGAATATAATAAGTAGAATATAATAATTAGAATATAAATAATAAGTAGAATATAATAAGTAGAATATAATAAGTAGAATATAATAAGTAGAATATAATAAGTAGAATATAATAACTAGAATATAATAATTAGAATATAATAATTAGAATATAATAAGTAGAATATAATAAGTAGAATATAATAATTAGAATATAATAAGTAGAATATAATAAGTAGAATATAATAAGTAGAATATAATAACTAGAATATAATAATTAGAATATAATAATTAGAATATAATAACTAGAATATAATAATTAGAATATAATAATTAGAATATAATAACTAGAATATAATAAGTAGAATATAATAAGTAGAATATAATAAGTAGAATATAATAATTAGAATATAATAATTAGAATATAATAACTAGAATATAATAAGTAGAATATAATAAGTAGAATATAATAACTAGAATATAATAAGTAGAATATAATAATTAGAATATAATAATTAGAATATAATAACTAGAATATAATAATTAGAATATAATAACTAGAATATAATAACTAGAATATAATAATTAGAATATAATAATTAGAATATAATAACTAGAATATAATAATTAGAATATAATAATTAGAATATAATAATTAGAATATAATAAGTAGAATATAATAATTAGAATATAATAAGTAGAATATAATAATTAGAATATAATAACTAGAATATAATAATTAGAATATAATAACTAGAATATAATAACTAGAATATAATAAGTAGAATATAATAATTAGAATATAATAACTAGAATATAATAACTAGAATATAATAACTAGAATATAATAAGTAGAATATAATAATTAGAATATAATAAGTAGAATATAATAAGTAGAATATAATAAGTAGAATATAATAATTAGAATAAAATAAGTAGAATATAATAATTAGAATATAATAAGTAGAATATAATAAGTAGAATATAATAAGTAGAATATAATAATTAGAATATAATAAGTAGAATATGATAATTAGAATATAATAATTAGAATATAATAACTAGAATATAATAATTAGAATATAATAACTAGAATATAATAATTAGAATATAATAACTAGAATATAATAACTAGAATATAATAATTAGAATATGATAACTAGAATATAATAATTAGAATATAATAACTAGAATATAATAACTAGAATATAATAACTACAATATAATCATTAGAATATAATAACTAGAATATAATAACTAGAATATAATCATTAGAATATAATAACTAGAATATAATAATTAGAATATAATAATTAGAATATAATAACTAGAATATAATAATTCGAATATTATAACTAGACTATAATAATTAGAATATAATAACTAGAATATAATAACTAGAATATAATAATTAGAATATAATAATTAGAATATAATAATTAGAATATAATAACTAGAATATAATAACTAGAATATAATAATTAGAATATAATAACTAGAATATAATAATTAGAATATAATAATTTGAATATAATAACTAGAATATAATAACTTGAATATAATAACTAGAATATAATAACTAGA
>NC_137207.1:27727234-27747234 GCF_960531495.2 Zeus faber
AAAAACACATAAATACACATACAAATACAGACACATAAACTTAAAAATACATAAAAACACATAAACATACATCCAAATAAATTCACATAAACATACATAAACATAAATCCAAATAAATACACAAAAATACATACACATAAACATAAAAACACATTGTGGTGTGGGATGGTGTGGTTGAGCAGCCACACCTGACCTGGATCTAGGTGACTGGGTCAGGGTGGCTGCATACCTGTTGCTGGTTGGTTGGTGTAAGGAGCAGCAGGTAAAAGCCCCATCCCCACACTCACTCAGGAGAGGAGCCCTTGTCATGACACATGTCCATCTGCTCCGGGCTTGTTCCATCGAGCCTCCTCTCTACAATAAACTGTGTGTTCCCAACCCCATCGTCTGTCTCTGTGACGGAGGTCCCTGAAAACACCACTTGAGTGGTTGGCAGCAGGCTGGACTGCCACAGTGTATAAATACAGTCTCCAAGTCTGTACAAATATACAAGTATGTACAAATATACACATATGTTTCAATACAGTATACAAGTATGTATAAATATACAAGTATGTTTCAATATACATGTATAAATATGCAAGTATGTATAAATATACAAGTATGTATAAAAATACAAGTAGGTACATATATACAAGTATGTTTCAATATAGTATACAAGTATGTACAAATATACAAGTATGTAGAATTATACAAGTATGTTTCAATACAGTAAACAAGTATGTATAATTAAACAAGTATGTATAAATATACAAGTATGTGCAAATATACACGTATGTTTCAATACAGTATATACTGTAAGTATGTATAAATTTACAAATATGTATAATTACACAAGTATGTATAAATATACAAGTATGTACAAATATACAAGTATGCACAAATATACACGTATGTTTCAATACAGTATATACTGTAAGTATGTATAAATATACAAATATGTATAATTACACAAGTATGTATAAATATACAAGTATGTACAAATATACAAGTATGCACAAATATACAATAATGTTTCAATACTGTATACAAGTATGTATGAATATACAAGTATGTATAATAATACAAGTATGTATAAATATACAAGTATGTCTAAATATACAAGTATGTTTAAATACAGTATACAAGTATATCTAAATATACAAGTATGTATAAATAAACATACATACACATAAAGATAATGCACCTTTTACTCTTAATAATTTTACCATCCAAAGGAACCTAACCCTCACCCCCCTCTCATCCTCCTCTCGTGACCCTCTCGTCCTCCTCTCATCCCCCTCTCATCCTCCCCTTGTCCCTCTTGTCCCCCTTTCGTCCTCCTTTTGTCCCCCTCTCGTCCTCCTCTCGTCCCCCTCTCGCCCCCCTCTTGACCTCCTCTCGTCCTCCCCTTGTCCCCCTCTCGTCCCCCTCTTGCCCCCCTCTCGTCCTCCTTTCCTCCTCCTCTCGTCCCCCTCTCGTCCCCCTCTCGTCCCCCTCTTGCCCCCCTCTCGTCCTCCTTTCCTCCTCCTTTCGTCCCCCTCTCGTCCCCCTCTCGTCCTCCCCTTGTCCCCCTCTCGTCCCCCTCTCGGCCCCCTCTCGTCCTCCCCTTGTCCCCCTCTCGTCCCCCTCTCGTGACCCTCTCATCCCCCTCTCATCCTCCCCTTGTCCCTCTTGTCCCCCTTTCATCCTCCTTTTGTCCCCCTCTCGTCCTCCTCTCGTCCCCCTCTCGCCCCCCTCTTGACCTCCTCTCGTCCTCCCCTTGTCCCCCTCTCGTCCCCCTCTTGCCCCCCTCTCGTCCTCCTTTCCTCCTCCTCTCGTCCCCCTCTCGTCCCCCTATCGTCCTCCCCTTGTCCCCCTCTCGCCCCACTCTCGTCCTCCCCTTGTCCCCCTCTCGTCCCCCTCTCGTCCTCCCCTTGTCCCCCTCTCGTCCCCCTCTCGTCCTCCCCTTGTCCCCCTCTCGTCCCCCTCTCGCCCCCCTCTCGTCCTCCCCTTGTCCCCCTCTCGTCCCCCTCTCGTGACCCTCTCGTCCCCCTCTCGTCCTCCCTTTGTCCCCCTCTCGTCCTCCCCTTGTCCCCCTCTCGCCCCCCTCTCGTCCTCCCCTTGTCCCCCTCTCGCCCTCCCTCTCGTCCTCCCCTTGTCCCCCTCTCGTCCTCCTCTCGTCCCCCTCTCATCCTCCCCTTGTCCCCCTCTCGCCCCCCTCTCGTCCTCCCCCTGTTCCCCTCTCGCCCCCCTCTCGTCCCCCTCTCGCCCCCCTCTCGTCCTCCCCTTGTCCCCCTCTCGCCCCCCTCTCGTCCTCACCTTGTCCCCCTCTCGCCCTCCCTCTCGTCCTCCCCTTGTCCCCCTCTCGTCCACCTCTCGTCCTCCCCTTGTCCACCTCTTGTCCCCCTTTCGTCCTCCTTTTGTCCCCCTCTCGTCCTCCCCTTGTCCCCCTCTCGCCCCCTCTCATCCTCCCCTCGCCCTCCCCTCTTCACCCTCTCTTCACCCTCTCGTCCCCCTCTCTTCACCCTCTCGTCCCCCTCTCGTCCCACTCTCGTCCTCCTCTCGTCCCCCTTTCGTCCTCCTCTCGTCCTCCTCTCGCCCCCCTTCGTCCCCTCTCGTCCTCCTCTCGCCCCCCTCTCGTCTCCCTCTCGTCCTCCCCTTGTCCCTCTCTATCCCCCTTGTCCTCCCCTTGTCCCTCTCTATCCCCCTTGTCCCTCTCTATCCCCCTTGTCCTCCCCTTGTCCCTCTCTATCCCCCTTGTCCCTCTCTCGTCCTCCCCTTGTCCCTCTCTATCCCCCTTGTCCCCCTCTCATCCTCCCCTCATCCTCCTCGTCCTCCCCTCGTCCTTCCATCCTCTTGCCCCCTCCCATCAGAATGACAGTTCACCAGTTCCTGCTGGGCCGTCGCCCAGAGGATTATGGTTCTTATGAAACAGATTTCTGATTAATTTACATAAGAGGACAGTGGGGGCCGGGGGGGGGGGGGGTGAGACGCCTGGACATCTGGACCCGGGGACCCGGCGTCACGGGACCCAGATGATCCAGCCAATGAACAGGAGGCATGGGAGCGTTTCATGGAACAGCTAATCTGTTCTTCTGGTAAATGTAATCAATAGCAGATAATAACCATAGATTGCGTGCGCTCACTCAACATTGACTTCACAAAGCTCCGCCCTCCAGCTCCGTCCTGATTGGCTTCCCTAGCACCAATAAAGACCAAGCTAGAGGGCGGAGCCTTTCATAGAACGCAGTGATATTCGCTGTCATCAGGAGGATTTATTCATATTTATTTATTCTTCAGTAGAAATAATGACAAACATTCAAACTGCTGATTACTACTATTATATTATGTAATATCATATAATATTATACTATATAATATTATAAGATATTATGTTATATTACATTATATTAAATTACATTACATTCTATTATATTATTTTATACTATATAATTATATTATATTATGTTATATTACATAACTCTATTATATTATGGTTGATCTGCAGCGTTAAAACTTCCAGATGCTGCTTCACTGTGTTTACAGTAACAGGCATTAAATTAGAAGAATGCACATTCTTCTTCTTCTTCTGATTATTATTATTATTATTATTATTATTATTATTATTATTATTATTATTATTATTATTTATAAAAAAAAATAAAAAAAAAATAATAATAATAATAATAATGCACAAATGTACATTGAAATATGAACTCCAGGGGTTAGGGTTCATTTAAGTATAACCTTCAGGCTCCAAGGTCCATCCTGGAGGTTCTGACTGTCGCCTTCTAGAGGAACTGGACCTTATCCCCTCGGGACCCTCTGGATGTTCTAGGCCTTCTCCTTCAGGACCTTCTGGACCTTCTCCCCTCAGAATGGAGGTTCAGGTTCCCCAAGGTTCAAATGATCCTCATTCCTGGAACATTTCAAGATCCTACCTTCTACATCTACAGAGTTGAATCATCGAACCGCTCGGTAGAACCTTCCCCACCAACCAGTTCTTCTGGACAGATGCTGAGGAACTCTTTCCTTTTTGATTGTTTTACTGTTCCCTTGGATCCTTCAAGTCTTTCTGTCCTCTGTTCTGACAGTTTGTTCTTCCCCTGGAGAGAAAATAAAGACCTGAGCTGAACTGAAGCTGCTCCTTCCTTGTTTATTTTGGATCTTTAAAGATGATGAAACATGAATAAATAATCCCCTTTCTCCCAGTTGGAGGTCAATTATCCTTTGTGTTGTGACCTGTATTTAACAGAGGATCTGACCTTTGACCCCGTCACCAGACCCAGCGGAGGTAAGCCCACAGTGCGGTGACGTAGCGGGGGGCGGACCGCGCCAGACCTTCCATCCTGCTTATCAGCTGCTGATCTGCTGCACGGCATCATCCTGCAGAGCATCACCCTGCATCCTGCAGCTCCGTCAGCTCCATCGGGTAGACACGGAGGGCAGAGCCGCAGCCCTCCGGCGGGACAGGACCAGGAGGCAGGAGGACCTCGGGGAGCAGGACCAGGACCCCGGGTGAAGAGACTCCTTCTGCTACAGGACACAAAGAGGAGGAAGGTGAGGACGGACGGAGAACAAGGAACCTGAAGAAACCTCCTACTTCAACCCAAACGGAGTAGTTGCATCCAGTTCAGAAATGACAAACTTTGTATATATACAAATTTGGGCATACAGTATATGTTTATATGTTTATATATTCATATATTTACATTTGAATACAAGGGATTACTGCTTTCTTGTTTATTTTTATTGTTAACTGTATTTTGTCAACGTTCTTTCAATGTCCATTTGAAATTGAGAAATGATGCAGATTTTAAATTGAAAAATAAATGAAATCAAGTTTTTTCTTCATTGATCCAATGATTATTTCAGTGTACGCTGCAAAAAGCTTGAACTGTAAAAACGTGGTCATTTAATGATCAACAGTTGATTTGTCCTTGGAAAGTGTCTCCAATTGAATGTGGTTTGGAGTCAATTTATCAAGTTATTTTTCATTCTGCTCTCACCATCATATCAAAATCAATATCAATATCAATATTTCATGTCAATATCAATATCAATCAATAACAGGCAGTGCATGTGTGGTGTCTCCTCAGAGATGAGTTTGGGAGCAGCCTGCATCTTCCTGCGGGGGGGAAAGAACATTGTAAGTAATAAAAAATACAAAATTAATGATAAGTAACAAAAAGTATAAATATACAACGAGAAGCTAAGAGGAATATCTATCTGTTTATGACATACATATATACAGTATATAATCAATAATGATGCATGATCAAATATAATACTAATGAACTTATTGTTGATTTAAGTCGTCATTAAGCCGCAGTTTATTCAACAAATGTCAAATCAGTCAAATAACTTCAATTCTTTTACTGACGCGGTCCTTGAAAACAAGACACCCGACGTGTTTCAAGACCCCTCACGTCTTTGTTTCTGCTTCCAGGCGCGACAACTGGCCGAGGATGAGATCGACGGTAAACACAACGTTCGATTATTCTCACACGTAGAAGCGGTTGAACGTCAGCGAACGCCTGCAGAGCGTCCTCACACCTGTCCTCCGCAGAGCTCCGCGAGGCCTTCAACGAGTTCGACAAGGACAAGGACGGCCTGATCAGCTGCAAGGACCTGGGCAACCTGATGAGGACCATGGGCTACATGCCCACGGAGATGGAGCTGATCGAGCTGAGCCAGAACATCAACATGAACTGTGAGTCCAACGCCAAGCTTCCTACAAGTACAGGTACAAGTACATCCACACATACAAGTTCACATACCAGAACATCAACATGTACTGTGAGTTCAACGCCAAGCTTACTACAAGTACAAGTACATCCACACATACGAGGACACGTACCAGAACATCAACATGAACTGTGAGTCCAATGCCAAGCTTCCTACAAGTACAAGTACAAGTACATCCACACATACAAGTACACATACCAGAACATCAACCTGAACTGTGAGTCCAACGCCAAGCTTACTACAAGTACAAGTACAAGTACAAGTACATCCACACATACAAGTACACATACCAGAACATCAACATGAACTGTGAGTCCAACACCAAGCTTCGTACAAGTACAAGAACATCCACACATACGAGTACAGATACCAGAACATCAACATGAACTGTGAGTCCAACGCCAAGCTTACTACAAGTACACATTCAAGTACAAGTACATCCACACATACAAGTACACATACCAGAACATCAACATGAACTGTGAGTCCAACACCAAGCTTCGTACAAGTACAAGTACATCCACACATACAAGTACACATACCAGAACATCAACATGAACTGTGAGTCCAACGCCAAGCTTCCTACAAGTACACATTCAAGTACAAGTACATCCACACATACGAGTGCACATACCAGAACATCAATATGAACTGTGAGTCCAACGCCAAGCTTACTACAAGTACAAGTACAAGTACAAGTACATCCACACATACAAGTACACATACCAGAACATCAACATGAACTGTGAGTCCAACGCCAAGCTTCGTACAAGTACAAGTACATCCACACATACGAGTACACATACCAGAACATCAACATGAACTGTGAGTCCAACGCCAAGCTTCGTACAAGTACAAGTACATCCACACATACGAGTACACATACCAGAACATCAATATGAACTGTGCTTTAAGAAGCACTTTTAGACCCAGCTCTTCAGTGAGTACCTCCTGTCCTAACCTACAATTACTTAGCACCACCTTGCAGTATTTATTGTTACACCAATGTTGTTGTTACACTAATCTCTGTCGCAATGTAGCTGAATGTTATTCTCCCTTGTAAGTCGCTTTGGATAAAAGCGTCTGATAAATGACTAAATGTAAATGTGAGTCCAACGCCAAGCTTACTACAAGTACAAGTACAAGTACAAGTACATCCACACATATAAGTACACATACCAGAACATCAACATGAACTGTGAGTCCAACGCCAAGCTTCCTACAAGTACAAGTACAAGTACATCCACACATATAAGTACACATACCAGAACATCAACATGAACTGTGAGTCCAATGCCAAGCTTCTAACAAGTACAAGTACGTCTACACATACAAGAACACATACAAGTACAAGTACAGGTACAAGTACACATACAAGTACAGGTAGAAGTATAGGTACAGGTACAAGTACACATGCAAGTACAAGTACAATTACACATAAAAGTACAAGTACACATTCAAGTATATGTACAAGTAAACATTCAAGTACAAGTACACATACAAATACAAGTATGAGTACATGTACAAATAGAAGTACACATACAAGTACAAGATCATTCAGCAAGAGAGGGAGGTACTGAGTCATGGAGGTCAGGGACCCATGGAGATCAAGGATGAATAGAGGTCAGGGACACATGGAGGTCAGGGACACATGGAGGCCAGGGTCACATGGAGGTCAGGGACACATGGAGTTCAGGGACATATGGACGTCAGGGACACATGGAGTTCAGGGACATATGGAGGTCAGGGACACATGGAGTTCAAGGATGAATAGAGGTCAGGGATGCATGGAGGTCAGGGACACATGGAGGTCAGAGACGCATGGGAACAGAGACACATGGAGTTCAACGATGAATAGAGGTCAGGGATGCATGGAGGTCAGGGACACATGGAGGTCAGGGACGCATGGAGGTCAGGGACGCATTGGAGTTCAAGGATGAATAGAGGTCAGGGAAACATGGAGTTCAGGGACCCATGGAGGTCAGGGACACATGGAGTTCAAGGATGAATAGAGGTCAGGGATGCATGGAGGTCGGGGACACATGGAGGTCAGGGACACATGGAGTTCAGGGACGCATGGAGTTCAGGGACCCATGGAGGTCAGGGACGCATGGAGGTCAGGGACGCATTGGAGTTCAAGGATGAATAGAGGTCAGGGACCCATGGAGGTCAGGGACACATGGAGTTCAAGGATGAATAGAGGTCAGGGACCCATGGAGGTCAGGGACGCATGGAGGTCAGGGACGCATGGAGTTCAAGGATGAATAGAGGTCAGGGACGCATGGAGGTCAGGGACGCATGGAGTTCAGGGACACATGGACGTCAGGGACGCATGGAGTTCAAGGATGAATAGAGGTCAGGGACGCATGGAGGTCAGGGACGCATGGAGTTCAGGGACACATGGACGTCAGGGACGCATGGAGTTCAAGGATGAATAGAGGTCAGGGACGCATGGAGGTCAGGGACACATGGAGTTCAAGGATGAATAGAGGTCAGGGACCCATGGAGGTCAGGGACGCATGGAGGTCAGGGACGCATGGAGGTCAGGGACGCATGGAGGTCAGGGACGCATGGAGTTCAAGGATGAATAGAGATCAGGGACGCATGGAGTTCAGGGATGCATGGAGTTCAGGGACGCATGGAGTTCAGGGACACATGGACGTCAGGGACACATAGAGTTCAAGGACACGTGTATCGGATCACACGTGTCCCTGGTCCCATTGAAGGACCACCTCCTCTCTCTCCTCCTCCTTCTCCTCCTCCTCTCAGTGGGGGGTAGGGTGGACTTTGAGGACTTTGTGGAGCTCATGGCTCCCAAACTCCTGGCTGAGACGGCCGGCATGATCGGCATGAAGGAGCTGAAGGACGCTTTCAAGGAGGTGAGACGGAAGAACACAACATGTTGTATAACTTTATATTCTTTGTACTTCAATCAACTCATTCTACTCTACTCAAATCAATTTTTCAATTTGAAGGTTCTCTATTTCCATAGAAACAGTCGTTTCAATTGCCAACGCAAGTGTCAAAATGAAACAACGAAACAAGAAAAACAAAGTAAATGTCCAAACATGCAAGAATAGTGAATCAGAAATAACTTCAAGTAAAATATAAAAATGTACAGTTGCAGTTAAATAACAAGTAAATAGTAAATATAAGTGTAGTGATTAAATGTGGATGCTGCAAATATTGTTGTGTTATCAAAACCATTTGTTGTGTATGTATGTACAGTTAGTGTGTCTATGTGCAGAGGTCACATGTGCCGCTCAGTCTTCACGGTGCTTGTCATCGTTGGACGTCGTCTCCGCTCACAGCAGCAGACGATGACGTTGTTTTCCAGACCTTTCGCTGCTTGTCCTCCTGCCGCCGTGCGTCTCTGAGGTCCTGCTACAGTTGGCAGTGCAGCCGGGTTTCCACCTCCTGCTGTGTGCAGTGGGTGCACGGTCTTTCCTCTCTGGGTTGCCAGATCTGGGTTGCCAGGTCTGCCTGTGGCGGCCTCCCCCCACGGCCAGGCTGTGTTCACCGAGTCTGTACATCCTCAAGGACTTCCTTTGTTTTTGGATCGTCTACAGGTCAGGTCACCTGATGCTGACTGTTCTCTCTTTAGGGCTAAATGCATTCCAGTCTGTTCCAGTCTGTTCCAGTCTGTTCCAGTTTGTTCCAGTTTGTTCCAGTTTGCTGTTTTTTGCTGATGCTTTCTAGTGTGTAGTTGGACTTAGTAGTTTGGTTTTTGTTTTCTGCTCATTTGCTTTGGTCTCCTGGGCTTCCTGGCTGAGGGGCTCCTCCCTACAGTCTCTCTGGAGATCGGGCTCTGTTAGGGGGCGTGTCAGGGTCACTTCCTTTTAGGTGGCAATGAAATTGAAATGATCTCTTTTGAATTTTTATAATTAATGGGTTTCATCCTAATTCTGCTCTGCATGCATTATTTGCGGTTTTCGTTGGACTGGTAGAACGTTTTTTTGCAGAATTCTGCAGCGTTTCAATTTGGTGTTGGTCCCATTTTGTAAAGTCTTGGTTGGTGAGTGAACCCCAGACCTGGCAGCCAGGGAAACGGTTCTATTACCGAGTCCAATATTTGAAGGCAGATTTGAGTGGGGATGTCCAGTTTGATGTTCCTTTCGATGGCGTAGAAAGCCCTTGTGGCCTTGTCCCTCAGGTGGTTCACTGCTTGGTTGAAGTTACCTGTGGTGCTGTTGTTCAGGTCCAGTGTTGTTGTGTATGTTCTGGAGCAACAGTATCTAGAAAGTTCTGAAGGCTGTGGTTTTAGACACTGGCCTTTTTTTGGAATATGATTCGTCTCGGTCAGATCGAATGTCAGGGCTACGTCTGGGAGAATCGGTGCAGAAGATGTAACTGCTGTTGTAGCCCTTCCTTGGTCGGGGGCAGGAGCACCCGAGGGTCTGCAAACAGGAGGCGTTTGACTTGTGTCGGCGAGGCGGATGCCAGGCGGATGCCAGGCGCTGCAGGGCGCTCCAATGCCCTCGCCACCTCAGTGATGTAGATGTTGAGGAGGGTGGGGCTCAAGCTACATCCTTGTCTGACCCTTTGGGGAAAGTCTGTTTTTGTCGATCTTGACTGCACACTTGTATGTGTACGTGAAGTTTATGACGTAGGTTTCTCCCCACGACAACACTTTGTAAAAGTTGATACAGCAGACGCTCGTGTCCGATAGAAGAAAAGGCTTTTTTCACGTCAACAAAGCAGGAGAATATTTTGCTTTTGATCAGTTGGTCGTCAATTTGGGCGCTAAGGGGGGAGACACCATCCGTTGTGTGATTCAGTCTGGAGCTGTAGCGTCTCTGGATCATGATCGTAGAGAGGACTTCCCTGAGGCTGCTGTTGACACAGATCCCACGGTAGTTTTCGGGTCGTTTGTCTCCGCTTTCGTGTAGCGGTGTTATCCGTCGTGGTTCCAAATGTTGGAAGATGTCGGCGCTGAGGACGACGTTAGAGGTTGAATATAGCTGTGGCAGTCTCGCCACTACTCTACCTCTACTCTACTCTACTCTCCCTCTACTCTACCTCTAGGCACGGTGGCGCAGTGCATTGCACTGCTGCCTCACAGCAAGAAGATCCTGGGTTTGATTCCCGCCTGGGGCGCTGTTGGCACCGTGCTCCGGCGGGTTATCTTCCAAAAAACAGGAGCCTTGGAGCCTTGGAGTTTGCATGTTCTCCCCGTGCTCACATGGGGTTTCCTCCACCTCACGTCAGTAAGGACCCCCACCAAAAACATGCACCATCATGGTGTGACCAGCGATGGACACTTATCACCTGGTCCCCGGGCGCGTCCACGTACGCTGCCCCCTGCTCCTGGCTGTGCCCCCGGAGGAAGGACAAGCCAGGATGGTTCAATGCAGAGGAGCCATTTCACCAGCACCATCAAAGCATGTGCATGTGTGTGTGTGCAAGCATGTGTTGTGGAGTGTCGTGTGACAATTAAAGACTGTTTCTTCTTTTCTAACCTACCTCTACTCTACTCTGCTCATACACTACTCGATCTCTACTCTACCCTTCTCTATTGTATCAGTTTGACATGGATGGTGATGGAGAGATCACCACGAACGAGCTGCGCTTGGCCATGACCAAGCTGATGGGTGAGCACATGAACCGGCGCGAGATCGACGCCATCGTGCGGGAGGCGGACAACAACGGCGACGGAACCGTGGACTTCGAAGGTAACCGGTTAGCCAGTTAGCCAGGTAGCCAGGTAGCCAGGTAGCCAGTTAGCCAGGTAGCCAGTTAGCCAGTTAGCCAGTTAGCCAGGTAGCCAGGTAGCCAGATAGCCAGGTAGGCAGTTAGCCAGGTAGCCAGTTAGCCAGATAGCCAGATAGCCAGGTAGCCAGTTAGCATTAGCACTAGCTCTGTCAGCATCACAATCATGCTTCTGAAGCAGCGGAGCCTGCATTCCATCCTCTACTGTTTCCACAGAGTTTGTGAGAATGATGTCACGCGAATGAGCCTGGAAGGAGGAGAAAGAAGAGGAAGAGGAGAAGATGAGGAGGAGGAGGAGAAGAGGAGAAGAGGAGGAGGAGAAGAGGAGGAGAAGAAGAGGAGGAGGAGGAGGGGAAGAGGAGGAGAAGAGGAGGAGGAGGAGAAGAGGAGGAGGAGGAGGGGAAGAGGAGGAGAAGAAGAGGAGGAGGAGAAGAGGAGGAGGAGGAGAAGAGGAGGAGGAGGAGAAGAGGAGGAGGAGAAGAGGAGGAGGAGGAGAAGAGGAGGAGGAGAAGAGGAGGAGGAGGAGGAGAAGAGGAGGAGGAGAAGAAGAGGAGGAGGAGGAGAAGAGGAGGAGGGGAAGAGGAGGAGGAGGAGGAGGAGGGGAAGAGGAGGAGGAGAAGAGGAGGAGGAGGAGGAGGGGAAGAGGAGGAGATGAAGAGGAGGAGGAGAAGAGGAGGAGGAGGAGAAGAGGAGGAGGAGGGGAAGAGGAGGAGGAGAAGAGGAGGAGGAGAAGAGGAGGAGGAGGAGAAGAGGAGGAGGGGAAGAGGAGGAGGAGGAGAAGAGGAGAAGAGGAGGAGGAGAAGAGGAGGAGAAGAAGAGGAGGAGGAGGAGGGGAAGAGGAGGAGAAGAGGAGGAGGAGGAGAAGAGGAGGAGGAGGAGGGGAAGAGGAGGAGAAGAAGAGGAGGAGGAGAAGAGGAGGAGGAGAAGAGGAGGAGGAGAAGAGGAGGAGGAGGAGAAGAGGAGGAGGAGGAGGGGAAGAGGAGGAGAAGAAGAGGAGGAGGAGAAGAGGAGGAGGAGGAGAAGAGGAGGAGGAGGAGAAGAGGAGGAGGAGAAGAGGAGGAGGAGGAGAAGAGGAGGAGGAGAAGAGGAGGAGGAGGAGGAGAAGAGGAGGAGGAGAAGAAGAGGAGGAGGAGGAGAAGAGGAGGAGGGGAAGAGGAGGAGGGGAAGAGGAGGAGGAGGAGGGGAAGAGGAGGAGGAGAAGAGGAGGAGGAGGAGGAGGGGAAGAGGAGGAGATGAAGAGGAGGAGGAGAAGAGGAGGAGGAGGAGAAGAGGAGGAGGAGGGGAAGAGGAGGAGGAGAAGAGGAGGAGGAGAAGAGGAGGAGGAGGAGAAGAGGAGGAGGGGAAGAGGAGGAGGAGGAGAAGAGGAGAAGAGGAGGAGGAGAAGAGGAGGAGAAGAAGAGGAGGAGGAGGAGGGGAAGAGGAGGAGAAGAGGAGGAGGAGGAGAAGAGGAGGAGGAGGAGGGGAAGAGGAGGAGAAGAAGAGGAGGAGGAGAAGAGGAGGAGGAGAAGAGGAGGAGGAGAAGAGGAGGAGGAGGAGAAGAGGAGGAGGAGGAGGGGAAGAGGAGGAGAAGAAGAGGAGGAGGAGAAGAGGAGGAGGAGGAGAAGAGGAGGAGGAGGAGAAGAGGAGGAGGAGAAGAGGAGGAGGAGGAGAAGAGGAGGAGGAGAAGAGGAGGAGGAGGAGGAGAAGAGGAGGAGGAGAAGAAGAGGAGGAGGAGGAGAAGAGGAGGAGGGGAAGAGGAGGAGGGGAAGAGGAGGAGGAGGAGGGGAAGAGGAGGAGGAGAAGAGGAGGAGGAGGAGGAGGGGAAGAGGAGGAGATGAAGAGGAGGAGGAGAAGAGGAGGAGGAGGAGAAGAGGAGGAGGAGGGGAAGAGGAGGAGGAGAAGAGGAGGAGGAGGAGAAGAGGAGGAGGGGAAGAGGAGGAGGAGGAGAAGAGGAGGAGGGGAAGAGGAGGAGGAGGAGGAGGGGAAGAGGAGGAGGAGAAGAGGACACCTCTGTGCTCTTGTGTTGGGCTGCAGTAAAAGGACTCATCGTGGCTGATCAGCTGATCGGCCGAGGTGGGAAGTCTGTGTTGAGAAGGTAGAAGTGCATTCCAACCATGCTGACGTAGTTAGCATCGGCCCAGAGCTCCAACTGAGTGGAAGCAGCTGCTCAGTGCAGGGAGGACCACCTTGCAGGGCTTTTACCTTCTGAACCTGGAGCCGTCCACCTCTTCTGATTGGCTGATGCGAGCGGCATTGCTTGGGAGGCCAGAGTTTTGTTTCCACGACGCATCGGATTCAAAGCGACGCATCGGATTCAAAGCTGCATGGAACGGGCTGCGTGGTCTGAACACAGCGTGTTCGATTCCACGCTGGTATCAGGTCGTACACGTTTAGCTTCAGCCCTCTCAACCCTCTACTACCCCAAGTGTGTAGAACTTTGTGTCTTCAAAATATTTATAATAACGTCCGTTCAGGCTCCAAAGTATCCTGTTCCAATGGGAGCGGGGATGTGACGGGGTGGAGAAGGTTGTTTCCTTGCAGGTGGATGGTGCCCCCACCCTCAGGCTCTCTGGTAAGAGGCAGACGACCAGAACCAAATCAGTTCTGTGTCACGGTTTGAAAGCAGCAAAGCATGATGGGAGCTCCGTGACCCTCTGGCCCTGGTATGCAAAACACACATTCTGACAGAGAGGACGGATGAGGACGGAGCGAGGGCAGAAAACACCGTCATCTGAAATTCTTCCGCCGCGCTACAGCGTTAATCCCTCAAAACGTCTCTTCCCAAAGCGGACCACGCCCAAAGCGGACCACGCCCAAAGCGGACCACGCCCAATCCAGCTCCACGCCACCGCCAACACCTCTTCCTCATGTTTGCTCAGATCCCATATTTTCATAATTGCTTTGCATCATGTTTTAACCCAGTGGTCGGGCGTGGGTCGGGCGTGGGTCCTGGGGAGGATCGGCTTTTCCTAAATCAATCGCTGGTTAAGCTTCCAGGAAAAAAATGCTGCAGAGATGAAAGGATCAAACACAGATTTGGAGACACATCGTGCTCCTAAAAGCTCCCAAACGTCACACCTCCAAAATAACAGCGTATGAGGGGTGTTATCCTCCAAAATAACAGCGTATGAGAGGTGTTATCCTCCAAAATAACAGCGTATGAGAGGTGTTATCCTCCAAAATAACAGCGTATGAGGGGTGTTATCCTCCAAAATAACAGCGTATGAGAGGTGTTATCCTCCAAAATAACAGCGTATGAGAGGTGTTATCCTCCAAAATAACAGCGTATGAGAGGTGTTATCCTCCAAAATAACAGCGTATGAGGGGTGTGATCCTCCAAAATAACAGCGTATGAGAGGTGTTATCCTCCAAAATAACAGCGTATGAGAGGTGTTATCCTCCAAAATAACAGCGTATGAGAGGTGTTATCCTCCAAAATAACAGCGTATGAGGGGTGTTATCCTCCAAAATAACAGCATAACTATATACTATGAACACCAGTGAAAGATCAGTCCAATGATGTGATATTGTATTGGAGTAGCGGGAGAGTAGAGTCATAGTAGAGGAGAGGCACTGCAGCAGGCAGACAGAGGGAACATCTGGCTGAAAAACGAATTAAGCAAAGTGAAACAAAGATAGTAAAGCATTGCTAACACCCTGCACATCTGGAAACAGCTGCTGGGGGTTGAGGGTGGAGGGTGGAGGGTGGAGCGGGGGGGCAAAAGAGAGATTAGGAATAAACGTGTGTGTAACGCTTTGATCCAACATGCAGAGCTACCTCTCCTCCTCTAATCCTTATTAATCTCTTTCCCTCTCTCTCTTTCTCTCCTTCCCTCTCTCTCTTCAATGACACCTCATTCCTCGGGAGCAGGGCTCAGGAACCTACGACTCGCAGACAATCACGGCTCTTTCCATGACGGTATATTTCTCGCAGACAATTCGGAGCTAAAAATTTTCATCACAATTAACAAGTAATAAATAATTATTCTGTGTCATTTTGAAGTAAAACAGGTCAAATAAATTACAATTTTGAGAATAAAATTCAAAATATAAATGTGGCGGACAAAGGGGCGTAGTCAAGCACCGGCTGCGGACCACAGAAAGACTCCGGGGCCTTTTCCTCGGGGCCCTGCCCCTCCCGGGTCCCTGCCCACGCTCCACCTGTGGGAGTCTCTGCCACAGGTGGAGCTTTAGGGAGGGAGGCGGAGTCTTCCTGGCCGTGGGGCGCCCACATGGCCACTGATGGAGCCTCAAGGCAGCATGAAGCTCCACCTCACTACGTACAAAGCAGACGACAAGGCCACCAGCAAAACCAGGCAGCACCACAAGTCAGGAGGTAGAGCTGGTGGTCTAGTAATGTAAAGGTTGCTGGTTGGATCCCAGGCTCCTCCTGCTAGCATGCTGTAGTGTCCTTGAGCAAGACACTTAACCCCTCATTGCTCCTGATGGCTGCGTCCGTCGCTGTTTGAATAATTGTAAGTAGCTTTGGATAAAAGCGTCTGATCGATGTAATGTAAAAAGGAATAAAGAGAAATATAGTATATATAGTTATTTTTGAAGTACTCAGAGATGTGTTATACGTTAAAAATGTATGCCTTACTTAAAAAATGCATTAAGTTGCATTCAATTTTATTAAATATTATATGGCTCACAAGGAAATACATTTAGAAATATTTGGCTTTTATGCCTCTTCCAGCCAAAAAGGTTCCCGACCCCTGCTGTGGAGGATCAGTTTGTGGCAGCAGGACCATCCTCCTTAGAAAGTGTTTTTATTACTTATATGTTATTATTCATTATTTTTCATGTGGAAACATGACAATAAAAAATAATCTTGCTTTGAACATTGAAGGCGTCGTCAGTGCATTGGAACTTTGACTGGAGCAGAACAGGAACAATGTGTTTTATTCTGTTGATATTCAGTAAAATGATGCATAGTTCATTCAACCAGATATTATAAACATGTAACATTGAGGTATAACTTCACAAGAAAACAATAAAACTTACCTTTCAGTGAACCCATCAAAAGCTCATCAAGCTCTGATAATAAACCTGGAAAATAAAGAAATGAATTCAAAGAATAAAAAGAAATAAAAAGCAGAGGCTCTGATTGGCTCAGTAGACCGGAAGTGTCGTTTTTATTTTTTATTTTTTGTGACGTATTAAGTTTTATTTTTATTTTTATGATGAAGCGAAATAAAAACAGCACATTTCCATGTGTTGTTCAGACAAAGTGTTCTGCCCCAGATTGAGCAACGACACGAAGCGAAATACAATGTAAAAATAAATAAGAAAAATAAGGGAACATTTTAAGATCAAATATAGATCCGTCTCAAATGAACCAAAACATTTCTAGTAAAGAAAACTAATAAAGAGCTTTTTAGTCCTTCACACATTTCAGTGACTTACTCAGAGTTTTATTTCATTTATTTCAGTCATGATATCATACAAGTTACATAAATGATATCATATAAATAATGGAATGGGGATAGAATGATATGGATTAAAAGACAGAAGCGAGAAAAACAACGTTTCGTTCTATGAAAAAAGATGAAAATATCATTAAATAAAGAAAAAGAGTAAGTAACGGAAAAGAAAACGTAGAGAGGCTGCCATTGGCTCATTCGTCCATGACGTCAGACACCGGAACCCGGAAGCGGCGCTCTGCATTCAGGTGCGTTGCACCGCGTGTTTTGTTCTTTACGTTACTCACAATGAGGTTGTTAGTTCGAGTCCAAAAGGTACTCAGTCATATGAATGTGTGATAATGAGGTTGTTAGTTAGAGTCCGAAAGGTACTCAGTCATATGAATGTGTGATAATGAGGTTGTTAGTTCGAGTCCAAAAGGTACTCAGTCATATGAATGTGTGATAATGAGGTTGTTAGTTAGAGTCCGAAAGGTACTCAGTCATATGAATGTGTGATAATGAGGTTGTTAGTTCGAGTCCAAAAGGTACTCAGTCATATGAATGTGTGATAATGAGGTTGTTAGTTAGAGTCCGAAAGGTACTCAGTCATATGAATGTGTGATAATGAGGTTGTTAGTTCGGGTCCAAAAGGTACTCAGTCATATGAATGTGTGATAATGAGGTTGTTAGTTAGAGTCCAAACGGTACTCAGTCATATGAATGTGTGATAATGAGGTTGTTACTTAGAGTCCAAAAGGTACTCAGTCATATGAATGTGTGATAATGAGGTTGTTAGTTAGAGTCCAAAAGGTACTCAGTCATATGAATGTGTGATAATGAGGTTGTTAGTTAGAGTCCGAAAGGTACTCAGTCATATGAATGTGTGATAATGAGGTTGTTAGTTAGAGTCCAAAAGGTACTCAGTCATATGAATGTGTGATAATGAGGTTGTTAGTTAGAGTCCAAAAGGTACTCAGTCATATGAATGTGTGATAATGAGGTTGTTAGTTCGAGTCCAAAAGGTACTCAGTCATATGAATGTGTGATAATGAGGTTGTTAGTTAGAGTCCAAAAGGTACTCAGTCATATGAATGTGTGATAATGAGGTTGTTAGTTAGAGTCCAAAAGGTACTCAGTCATATGAATGTGTGATAATGAGGTTGTTAGTTAGAGTCCGAAAGGTACTCAGTCATATGAATGTGTGATAATGAGGTTGTTAGTTAGAGTCCGAAAGGTACTCAGTCATATGAATGTGTGATAATGAGGTTGTTAGTTAGAGTCCAAAAAGTACTCAGTCATATGAATGTGTGATAATGAGGTTGTTAGTTAGAGTCCAAAAGGTACTCAGTCATATGAATGTGTGATAATGAGGTTGTTAGTTAGAGTCCGAAAGGTACTCAGTCATATGAATGTGTGATAATGAGGTTGTTAGTTAGAGTCCAAAAGGTACTCAGTCATATGAATGTGTGATAATGAGGTTACAATAATAATGTAATCATGTGTCTAGCGGTTCAATACACCCAGATGTAGTATGAATACAGCCGCATGTAGTAGAAATACACGTAGTGTAAATAGGCAGCAGTAGATGCTACTGGATGGAACCACATCTTGTAGTTCAAGTTTCATCCAAATGGATCCAAATACGAAGCAGGAATCAGTGAAAATCTGATGAAATTGGACTGGAAGTAGCAGCAGGTCTGTGCCCAGCTTGTTAAGGTGTGATCCTCGTTTTAGTGATTGTGTCGCGAGGACTCGACGTCGTGACGTCGGCCGATGCTGCTTCAACGGGAAATCGGAAATTTGTAATCGCTGTCGATAATGAACCCTGTGTGTTGTTGCCTGCAGCTTTAACTATTATTGTTATTATTATTATTGTTATTGTTATAATATTCCGGTTCAGATGAACTTACACCAACTGCTCAGGTGTGATAAATACACCTTTTAACTTGAAAGTTGCTTAATTTGCTGCATGGAATGAAGCCCCACCTCCTGGGGGCGGGGCTTGGCTCCTGATTGGCTGACTCCTCTCTCCTTTGGGCCAGGTGCATGTGGAACTCCTGCCTCCACCCCGTTCTCCGCTCCAGCAGGACTCTCCTCTCTTCTGTACGCTCATCCCACCGTCCTTCCCTCCCTCCACCTCTCCTCTCCCGGAGCAGCCTCCATCACCACCTCCCTCTATCTCGCCCCCTCTCTCGCTCCTCCTCTCCCGGCCGCCTGATGGAGCTGCGGGAGGTCCTGGAGGTCCTGGAGCAGCTGGCCCCGCTGGCCCTGGCCGAGCCCTGGGACAACGTGGGCCTGCTGGTGGAGCCCAGCCGGCCCCGCCCGGTCCGTACCCTCCTGTTGACGACTGACCTGACGGAGGCGGTGATGGAGGAGGCGGAGGCGGCGTCCTGCGACCTCCTGGTGTCCTACCACCCCCCGCTGTTCCGGCCCATCAAGCGCCTGGTCCAGAAGGACTGGAAGCAGCGCCTGGCCGTCCGGGCCCTGGAGGGAGGGATGGCCGTGTTCTCCCCCCACACCTCCTGGGACAGCGTCAAGGGGGGAGTCAACGACTGGCTGGTGGGAGGACTGGGTGAGTGGGGGTGAGGGCGGGGTGAGGGGGGGAGTCAATGACTGGCTGGTGGGAGGACTGGGTGAGTGGGGGTGAGGGCGGGGTGAGGGGGGGAGTCAATGACTGGTGAGAGGTGAATCAGGCTTCAGCTGAGCCCTCCCCCCTCCCCCCAGGTAGTGGGCGGGTCTCCGTGCTGCAGCAGGCGCTCAGCGGCGACGCCCCCTACAGGCACAAGGTGGAGGTGATGCTCAGGAGCTCCGTGGACCTGAGCACTGTCCTCCAGGAGCTGAAGGTGGTGCAGGGCGGAGCGCTGCTGCACTCCTCCGTCACCAGGTGGCAGCAGGACCTTCTCAGCAGTGTCTGAAACGTGAAACCCACCGATCAGTATTTCAATATTTCTCATATTTGCAAAATGTCCAACATTTCAATATTTCGACCATTTCAATATTTCGACCATTTCAATATTTCTAACATTTCAATATTTCTAGCATTTCAATATTTCTAATATTTGAATATTTCTAACATTTGAATATTTCAAAATTCCAAATTGTCTCAGCACGGACGGCAGCGAGCGGCTGCTGAGTGTGAGCTGCAGTGACTCGGCGCTGCCCCCTGCTGTCAAGACGCTGCTACGTCACTCTGACCTG
>NC_137207.1:27754734-27774734 GCF_960531495.2 Zeus faber
ACATTAACACTAACACACACATTAATACACACACATTAATACACACATTAACACACACTATCACACACTAACACACAGTCACACACGCTAACACAAACTCACACACACTCACACACACTAACACACATTAACACACACAAACACACATTAACACACACACTAACACACACATTAACACACGCTAACACACACTCACACACACTCACACACACTCACACACACTCACACACACTAACACACACTCACACACACTCACACACACTCACACACACTCACACACACTCACACACACTCACACACACTAACACACACTCACACACACTCACACACACTAACACACACTCACACACACTCACACACACTAACACACACTAACACACACTCACACACACTCACACACACTCACACACACTCACACACACTAACACACACTCACACACACTCACACACACTCACACACACTCACACACACTCACACACACTCACACACTCTTCTTCTTCCCTCCAGACAGAGGGACGCACGGCTGAAACGCAAGATGGCTGACGTGACGGACACCTTGGATACAGGTAACTGTCCCTTCCTCTGCTGCACACGTAACTAGAAGAAGCTTTTAGCAAGGGGCGTGGCAATTTCAGAGAAGGGGCGTGGCATCTGCTGAGAAGGGCCGTGGTGTCCGACCGGAAGGGGCGCGTCATCATACAGGATGTGGGCGTGGTGTCCGACAGGAAGGGGGTGTGGTATCGAGTAATAAGGGGTGTGGTGTTAAACAATAAGGGGCGTGGTGTCTGACAGGTAGGGGGCGTGTTGTCATACAGGAAGGGGGCATGGTGGCCGACAGGAAGGGGGTGTGGTGTACCACAGGAAGGGGGCGTGGTCTCAGGAGGTGGCGTGGTGTAAAACAATAAGGGGCGTGGTGTCCGACAGGACGGGGGCGTGTTTTCATACAGGAAGAGGACGTGGCATCCGCCAGGAAGGGGGCGTGGTGTCCGACAGAAAGGGTGCGTTGTGTTCCATCAGAAGGTGCGTGGCTTCAGACAGGACAGGGGCGTGGTGTCATACAGGAAGGGGCGTGGTGTCATACAGGAAGGGGCGTGGTGTCATACAGGAAGGGGCGTGGTGTCATACAGGAAGGGGCGTGGTACTTTCATATTTGCAAAGTGTGTGTTTTGTGGTCAATGGCTGTTACTGATGAACTAATTCTTGCCTCTCAGAGGGCGCTGAGTTGTGCAAGTCCTCACAGATGGTCCCGCTCCACCCCACGGACCTCCAGACCCTGGATCTGGCCTCTCTGCCCCAGTTCACTGAGCTCCAGATCCCTGGTCCCCAGATCCCTGAGCACCAGATTCCCGGTCCCCAGATCCCTGGTCCTCAGATCCCCGGTCCCCAGATCCCCGGTCCCCAGATTCCCGGTCCCCAGATCCCCGGTCCTCAGATCCCCAGGCCCCAGATCCCTGAGCTCCAGATCCCCGGTCCCCAGATCCCCGGTCCCCAGATCCCTGAGCTCCAGATCCCCGGTCCCCAGATCCCTGGTCCCGAGATCCCTGAGCTCCAGCTCCTTGAGCCGTCCTGTGGGTACGGAGCACAGGAAGCTCTCTTCCAGGACACCCAGGTCCAGGTCCAGCAGCAAAATGCAGAACTGGGCCAAGCCTTCGCTGCCCACATGGACCACATCGGCCTGGCCAATGGGATGCAGGACGTGGCAAGAAGTGATGGGAGGAGCACCATGATTGACAGGTGGGTGAAAGGTAGTTCCCCTGCTTCACTGTCTCCTTCTTCTGGATCCTTGACCTTCACATGGTCCTATCTTTGTGTCTTCAGGTCGGAGGGCGTGGCTCTTCCATCCTATGGCTCCGTCTACTCCACGGACCCTCCATCATCCTACCCCGCCCTCACTGACTGCCACCACTCCTCCATGCTCCCTCCATCCATCTGCTCCCCCTCGCTGCAGCAGTCCTCCTTCACCTTCTCCAGCCTGACGCCCCCGCCCTCCCAGACCTCCTCCCCGGTCTACAACTCCAGCACCCCCCCCACCCCAGTGGACCCCCTGCTCACCCCCACCAGTGAGGACCGCTCGCCCCTCCTCCCCCACAGCAACACAGTGTTCAACTACCCCCCTCACCCACCTCCCCCTCAGCACCAGAGTTCCCCGCCTGGCCTGGACCCAGAAGTCTCCCAGTTCCAGACCGCCACGTCGGAACCGGACCCAGCACCCTCCCAGTACCAGACTGCCCCGCACGGCCTGGGTCCAGTTCCCCCCGAGTACCAGACTGCCACACCTGGACTCAACCCAGCAACAGCCCAGTACCAGACTGCCATGTCGGAACTGGGACCAGTGGCCCGCCAGTACCAGACTGCCCCGCCCCTGCTGTGCGCCCTGTACGATCTCCCAGACGCACCAAGGTCTTTCCTTCCAAGCTCCGCCCACTCGTTGTCACTCTCTAACAGAGCAACGGGGGGCATGGCCCCTCCTACTCTTGGCCACACCCAGACCTTCACCTCCACCTTCCCTACCTCCTCTTTCTCTAATGCGTCCTCTGCTCTGCCTCATCGTGCGTTCCAGGCCTCCTCCTATCCCCCTTCAACTGAAGTTGCTGCCGTGACCCATTTTGCCCCCGGCGCCCCCTATCTCCAGGAGGCGGTGCTGCACCATCCCTACACCGCTTTCCTCCCCCAGCTGGAGGCCTCTCCTCTCCCTCCCTGCCTGCCTTCCTCCGCCCCCTCCACCCTGTACCCGGCCTTCCCCTCCTACCCGCTCCGTCTCTGCCAGGACCCCCGCGCCGCCCTGCCCATCCCGCTCAGGCACCTGTACAGGCCGCCCCAGCAGGGGGCGCTGCTGGACATGAGCAGCAGAGTGATCTACTGAGCATCAAAAGAAGGACGATGATGATGATGATGATGATGAAGCAGGAATGATCAGTGTTGAAGCTTCAGTGACGTCACTCACGGCGCCTCCTGCTCCTTGACGACACTTTCATCTTCAAACATCCTTGTTTTTTATGGTTTTATCAATAAATCCAAACAGCGAGAGCTTGATGTTGAAAGGAAACTGGATCCAGCTGGTTCAGTCTCTTTGAACAACCAACAACCAATGCCACATATTACGCCACATATTGATTATGTCACATATTGATTATGTCTCATATTGATTATGTCTCATACTGATTATGTCTCATATTGATTATGTCACATATTGATTATGTCTCATATTGATTATGTCTCATACTGATTATGTCTCATATTGATTATGTCACATATTGATTATGTCACATAACAGCACCTGTGAAGAAAACCAGACAATAATACCACTGCATTTTAATTTTCCATATATGTAGGTGTTATTTGAGTTCAAATTCAAATGTAATAATCCAGTTTGCATTTTCATTTTCACATCCTCAAGTGGTATGACCGTATTAAAAGGAAAAAAGAAAAGTGGTTTGACATTTCATTTTCAAAGTCCTACGCCGCTGTACAGAGAACAACATTCAAACGCAATGAGCAGGACAGCTTTTACACTTCCATGTCACTGGGCTCTGTCAGGGACAACGTTCTGAGGGAAATGCAATGTGTCCTGTCATCAAGGTGGCTGCTCAGTTAGGACGTCACTTCCTCCTTCAGTGACTCGGTTCATTAACATTTATAAGTTCTACCGACCAGAAGTTGTTGAAATGCAGGTTTTTCTGGAGCTCCCTTTAAGACTGCATCGTGAAGTAGAAACAAACTGGACTTGACTGGGACGTCCTGGCACCTCCAGTGGAGCAGTTTCCTGTTCAAAAGGCTTGACATCGTAGAAGCCTTTGCTGCAGCGGTTGTCCTTTTCCAGACACTTTTAGCCCAAAGGGTGCCAAGGAGAAGAAGAACAATACAATTTTGAACAATAACAATAGGGTTCTATCCCTAATAATCATAATAATCATAAAGTTAATGATAAAAAATAATAATTATATATATAATAAAATAATTCTAATAAAGATAATAACGATAATAAATATAATAATAATGACATAATTTAATATAACAATACATATAATTATAACAATAAATCTAGCTGCAGGCAGCAACACTTGGGATCCAGGGGACTCGGCCCCCGTTAAAGTTCAATGTTGGGGTGTGCTTTGTCTCTCTGTTGCGTTGTGTTTTGTGGCTGCAGATGTTCATTCCTTCCACCTGGTTCCAGTGTAATTCTATTATGGGATGGTTGTTTGTGGCTGTGGCTGGGTTCCCTACGCTGCAACTAATGGTGGTGATCTTTGTGAAGTAGGGCTGCACCATTACCACTGAAAGGGTAATCACCATTATTTTAGTCAATATTGTGATCACCATTATTTATCACCATTATTCATCCATTTTGGGGAACAAAGTTGTTTTATGGCACTTTGCAAATCAACAGCAAACTGCCTTCACAATTATAATGTATTTTATAAATTAATAAATAAATAAACGTAAATCTACAAATCTTTCAATCAAAACAGGACTTTGTTCACATAAATGCGTCTTCCTATGAATGACATCCAAACAAGGATCCTGCTCCCTGAAAAGAGACGCAATCACACCGCTGGACGGCTGAGGCGCCAAAAAATATGTCGTTCACAATGTTTTGCTGGGGATCGCTTGTCCCCGCCCCCAGCCCCTGACGTAGGAGCTTCTTGGTTCTGCTCCGGCTTCCAAGCGGTGCCGGCCCCGGAACCAGTTTTCTGGTTCCAGGGCTTTGCTGTCGAAACGCGAAGAACCGGTTCCAGATGAGGCACCGGCTTCAAACCGGCCCTTGAAATTCCTGGTGGAAAAGGGGCATCTGGGTCCTTGTCTTTGGGTCCTTCTCTCTGGGTCCTTGTCTCTGGGTCCTTGTCTTTGGGTCCTTGTCTCTGGGTCCTTGTCTTTGGGTCCTTGTCTCTGGGTCCTTGTCTTTGGGTCCTTGTCTCTGGGTCCTTGTCTCTGGGACCTTCTCTCTGGGTCCTTTGTCTCTGGGTCCTTGTCTCTGGGACCTTCTCTGTGGGACCTTCTCTGTGGGACCCTCTCTCGGGGTCCTTTTTTAGTAGTTAAATATTTATGATGTTTGTAGTCACTTGTTGTGTTTCCAAACCAATGATCAACTTGGTGTTTACTCGTGGACATTTATTAACCAGGCGTCCAAAGCAGAGACAATCCAGTCCCTCGCTCTGTCCAGTCGCAGGTAAGATCTGCTTTTCACTTTTTTCAAATTTCTGTTTTATTTTATATCTCCGAACTGGACCGGCGTCAACAAGCCCGTCCTGCGAGGGTCCCGCCTCCTGGCGGTCAGACTGGGTTAATCTGGGTTTAAAACAGTTTAGAGCGTTTCCAGCTGTCAACCGCCGTGCTCTCCGCAGGGCGGCTCAACTGGCGGCCTGCGGGCCAAATGTGGCCCATGTGTCAACATAGACCGGCCCCTAATCACAGAACTGTAGCTGCATTTGTCAGACATTTGATGCTGAAGTACATCTGGGATCAGCAGTTTAAAGTTTGGATTTTGACGTAGTTTTGAGACTGACGTAGTTCTTCCTTTTCTTCTCTGGTCGTGGAGGAAGATGATGAGCGTGTCGTTCCTCCTCCTCCGTCCGTCCTCTCTCCGCCTGATGTGCCAGAGGTGGCGGACCACCAGCGCCAGGCCCTGCCTCACGGCGGCCTCACGGCAGCAGCAGTGTCCCCCGGTGGCGCTCAGCTTCGAGGACCCCGACGCCTTCAGGTTGTTTTGTTATGCAGATGTTTGATTCCTCCCAGATCCCAGGTTCTAATAACATCCGTCCAAACATAGACTCTGGTCCAGGTAGATCCTGGCCTTACCGGACCATACCGGACCATACTGGGCCTCATTGGTCTATACTGGACCATACTGGACCATGCTGGGCCTTACTAGACCTCACTAGACCTTCCTGGTAGATCGAAAACTGGCTCAAATTTGTGATGATTCTGTTTCCCATGGCAACCACGTATCTGAGCACACATCCAGTGTGGCCTACCTCAGGGGTCCATATCCAGGTTCCAAATCCAGGTTCCAAAATCAAGGTTCCAAATCAAGGTTTCATATTCTGGTTCCATATTCCCTGGTTCCATACCCTGGTTGCATACCCTGGTTCCTCCTCTACATGCTCCCCTGAGGCAGGTTATGGTTCACATCGCTCCACATTCTCTCCAGCTCTGCGGCTCCTGGTCGGGTTGATCAGTTTTGATTCTTTATTTTGAATTGATATGAAATGATCTGTAGTGACTGATAATCAATAACAACCTTCAGGGTGAAGAGCACTGCAGAGCTGATCCGAGCTCTGGGACTGTTCCACTTCTGCTCCGTCCCCTTGCTGGTCAACAACTGTAGCAAGGTGAGTCTGAAGTCTAGTACTGCTACCTGCTAGTACTAGTTAGCAGTACTAAATGGTGAACTAGTACTACTAACTAGTTAGCTAGCACTGCTAACTAGTATTGATATCTAGTGAACTGGTATGTACTGATAAGTAGTGCTAACTAGTGAACTGGTATGTACTGAAAACTAGTATTACTCACTTGTGAACATGTACTACTAACTAGTGAACTGGTATGAACTATTGAACTGGTACTACCAATGAGTGAATTGGTACTGCTAACGTGTAAACTAGTATGACTAAATAGTGAAATGGTATGTACTGATAACTAGTGCTTACAAGGGAACTAGTAGGGCTAACAAGTGAACTGGTTTGTAATGATAACTAGTGCTAGTAAGTGAACTACTACTATAAACTAGTGAGCTAATACGGCAAACTTGTGAAATAGTATGTACTCATAGCTAGTGCTAACTAGTGAATTAGTACTATTGACTAGTACTACTAATTAGTGAACTGGTATATACTGATAACTAGTACTTCTAACTAGTGAACTAGTATTGCTAACTGGTGAACTAGTACTTCTTACTAGTGAACTAGTATGCACTGATAACGAGTGCTAACAAGTCAACTAGTAGGACTATCTAGTGTTAGTGTTAGCAGTGTTAGTGCTCTTCGTGGTGTAGATGATGAAGAACTGTCTCTGACCTCGGATCCCGCCCCCAGCTGATGTCGATCGGCCGCACCCTCCTGGGGAGGCGGGGCCTTGCTCTGTTGCTCCGCCCCTCGGTCTATGCCCAGTTTGTGGCGGGGGAGAGCGAGGCGGAGATCTCCCGGTCTATGGACAAGATGGCTACCCTGGGACTGAGACCCATGTTGGCAGTTCCCATTGAGGAGGACCTCGGAGAGAGCAGCGGGTAGGTTTTCCTCACGTGATCTTCCCTAATTGGTCCTCCTCAGGTGGTCCTCCCCAGGTGGTCTACCTCAGGTGGTCTTCCTCAGGTGGTGGTCATCAGGCGGACATCAGGTGGTCCTCATCAAGTGGCCTTCCTCAGGTGGTCCTCCTCAGGTATCCTTCCTCAGGCGGTCATCAGTTGATCCTACTCAAGTGACCTTCCTCAGGTGGTCCTCCTTAGGTAGTCCTCCTCAGGTGATGATCCTCAGGTGGTCCTCCTCAGGTGGTCTTCCCCAGATGGTCCTCCTGAGGTGGTCTTCAGGTAGTCCTCCTCAGGTGGTCATCAGGTGGTCCTCCTCAGGTGTCTTCCTCAGGTGGTCCACCATGTTCTTCATGTGGTCTTCCCCGTCCAGGGAGCAGAGATATGACGACAACATGGCAGCCATGCTGGAGTGTGTGAGGATGTCGCACAGCAACGCCTGGAGCAAAGATCCCATGATGCAACTGAAGATAACGGCGCTGCTGAGCCCAGAGCTGTGTGTGAGTTAGAGCCTGCAGTAGAACCTCTAACAGAACCTCCAGTAGAACTTCAGACCAGCAGAACCTCCTGTAGATGCTCCAAAAGAACCTCTACTCTATCAGAACCTCCAGTCAAACCTAAGACCAACATAACCACTTGTAGAGCTTCTAGTTGAGCCTCTAACAGAACCTCCACTCCTCCAGGCCAAACTGACCCGCCTCCTGAAACATGGACCGTACCATCTGTCTGAGCTGGTCCGGGCATTGGACGGGGAGGTCAGTTCCACTAGTTTATCTGCTCATATTTTACACTGTGATGATGATGATGATGATGACCACGATTATGATGATGACCTCTGACCCCAACAGCCAATCAGCTTCCCAGGTTTGGATGAGCAGGAGAATGCTCACTTCCTATGCGGCCTGAGGAGACTGAACCGGATTGCCGAGGTAATGAGCAGAGCATCTGTAGGACGTCTTCTCTGATGGTGTCGATAAAGTTCTGACGTGGTTCTGTCCACTTCCTGTTTCCTGTTCCTCAGGCCAGCGCTGACAAGGTTAGGGTCCTTGTGGACGCAGAGTACACCTACATGAACCCCGCCCTCTCCTTGGTTACCATGGCAATGATGAAAAAGTTCAACCAAAATGGCCCCTGGATCTGGAACACGTACCAGTGTTACCTTAGGGTAAGAGTCCAGGTTCTACTGGGGCAACCGCGTCAGTGCCTTGCTCTAGAGAATAGAACCTCCAACCCTGTTAGCTAAACTAAGCTAAGCTAAACTAAGCTAAGCTAAGCTAAAATAAGTAAGCTAGCCTCCCGTGTGGCAGGAGTCGCACTCCCTCCTGCAGGAGGCTCTGCGTCTGTCCTCCAGCGAGTCTTTCGGTCTGGGGGTGAAGCTGGTGCGAGGAGCCTACATGGACAAAGAGAGGAAGCTGGCGGAGACAGAGGGACGAGAAGATCCGGTCCAGGAGACCTGGAAGGACACCAACCTCAGGTGGACCACGCCAGAGACGTCACGTCACCATCCAGTTGCATTAAAATGATAAAAAC
This sequence comes from Zeus faber, assembly GCF_960531495.2. Classification (NCBI taxonomy): domain Eukaryota; kingdom Metazoa; phylum Chordata; class Actinopteri; order Zeiformes; family Zeidae; genus Zeus; species Zeus faber. The sequence continues at coordinate 27,763,506 of NC_137207.1, forward strand.
AAATAGGAAGATAAACAACTCAATCGATGGGATCAATAGAACCGATCAGTGTTTGATGCTGCGTGTGTGTGTGGTTTAGCTACAACAGGAACATGGAGCTCATGCTGGACGTCATTTCCCAGAATCCTCAGCAGCACCGCATCATCGTCGCCACGCACAACGAAGAGTCTGTTCGACAGGCGGCCCAAAGGTTAGAACCCCCAACCCATTAGTGCTTTGCTCCAGGGAATAGAACCTCCAACCCTGCAGTGTTACTGCCTTGCTCTAGGGAATATAATCCCCAACTCTGATAGTGCCTTATTCTAGGGAATACAACCCTCAACCGTATCGATGCCTTGCTTGAGTAAGCAGAGCTCCCAACCGCGTCAGTGCCTTGCTCTAGAGAATAGAACCTCCAACCCTGTTAGTGTCTTGCTCTAGGGTATAAAATCCCCAACCCTGCAGTGTTAATTTATTGCTCTAAGGAATAGAACCCCTAACTCTAAAATGTTAATGCCTTGCTCTAGGGAACAGAACCCCTAACCCTGCAGTGTAAATGCCTTGCTCTAAGCAATAGAGCCCCAACCCTGCAGTGTTAATGTCATGCTCTAAAGAATTAAACTGCCAACCCTGCAGTGTTAATGCCTTGCTCTAAGGAATCAAACCCTAACCTGGCAGTGCGAGTGCCTTGCTCTAAGGAATCAAACCCTAACCTGGCAGTGCGAGTGCCTTGCTCTAAGGAATCAAACCCTAACCTGGCAGTGCGAGTGCCTTGCTCTAAGGAATCAAACCCTAACCTGGCCGTGCGAGTGCCTTGCTCTAAGCAATAGAACCCCAACCTTGTCTGAAGCTGCTGGTTCTCTTCCTGTCAGGATGGAGGAACTGGGAATAAACAAAGATGGCGGCTCAGTCTGCTTCGGTCAGCTGCTGGGGATGTGCGACCACGTCTCCCTGACGCTGGGTGAGAAACTGAAACTCTACCGATAGAAACTGAAACTTGACCAGTAAAAACTGAAACTCTACCGATAGAAACTGAAACTTGACCAGTAAAAACTGAAACTCTACCGATAGAAACTGAAACTTGACCAGTAAAAACTGAAACTCTACCGATAGAAACTGAAACTTGACCAGTAAAAACTGAAACTCTACGGATAGAAACGGAAACTCTACCGATAGAAACTGAAACTTGACCAGTAAAAACTGAAACTCTACCGATAGGAACTGAACCTCTACCGATAGAAACTGAAACTTGACCAGTAAAAACTGAAACTCTACGGATAGAAACGGAAACTCTACCGATAGAAACGGAAACTCTACCGATAGAAACTGAACCTCCACCGATAGAAACTGAACCTCCACCGATAGAAACTGAAACTCTACGGATAGAAACGGAAACTCTACCGATAGAAACTGAACCTCCACCGATAGAAACTGAAACTCTACCGATAGAAACGGAAACTCTACCGATAGAAACGGAAACTCTACCAGTAGGAACTGAACCTCTACCGATAGAAATGGAAACTCTACCGATAGAAACTGAAACTCTACCGATAGAAACTGAAACTCTACCGATAGAAACTGAACCTCCACCGATAGAAACGGAAACTCTACCGATAGAAACGGAAACTCTACCGATAGAAACGGAAACTCTACCGATAGAAACGGAAACTCTACCGATAGAAACGGAAACTCTACGGATAGAAACTGAACCTCCACCGATAGAAACTGAAACTCTACCAGTAGGAACTGAACCTCTACCGATAGAAACGGAAACTCTACCGATAGAAACTGAAACTCTACCGATAGAAACTGAAACTTGACCAGTAAAAACGGAAACTCTACCGATAGAAATGGAAACTTGACCAGTAAAAACTGAAACTCTACGGATAGAAACGGAAACTCTACGGATAGAAACGGAAACTCTACCGATAGAAACTGAACCTCCACCGATAGAAACTGAACCTCCACCGATAGAAACTGAAACTCTACGGATAGAAACGGAAACTCTACCGATAAACTGAAACTCTACCGATAGAAACTGAAACTTGACCAGTAGAAACTGAAACGCTAGCGATAGAAACTGAAACTTTACCGGTAGAAATGGAAACTCCACCAACAGAAACTATATCTCTACGGTTAGAAACTGAACCTCTACCAATCGACACTGAAACTCTACTGATATAAACTGAACCTCTACCAGTAGAAACGGAAACTCTACTGATAGAAATGGAAACTCTTCCGATAGAAATGGAAACTCTACCAAAAGAAAAATAAACCCTACCAAAACAAACTGAAACTCTACCAGTAGAGACTGAAGCTCTACAGATAGAAACGGAAACTCTACGGATAGAAACTGAAACTTTACCGATAGAAACTAAACCTCTGGTGATAGAAACTAAACCTCTACCGATAGAAAGGGAAACTCTACCGATATAAAGGGAAACTCTACTGTTAGGAACTGAAACTCTACCAGTAGAAACTGAAGCTCTACAGATAGAAAAGGAAACTCTACGGATAGAAACTGAAACTCCACCGAAAGAAACAGAAACCCGACCGATAGAAACGGAAACACTACTGTTAGGAACTGAAACTCTACCGATAGAAACTTAAAACTCTACAGATATAAACTGAGCTGGGTGGAGACCACCTGACGTAGCTCCTCCCCTCTCAGCCAAGCAGGGCTTCTGTGTGTACAAGTCGGTCCCGTACGGTTCAGTGGACGACACGCTGCCCTACCTGGTGCGGCGGGCGCAGGAGAACCGCACCGTGCTGCTGGGGATCCGCAAGGAGCGCCACCTGCTGCGCCAGGAGCTGAGGAGGAGGATCCGCCGGGTGCTGGGGGCCCGCGGCTGGGGGCCTCCCGGACCACTAGAGGCTGGCCGATCATGAGTATAATAAAAAGTATATGAAATAATACCTGTGTTCTAATTGGTCAGTATGTCAACCAGCATCAGCTGTTTCTGAATGACGTTGCCACGGCAACCACGTCCCTTGTATCAGTCCACTACATGCCAACACTAGCTGGTGGCGCCATCTGGTAGCGCTACATAGAAACTACAATGGAAGACTCTGGTTAACATTAATAAACTGGAACATTTATTTTATTCAGTTATAGTTATTACAGTAAATAGTTTGTCAGGTTTTCCCTTGTAGGCCAAATTAAGTATTGTTTAATAAGCCAGATTAAGACACTAGTCATAAAACTAGAAATAATATTTACTAGTTGTACAACCTTGACTGTATATATGACTGTGTATAGCTATAGTTAAACTAGTCATACTAGTTATACAACTAATCCTACTAGTTATAACTGTAGTTTGAATGTTATTCTCCCTTGTAAGTCGCTTTGGATAAAAGCGTCTGATAAATGACTAAATGTTAATGTTATAAACGAGTCATACTTGTTATAAAACTAGTCATACTAGTTATAAATCCTTCTGTGTATTGTAATTACTAAGTAGTGTAATAAGCAGCATACTAGTTGTACATCCTTCTCAGTGTATTGTATTAGTTAGTAGTGTGTAAGAAGCAGGATCCTGGAAACACCGTGGTACTTATGTTTTTGTGTTTCACCCGCTGTGCGCTGCGCTCCATGATCATTTGAAGGTTTGATCCCTGCTCAACTCCCTCAGAGACCTCGGTGTGGCCCCTCAATCCCGCTGGACCGACTAACTTCCGCTATAAGAGCGTTCCCATGATCCTGCTAGAAAAGTGCCTTGGAGCTAGGCTGGTTACCATGCTAGTTACCATGGTAACCAGCCAGGTTAGGAGCAGGGTAGTTTCAGGTAAATCCCGTAAATCCTGAGTGTTTCCTGTTCCACAAATTTCACATGAGTTCAGGGAATCCACTTTAATAAGTTTAACAATTTAACATGAGAAGAAGGGAATGCATCAAACTACAGGTCGTCACTGGAACACCTTGTTTATTTGGACTTCCTGCTTCGTGTGTTGGCTCCACTCTCAGTGGGCGGGGCTCAGTAATGATTCTGGTTGCGGTAGCCACCGCGCTGGTAGCCGCCCTGGTAGCCTCCCTGGTAGCCTCCCTGGTAGCCTCCCTGGTAGCCTCCCTGGTAGCCTCCCTGGTAGCCTCCCTGGTAGCCTCCCTGGTTGCCACCCTGGTTACCGCCATAGTAGCCGCCCTGGTTGCCGCCATAGTAGCCGCCCTGCTTCTGCTGGTAGCCGCCTTTCTGGTCTGAGGAGGAGGAAGAGGAAGAGGGGTTAACGGAAACCATCCTACATCAGCCGTCGCTAGGCAACAAGCCGGAACGAGGTCAGACTCACTGAGGCCCTCTGCTGGCTGGATGAGGAACAGCTCAGACTACATGCAAGTCAATGAGGCAGAGCAAGCATCCAGGGTCTCAAACCGCGACTCGGGGGCCACATCAGGCCCGCCCACACACTAATATGGTGGCTCGCCGCATGTATTTCATATTTGGTTAAATCTGGTCGGCAAATGCATCTTGAAATTGTAGAACTGTATTAATAGCCCAGGGGGAAATCTGAGTATGTACACCAGGTAAAGGACATCAAGTCATAAATAAAAAACAACAACATTTTTTTTACATTTTTATAATTGTAATCTCTAATCTTTTTAATTATTATTATTTTGAAGTAATAAATATATCTTTTTAAATGAATAAAAAAAACAGAATAAAGAGAAGACAACCTAAGCGTCCCCCGGCGGTTTGGGTTTAAGACCCTACTTCATACTGTGTGTGTGTGTGTGTGTGTGTGTGTGTGAAGTAGAGGAGGAGGAGGAGGGAGAGGAGAGGAAGAGCATCTGAGTGGGAAGCACCTCGTTGGTAAGAACCTTGCTTCTGGTAAGATCCTCTCGGCTCTGAAAGCCGAGTAGTTAAGAGTTTAGACATAGTACAAACTGTGTTCAAGTACACAACATACACACATCTGTGGAGGAGCCTTATACGACGCTAAGAACACACACACACACACACACACACACACACACACACACACACACACACACACACACACACACACACACACACACACACACAGTCTTATTTCTAGGTAGCTGTCGTTGCCTTGTCACAAGGAGCCTGTGTTGACAGTAACTGCTCTGGTCAACCCAGCCACCAGACCAGCAGCTTGAGTTGAGTTGCATTGTGGGTAATGGAGTGTACTGAGACAAGATGGTGGCTGTACCTCTCTGGTAGCCCTGCTTCTGTTGGTAGCCTCCTTTCTGATCTGAAACACAACAACACTCCACTGGTCACACAAGGTCACATGAGGCCACACAAGGTCACGTGGGGGCAAACAAGGTCACATGGGGGCAAACAAGGTGTAATCCGGTGCCTCCTCACCTCTATTGAAGTACCCTCCGTAGACGCCCTGCTTGAGGTCGAAGACGCGCTCGTTGTTCTCCACCAGACCCCCCAGCTTCTCCGCCAGCTGCAGCGCCATGTTCTGCAGAGAGGTGGGCTCCGTGCGGTGCATCACCACCGTCTGGGTGGGCTGGTCCAGGGAGGCCTGGGGGGGGGGAACACACAGGGAGACAGGTTACAGGAAGCGGGTCATGGTTTCCCGTATGGTAGTTTCGTATATTTAGTAGTAGTTCTATATATGCCATAATTCCCCGAAGCGTCTCACCATCAGCTCCTCGTTGATGATCATCTTGCTGATGATGCTGTGCACGGTAGCCAGCTCCAGCTCAAACATGTCCGACAGGGTCTCCATGCTGATGGAGTCGTACACGCTGCTGTAGGTGAACAGGTAGGTCCTCAGAGACTCCTCCTGGATCTTCCTACAGAGGGAGACACACAACACATTCAGAGAGACAGGAAACACCTCCTCCACCTGCGGAAAGGGCCAAGCAACAAGGTCAAGCTCCAGGATGGAGCTCAAAGCCGCAGCCACAATCTCTGGAAGCGTCTACGAGTCTAAAAGCTCAAAATATCTGTGGAGGCCTCTACAGGGTCCTGGTTCCCACCTGACCAGCATCTCCCGGACCCTCTGCGTCTCGGGGAACAGGTCCCACACTTTGCTGTTCATCTTGTCGTTGATGATGAAGGAGTGGCAGGTCCTCCAGTCTCCCATCTTCATGGCCTTGCTGGCGGCCACCACGTGCTCCCTCATGCTCTCTGGGGGTCCTGATGGGGGAGGACCAAAAGCCGCCTGATCAGAACCTCACAGCGCTACACCACATGGGGTAAAGGATTAATGCGCCAATCGCAAAGTGGAAGATCAGATTTGACAACAATATAACTACGACACCCCAGGGTTTCAATTCCCGAATCCACACTTTGTTTGGAGTTATGCAACTGTTTGCCACCAAAATTCAATATTCCACCATAAATGTATGCCTTTGAGCTGCAAAAGCTGTTCTCTGTTCTTTGAGCTGTTCTCAAATACACACAATGTGTTAGTTATACAATGCTTCCACACAAAGAGGAACAGAAATATTACATTTCTGTATTAGATTTGTTTGTTCAGTGGAAGTCTGTCCGATGGTATAAATTCTCATTATTCTTAAAACGTTGATCTATCGATATATCCTAAAAACATCTGTGTTGTTCACTTCGAAGTTAAAGGGAAACTCCAGTTGTTTTTGTGTTGATCCCAGGAGCTAGGCCAGCGCATCTAGCTGCAGCAGTCAACTACCACGGTTAGCGCGCCTTCTGCTCTGAAAACAAAGCGTATCAGGCGTATCCCTCCAACTCCCTCCAAGTAATGTAATGTAATGTAATGTAAATGTAATGTAACTCGTGTTTCTTCTCTCAGTTAAACCTGCACCGGTGCATGCTGGGTGGTGCATTGGTTCCTACCCAGCAGTGGCTGACGCTCCCCCACCCTCAGTTGGTGGTGGAACTGTTTGCTGATCATTCTGCGGCGGGCGTCGAACTCATGCGCCGCCATGTAGGGGATCTCCAGCAACATGGCCGACACCAGGTACACACACTCCAGCAGCTCCAGGTTGATGTGCATGTGGAAGGGCACCTGCAGCGACAGGCCACCGCGTCAACTTCAAGCCACTTCAATAGCAAACGCTTACACAGCGCAATTAACATCAATCTGTTCCTGAAAGTAATGAATGACTTTTAACACTCAAGTACAGCTCATTTCCCTTGACCCAACTGATTCACATCCTACTCGTTGCAGCATTCCTAACATCACCTTAAAACATCACAAAAATCTGGATGTAGACATGCTGGTGCAGTGCAGCAGAGACAGACTGTAATAGGACTGTTCGGTTCAAAATCTCCAAATGAGCACAGTATTGCTGTCTACCTTGTTTCTATAGCGACGAGGCGGTGTACGTTGTCGTTTCCACAACAGCGAGGCTATACCTTGTAGTTTCCATAGCAACAGGGCTCGTACCTGTCTCCTCTTCTCGATCTTCTCCTGCTCGGCGTTCCTCTCCTGCATGTTCCTCATCAGGAGGCCCTGGCCCAGCAGCTCCTTAGCGCGGCCCGACGACTGGATGTCCAGCAGCGCGTTGTGGGCGTCCTTGATCATCCCCTGACGGAACGCACAGATCCCCAGCTGCACCATGGTCCGGTTGTAAAGGATCTGAGGGAAAGTTCCATTCATTCCAGGAGCAAAATGGACGCCAGATACAAACCTGTTTTCAACTTTCATGTTCGGGTGTGGGGGAGGGAGGGGGTCCTACCTGTACGGGGGGGTCTGCGTGCTGGATGTTGTCCTGCAAGTGGCTCATCAGCATCAGGTCGCGGGCCTGGTACCAGCGGGAGTGCAGGGCGTGGTGGTAGATGTGGCTCAGGATGGCGCAGGTCCGGATGCGGTCCGTCCGGTCCTTGGCGTAGATGAACTTACACAGTCTGTCCATGAGGACGGCGCTGTCCTCGCCCTCACTGTCCTCCTGGTCCTGCTCCGACTGGGGGCCCACCAACCAATCAGAACTTTATACGCGGGAAAGTGATGGGCATACTTGATAGATTTAATTTTTCAGAATGTAGAAGATATTTAAAAGTCCAGCGTTTGTCATAGTTGTGTCCCAAACGTAGATATCTTAATATTCTGAATCAAAACATGATTATTTGTTTATTTATTATCAGAGCGAAAAAAACAAAACTGTTTTTAGATGTTTTAAAACGCCTTGAGGCCTTAAGTGTATAGTCCCAGTGATACCTTGGTTTCTCCCTGGAGGCCCAGGCTCCGGCGGTGGGCCTTGTAGTCGAACTTGTAGTAGGTGTGCATGATGCGGCGCAGGTAGACCCTGCACTGCTCTTCCGTGCTGCCCTTGGCATCCAGGTATGACAGCAGGCGGTCCACGATGCCGCACACTCGGCTCTCGTCTTTCAGATTGTCCACGTACTCTGCGGGGGGTGGGGGGATACAGCGTAAACAAAGAGCCTCTCTTTCCACAAAACAGAAGTACATAATACAGTGTGTGAGCAGTGTTCATGTCCCACCCTGGGAGTGCGGGTCCGTGTTCTGCATGATCTTGGTGAACTCCTCGTCCATCCTCTCCACCAGAGTCAGGATGCAGCCCCGCACACGGAACGGCTGTTTAACACATACACAGCATGACGACAATCTCTCGCCCCCTACCTGGACTCCCCCCCCGCATCCCTCCCTCCTCCCACCTGGTCGGAGATGGCCAGGCCCCTCCCCCCCTGCCTCCCTCTCTCCCCCCACCTGGTCTGAGATGGCCAGGTTCTCGCTGTCCTCTGCAATGTTCTCTCCTATGAAGATGTTGTTGTTCTCAAACAGGATGTCCAGCAGCTCGTCGATGCAGTCCAGGCACTTGAGCCACATGTCTGCCTGCAGGTCAACAGAAAGACATGAATAACGCAGCAGATACTGGATATAACAGTCACACATTCATTTGGTCCGAGAGCTGCATCCTTAGGCTCCGCCCCGCATGTACAGGCTCCGCCCAGTGTACCTTCATGAATGCTGCGAGGTTGGGGTTGTAGTCGTAGAGCGAGGCGATGATGTTGAACTTGATTTTCACCAGGATTCCCTGACCCAGGTTGTGCTCGTTAGAGATGGCGGCCAGAGCGTGGAACAGCTCTATCTGAGCAGCTCTGGGGGAGGATTGTAATGAAGGCTGAGGTTGGACAGAACAGCAGGTTTTCATAACTTTCATACCAATTTTTATTTGCTTTAATACCGGAAAACTCCTGATTTATTTTGGGCTCAGTTAGTATAGTTCAGTGCTGCTACCTGTCGGTGCCCTTCTTCCCTCTGGCCTGCAGGATCTCATTCAGCTTCTTCACCACCACAGCTGTGTTGATCTCTGTTCCCTTAGCAAACATCTTGGGCTTCTCCTGGAGACACATTTACACTTATTCATTTATTTTCCTGAGGACCTGTTTCTAAATTCCAGATACAAGTGCAAGGTGCTGTAAAGAATCTGAATAAAAATTGTGTCATTAGTATAAAAAAAAAAAGGTGTTACGTTAGTGCATTATGTCATTGTGTTTGTGAAATAACACTTCCACGCTGCAACCAAGTTTCCTAACGGCAGGGAAAGGCTGCTGTTTATTTGAAATGCTGGTGACATTCTTATGTAAACAAACACGTAGGGAAACACAACAGGCAATTATCAAGGTCAGAAAAAATATCCCAGTCACATCTAGGGCTTCCCCCTGAAAGTCAACGAGCTGAACGGGTCAGAAACCCGTCCGTGGACTGGGATCCAAGTGGAGCTTTCCTTTTGCCCCAGTCAGTGTTTATTACAACAACAGGATAAAACACATCGACGTTTACAAAATGTACTGAGACAACATCTCAATGAGGAATTATAAATAAGGGCAATAATAAATGACCCGTGCCCCGTTCCTCCAAATAAAACAACTCAAAACAGGGGGCGAGGCACGACTCGTAGACTCCTTAAGATTATTTTCTGTTCATGACGCATGGAGAGGGAGTCATGGAGAAGGAGTTCCCGCTACGCACACTTTTCTTCCATATGCACATGTTAAGGAGTCTTAAAATAAAATAACCTACAACTTAAATACAAACACAGCGTCAGTACCGTCACCCAATCACTCCCTCACTGAGCCCTGGCCGGGCACCTATAGACACACACACACAGACACAGACACACACAGACACTTATTCTTCCTCACCTTGACCAGGGGGACTCCGCCCCGCACCTTCTCCCAGCCTCCGTCACCCTCTTCTCCTGCCTCCTCCTCTGCCTCCTCCTCCAGCCGCTCCTTCTTGCGGTGCCTCTTCTTCCTCACGTCTTTCTTCTTGTCGCTGGGTTTCTCTCCCTCCTGGGTCCTTGGGGAGACAGAACCGGGTCAGACCGGACCGTGCTGAGCCAGCTCTCAGGCAGGTAAACAATCCTTACTTCTTGAGGAAGACGACGGCCAGGGACGAGCTCTTCCCCTCGCCCTCGTCTGAGCTCTCACTGCCGCTCTCCACCGTGTCAGAACCCCAGCCCTCATCATCCTCATCGTCATCACTGGAGGAAGACTCGTCCTGAGGGGAGAGTGGTAATGCAGTAACGTATCCAGTACTCTACAGTGCTAAGGTATCCAGTACTCTACAGTGCCAAGGTATCCAGTACTCTACAGTGCTAAGGTATCCAGTACTCTACAGTGCTACGGTATCCAGTACTCTACAGTGCTAAGGTATCCAGTACTGCACAGTGCTAAGGTATCCAGTACTGCACAGTGCTAAGGTATCCAGTACTGCACAGTGCTAAGGTATCCAGTACTCTACAGTGCTTACGTATCCAGTACTCCACAGTGCTAAGGTATCCAGTACTCCACAGTGCTAAGGTATCCAGTACTCTACAGTGCTACAGTATCCAGTACTCTACAGTGCTAACGTATCCAGTACTCTACAGTGCTAACGTATCCAGTACTCCACAGTGCTAACGTATCCAGTACTCCACAGTGCTAACGTATCCAGTACTCCACAGTGCTAACGTATCCAGTACTCCACAGTGCTAACGTATCCAGTACTCCACAGTGCTAACGTATCCAGTACTTCACAGTGCTAACGTATCCAGTACTCCACAGTGCTAACGTATCCAGTACTCCACAGTGCTAACGTATCCAGTACTCCACAGTGCTAACGTATCCAGTACTCCACAGTGCTAACGTATCCAGTACTCCACAGTGCTAACGTATCCAGTACTCCACAGTGCTAACGTATCCAGTACTCCAGAGTGCTAACGTATCCAGTACTCCAGAGTGCTAACGTATCCAGTACTCCAGAGTGCTAACGTATCCAGTACTCCACAGTGCTAACGTATCCAGTACTTCACAGTGCTAACGTATCCAGTACTTCACAGTGCTAACGTATCCAGTA
>NC_137207.1:27779734-27882234 GCF_960531495.2 Zeus faber
ACGTAGTTCGTGTTTTATCAATATTTTTTGATATTTACTCCGTGCTGTGTATTGTTTATTTTCACCCTTCATGATTTCATAATTTATATGGGAAAAATTGCTTCGACATACGACTGTTTTAACATACTACTGTTAAACACATACCAGTGTTTAACACATACCACTGTTTTAACATACGACTGTTCTTATAGATCCAATTACAGTCGTAAGTCGATGTACCACTGTATCTGGAATTAAATTCAGCCACTGGGGGCAGATCTCATCCTGTTTTACATTCACTACAATGTTTAATAGATGAAGGCATCATGTGTACCTCATATTGCACTTTAACTTGGCAATTGAGTATTGAATACTTTATATATTTTAAGATTTTATTTAAACACTGGACATCTTGAATGCTTCATTTAATGTTTCATTTAAGACAGAAAGTTATTTCAGTTAGTTGGTTAATTAGTTTAGTTATTGTGCCAGTTTGTACTTATTGTGCATAGTGTTCAGGTGCATTACAATGTCATTTCACTACATATATGTATGATCATATGTATGAGATAAATAAACAACTTGAAATTGTAATGCTTTCCTGAAGACTAGGTGCCGAGGTCTGGCATCAGTAAACCTACATCTGTGGATAAATTGTTTAGCCATTATAATCAGGCTATTGTACATCATTTCCATTGTATAGTTCTGCATTATAACTTAATATCCTTATATTCTAATATCCAATTTTGAAACGATTCCCAAAAAGATCTAGTATAAAAACAAATGTTCTAAAGGTTCGATATCAGAATGACAAAACATTTCACTGTTTTTAATCAATGTTGAAACTTTGTCTCGGACTCATTACAAGGATAAGTAATCATTTAAAATGACTTTATTTTAATCTTTGCGTGAAATAGTGAGAGGTCACGTCTGCTTATAAACGAGATCCTCGTGTTCTTCTGTGGAGTTTGACGCCAGCTTCTATGACGTCACACCGCCCCCTCCTGGCCCGGGGCGTGTGAGCGTTTAAATGACGACGCGTGTCAAGAGATGAAGTCAAACACCGCGGACGCTTAGTTTCTCAGACGGAGGGAAAAAGCCTTTTCGCAAGGAGCCGTGAGGTGCGGACGAGGCCCGACGCCGCTGCCGCTAGCCCGGCGGCTAGGCTAACACGGGCTCCGGCGAGGCAGCCTGGGCAGCGGGGCCTGGCCGCATGTCCAGCCGGCGCCGCGCGTTCTACAGCCGGGCCGACCCTTAAACAATACCCCGTTGAGGCCGCTCCGCTGCGGGTCTCACCTGGCTGCCGTGGAACGGTGCTGCGGGGCGGCGGTTCACTCTGCGCGGCTTTAAAAAGCTCTTTGCTGCGGCCTGGTCTCGTGTGGCGGCCAACGGCAGCCGCTGGGTACGCTTCCGGTTGGAGAAAGGAAGTAGTTCTTCTTCTTCGCGTTTTTTGGTGGATTGCAATACCAACTATTAGGTGCATACCGCCACACAGCGTGCCGGAGTATGTAGAACAGGCTCGAGTTTATGGCCCTATAAAATAAAATACAATAAGTAAAAAAAAACGATATTCTATGAAACAATCTACATTCTATTTAACAATTAATATTCTATGAAACAATCTACATTCTATTTAACAATTAATATTCTATGAAACAATCTACATTCTATTTAACAATTAATATTCTATGAAACAATCTACATTCTATTTAACAATTAATATTCTATGAAACAATCTACATTCTATTTAACAATTAATATTCTATAAAACAATCTACATTCTATTTAACAATTAATATTCTATAAAACAATCTACATTCTATTTAACAATTAATATTCTATGAAACAATCTACATTCTATTTAACAATTAATATTCTATGAAACAATCTACATTCTATTTAACAATTAATATTCTATGAAACAATCTACATTCTATTTAACAATTAATATTCTATGAAACAATCTACATTCTATTTAACAATTAATATTCTATAAAACAATCTACATTCTATTTAACAATTAATATTCTATGAAACAATCTACATTCTATTTAACAATTAATATTCTATGAAACAATCTACATTCTATTTAACAATTAATATTCTATAAAACAATCTACATTCTATTTAACAATTTATATTCTATAAAACAATCTACATTCTATTTAACAATTAATATTCTATGAAACAATCTACATTCTATTTAACAATTAATATTCTATGAAACAATCTACATTCTATTTAACAATTAATATTCTATGAAACAATCTACATTCTATTTAACAATTAATATTCTATGAAACAATCTACATTCTATTTAACAATTAATATTCTATAAAACAATCTACATTCTATTTAACAATTAATATTCTATGAAACAATCTACATTCTATTTAACAATTAATATTCTATGAAACAATCTACATTCTATTTAACAATTAATATTCTATAAAACAATCTACATTCTATTTAACAATTAATATTCTATAAAACAATCTACATTCTATTTAACAATTAATATTCTATGAAACAATCTACATTCTATTTAACAATTAATATTCTATGAAACAATCTACATTCTATTTAACAATTAATATTCTATGAAACAATCTACATTCTATTTAACAATTAATATTCTATGAAACAATCTACATTCTATTTAACAATTAATATTCTATGAAACAATCTACATTCTATTTAACAATTAATATTCTATAAAACAATCTACATTCTATTTAACAATTAATATTCTACAAAACAATCTACATTCTATTTAACAATTAATATTCTATAAAACAATCTACATTCTATTTAATAATTAATATTCTATAAAACAATCTACATTCTATTTAACAATTAATATTCTATGAAACAATCTACATTCTATTTAACAATTAATATTCTATAAAACAATCTACATTCTATTTAACAATTAATATTCTATAAAACAATCTACATTCTATTTAACAATTAATATTCTATAAAACAATCTACATTCTATTTAACAATTAATATTCTATAAAACAATCAACATTCTATTTAACAATTAATATTCTATAAAACAATCTACATTCTATTTAACAATTAATATTCTATGAAACAATCTACATTCTATTTAACAATTAATATTCTATAAAACAATCGACATTCTATTTAACAATTAATATTCTATGAAACAATCTACATTCTATTTAACAATTAATATTCTATAAAACAATCTACATTCTATTTAACAATTAATATTCTATAAAACAATTTACATTCTATTTAACAATTAATATTCTATAAAACAATCTACATTCTATTTAACAATTAATATTCTATAAAACAATCTACATTCTATTCAACAATTAATATTCTATGAAACAATCTACATTCTATTTAACAATTTATATTCTATGAAACAATCTACATTCTATTTAACAATTAATATTCTATAAAACAATCTACATTCTATTTAACAATTAATATTCTATAAAACAATCTACATTCTATTTAACAATTAATATTCTATGAAACAATCTACATTCTATTTAACAATTAATATTCTATAAAACAATCTACATTCTATTTAACAATTAATATTCTATAAAACAATCTACATTCTATTTAACAATTAATATTCTATAAAAAAATCTACATTCTATTTAATAATTAATATTCTATAAAACAATCTACATTCTATTTAACAATTAATATTCTATGAAACAATCTACATTCTATTTAACAATTAATATTCTATAAAACAATCTACATTCTATTTAACAATTAATATTCTATAAAACAATCTACATTCTATTTAACAATTAATATTCTATAAAACAATCAACATTCTATTTAACAATTAATATTCTATAAAACAATCAACATTCTATTTAACAATTAATATTCTATAAAACAATCTACATTCTATTTAACAATTAATATTCTATGAAACAATCTACATTCTATGTAACAATTAATATTCTATAAAACAATCTACATTCTATTTAACAATTAATATTCTATAAAACAATCGACATTCTATTTAACAATTAATATTCTATGAAACAATCTACATTCTATTTAACAATTAATATTCTATAAAACAATCTACATTCTATTTAACAATTAATATTCTATAAAACAATTTACATTCTATTTAACAATTAATATTCTATAAAACAATCTACATTCTATTTAACAATTAATATTCTATAAAACAATCTACATTCTATTTAACAATTTATATTCTATGAAACAATCTACATTCTATTTAACAATTTATATTCTATGAAACAATCTACATTCTATTTAACAATTAATATTCTATAAAACAATCTACATTCTATTTAACAATTAATATTCTATGAAACAATCTACATTCTATTTAACAATTAATATTCTATAAAACAATCTACATTCTATTTAACAATTAATATTCTATAAAACAATCTACATTCTATTTAACAATTAATATTCTATGAAACAATCTACATTCTATTTAACAATTAATATTCTATGAAACAATCTACATTCTATTTAACAATTAATATTCTATAAAACAATCGACATTCTATTTAACAATTAATATTCTATGAAACAATCTACATTCTATTTAACAATTAATATTCTATAAAACAATCTACATTCTATTTAACAATTAATATTCTATGAAACAATCTACATTCTATTTAACAATTAATATTCTATGAAACAATCTACATTCTATTTAACAATTAATATTCTATGAAACAATCTACATTCTATTTAACAATTAATATTCTATAAAACAATCTACATTCTATTTAACAATTAATATTCTATGAAACAATCTACATTCTATTTAACAATTAATATTCTATGAAACAATCTACATTCTATTTAACAATTAATATTCTATGAAACAATCTACATTCTATTTAACAATTAATATTCTCTGAAACAATCTACATTCTATTTAACAATTAATATTCTATAAAACAATCTACATTCTATTTAACAATTAATATTCTATGAAACAATCGACATTCTATTTAACAATTAATATTCTATAAAACAATCGACATTCTATTTAACAATTAATATTCTATAAAACAATCGACATTCTATTTAACAATTAATATTCTATAAAACAATCGACATTCTATTTAACAATTAATATTCTATGAAACAATCTACATTCTATTTAACAATTAATATTCTATAAAACAATCTACATTCTATTTAACAATTAATATTCTATAAAACAATCTACATTCTATTTAACAATTAATATTCTATGAAACAATCTACATTCTATTTAACAATTAATATTCTATAAAACAATCTACATTCTATTTAACAATTAATATTCTATAAAACAATCGACATTCTATTTAACAATTAATATTCTATAAAACAATCTACATTCTATTTAACAATTAATATTCTATGAAACAATCTACATTCTATTTAACAATTAATATTCTATGAAACAATCTACATTCTATTTAACAATTAATATTCTATAAAACAATCTACATTCTATTTAACAATTAATATTCTATAAAACAATCTACATTCTATTTAACAATTAATATTCTATAAAACAATCTACATTCTATTTAACAATTAATATTCTATGAAACAATCTACATTCTATTTAACAATTAATATTCTATAAAACAATCTACATTCTATTTAACAATTAATATTCTATAAAACAATCTACATTCTATTTAACAATTAATATTCTATGAAACAATCTACATTCTATTTAACAATTAATATTCTATGAAACAATCTACATTCTATTTAACAATTAATATTCTATGAAACAATCTACATTCTATTTAACAATTAATATTCTATGAAACAATCTACATTCTATTTAACAATTAATATTCTATAAAACAATCGACATTCTATTTAACAATTAATATTCTATAAAACAATCTACATTCTATTTAACAATTAATATTCTATAAAACAATTTACATTCTATTTAACAATTAATATTCTATAAAACAATCTACATTCTATTTAACAATTAATATTCTATAAAACAATCTACATTCTATTCAACAATTAATATTCTATGAAACAATCTACATTCTATTTAACAATTTATATTCTATGAAACAATCTACATTCTATTTAACAATTAATATTCTATAAAACAATCTACATTCTATTTAACAATTAATATTCTATAAAACAATCTACATTCTATTTAACAATTAATATTCTATGAAACAATCTACATTCTATTTAACAATTAATATTCTATAAAACAATCTACATTCTATTTAACAATTAATATTCTATAAAACAATCTACATTCTATTTAACAATTAATATTCTATAAAACAATCTACATTCTATTTAATAATTAATATTCTATAAAACAATCTACATTCTATTTAACAATTAATATTCTATGAAACAATCTACATTCTATTTAACAATTAATATTCTATAAAACAATCTACATTCTATTTAACAATTAATATTCTATAAAACAATCTACATTCTATTTAACAATTAATATTCTATAAAACAATCAACATTCTATTTAACAATTAATATTCTATAAAACAATCAACATTCTATTTAACAATTAATATTCTATAAAACAATCTACATTCTATTTAACAATTAATATTCTATGAAACAATCTACATTCTATGTAACAATTAATATTCTATAAAACAATCTACATTCTATTTAACAATTAATATTCTATAAAACAATCGACATTCTATTTAACAATTAATATTCTATGAAACAATCTACATTCTATTTAACAATTAATATTCTATAAAACAATCTACATTCTATTTAACAATTAATATTCTATAAAACAATTTACATTCTATTTAACAATTAATATTCTATAAAACAATCTACATTCTATTTAACAATTAATATTCTATAAAACAATCTACATTCTATTTAACAATTTATATTCTATGAAACAATCTACATTCTATTTAACAATTTATATTCTATGAAACAATCTACATTCTATTTAACAATTAATATTCTATAAAACAATCTACATTCTATTTAACAATTAATATTCTATGAAACAATCTACATTCTATTTAACAATTAATATTCTATAAAACAATCTACATTCTATTTAACAATTAATATTCTATAAAACAATCTACATTCTATTTAACAATTAATATTCTATGAAACAATCTACATTCTATTTAACAATTAATATTCTATGAAACAATCTACATTCTATTTAACAATTAATATTCTATAAAACAATCGACATTCTATTTAACAATTAATATTCTATGAAACAATCTACATTCTATTTAACAATTAATATTCTATAAAACAATCTACATTCTATTTAACAATTAATATTCTATGAAACAATCTACATTCTATTTAACAATTAATATTCTATGAAACAATCTACATTCTATTTAACAATTAATATTCTATGAAACAATCTACATTCTATTTAACAATTAATATTCTATAAAACAATCTACATTCTATTTAACAATTAATATTCTATGAAACAATCTACATTCTATTTAACAATTAATATTCTATGAAACAATCTACATTCTATTTAACAATTAATATTCTATGAAACAATCTACATTCTATTTAACAATTAATATTCTCTGAAACAATCTACATTCTATTTAACAATTAATAATCTATAAAACAATCTACATTCTATTTAACAATTAATATTCTATGAAACAATCGACATTCTATTTAACAATTAATATTCTATAAAACAATCGACATTCTATTTAACAATTAATATTCTATAAAACAATCGACATTCTATTTAACAATTAATATTCTATAAAACAATCGACATTCTATTTAACAATTAATATTCTATGAAACAATCTACATTCTATTTAACAATTAATATTCTATAAAACAATCTACATTCTATTTAACAATTAATATTCTATAAAACAATCTACATTCTATTTAACAATTAATATTCTATGAAACAATCTACATTCTATTTAACAATTAATATTCTATAAAACAATCTACATTCTATTTAACAATTAATATTCTATAAAACAATCGACATTCTATTTAACAATTAATATTCTATGAAACAATCTACATTCTATTTAACAATTAATATTCTATGAAACAATCTACATTCTATTTAACAATTAATATTCTATAAAACAATCTACATTCTATTTAACAATTAATATTCTATAAAACAATCTACATTCTATTTAACAATTAATATTCTATAAAACAATCTACATTCTATTTAACAATTAATATTCTATGAAACAATCTACATTCTATTTAACAATTAATATTCTATAAAACAATCTACATTCTATTTAACAATTAATATTCTATAAAACAATCTACATTCTATTTAACAATTAATATTCTATAAAACAATCGACATTCTATTTAACAATTAATATTCTATGAAACAATCTACATTCTATTTAACAATTAATATTCTATGAAACAATCTACATTCTATTTAACAATTAATATTCTATGAAACAATCTACATTCTATTTAACAATTAATATTCTATGAAACAATCTACATTCTATTTAACAATTAATATTCTATAAAACAATCGACATTCTATTTAACAATTAATATTCTATAAAACAATCTACATTCTATTTAACAATTAATATTCTATAAAACAATCTACATTCTATTTAACAATTAATATTCTATGAAACAATCTACATTCTATTTAACAATTAATATTCTATAAAACAATCTACATTCTATTTAACAATTAATATTCTATGAAACAATCTACATTCTATTTAACAATTAATATTCTATAAAACAATCAACATTCTATTTAACAATTAATATTCTATAAAACAATCTACATTCTATTTAACAATTAATATTCTATGAAACAATCGACATTCTATTTAACAATTAATATTCTATAAAACAATCAACATTCTATTTAACAATTAATATTCTATGAAACAATCGACATTCTATTTAACAATTAATATTCTATAAAACAATCAACATTCTATTTAACAATTAATATTCTATAAAACAATCTACATTCTATTTAACAATTAATATTCTATAAAACAATCTACATTCTATTTAACAATTAATATTCTATGAAACAATCGACATTCTATTTAACAATTAATATTCTATAAAACAATCGACATTCTATTTAACAATTAATATTCTATAAAACAATCGACATTCTATTTAACAATTAATATTCTATAAAACAATCGACATTCTATTTAACAATTAATATTCTATAAAACAATCGACATTCTATTTAACAATTAATATTCTATAAAACAATCGACATTCTATTTAACAATTAATATTCTATAAAACAATCGACATTCTATTTAACAATTAATATTCTATAAAACAATCGACATTCTATTTAACAATTAATATTCTATAAAACAATCGACATTCTATTTAACAATTAATATTCTATGAAACAATCTACATTCTATTTAACAATTAATATTCTATAAAACAATCTACACTCTATTTAACAATTAATATTCTATAAAACAATCTACATTCTATTTAACAATTAATATTCTATGAAACAATCTACATTCTATTTAACAATTAATATTCTATGAAACAATCTACATTCTATTTAACAATTGATATTCTATAAAACAATCTACATTCTATTTAACAATTAATATTCTATGAAACAATCTACATTCTATTTAACAATTAATATTCTATAAAACAATCTACATTCTATTTAACAATTAATATTCTATGAAACAATCGACATTCTATTTAACAATTAATATTCTATGAAACAATCTACATTCTATTTAACAATTAATATTCTATGAAACAATCTACATTCTATTTAACAATTAATATTCTATGAAAAAAATCGACATTCTATTTAACAATTAATATTCTATGAAACAATCTACATTCTATTTAACAATTAATATTCTATAAAACAATCTACATTCTATTTAACAATTAATATTCTATAAAACAATCTACATTCTATTTAACAATTAATATTCTATAAAACAATCGACATTCTATTTAACAATTAATATTCTATAAAACAATCTACATTCTATTTAACAATTAATATTCTATGAAACAATCTACATTCTATTTAACAATTAATATTCTATAAAACAATCTACATTCTATTTAACAATTAATATTCTATAAAACAATCTACACTCTATTTAACAATTAATATTCTATAAAACAATCTACATTCTATTTAACAATTAATATTCTATGAAACAATCTACATTCTATTTAACAATTAATATTCTATAAAACAATCTACATTCTATTTAACAATTGATATTCTATAAAACAATCTACATTCTATTTAACAATTAATATTCTATGAAACAATCTACATTCTATTTAACAATTAATATTCTATAAAACAATCTACATTCTATTTAACAATTAATATTCTATGAAACAATCGACATTCTATTTAACAATTAATATTCTATGAAACAATCTACATTCTATTTAACAATTAATATTCTATGAAACAATCTACATTCTATTTAACAATTAATATTCTATGAAAAAAATCGACATTCTATTTAACAATTAATATTCTATGAAACAATCTACATTCTATTTAACAATTAATATTCTATGAAACAATCTACATTCTATTTAACAATTAATATTCTATAAAACAATCTACATTCTATTTAACAATTAATATTCTATAAAACAATCTACATTCTATTTAACAATTAATATTCTATAAAACAATCAACATTCTATTTAACAATTAATATTCTATAAAACAATCTACATTCTATTTAACAATTAATATTCTATGAAACAATCTGAGCCCTTTCTTGTTGCAGTGGTGATGGACAGGTTAACAGATGAGATCAGACAGGACTCTCTGTGGACTATGATGTTCACGGATGGTGGAGGAGAGCCTGGAGAGGTGGAGGCAGCATTAGAGAGAAGAGCAATGAAAGTCAGCAGGAGTAAGACACAATACATGTGCCTGAATGGGAGGGAGGGTGGAGTGGAGTGGAGGTGGAGAAGGCAGAGGAGTTCAAGTACTCGGGGTCAACCGTCCAAAGCAGCGGAGAGTGCGGGAGAGAGGTGAAGAAGAGAGTACAGGCAGGGTGGAGCGGGTGGAGAAGAGACCAAAGGCAGGGTGGAGCGGGTGGAGAAGAGACTACAGGCAGGGTGGAGTGGGTGGAGAAGAGTGAGAGGCCAGATTGAGATGGTTTGGACACGTGTGGAGGAGAGATGAGAGTTCAGTGGGAGAAGGAGGCTGAGGGTGGAGCTGCCAGGCAAGAGGAAAAGAGGAAGCCAAAGAGAAGCTTGATGGAGGTGCTGACGGAGGACATGCAGGCGGGCGGTGTCAGGGAGGAAGGTGATCCGCTGTGGCCACCACTAACGGGAGCAGCACAAAGAAGAAGATTCTGTTAAACAATCTACATTCAATTTAACAATATGTATTCTATTAAACAATCAATATTATATCAAACAGTCTACATTTATTAGTCAATTTATATTCTATCAAACAAAATATTATATTAACAATCTATATTCAATTGATGGACAATCTATACAATCTATATTAAACTATCTAATAAAAGAGGCCAGAAACTAAACGCCCTCGAGCCTTTACTTTGAAACGGCGCTGGGTGACGTCACCGTACCGGAAGTTCCGGTCTCTCAAGGACGCGGAGTGATCCTGGAACTGACGAAAGTGTGAGTTTGACGTTTTAATACATGAACGTCGTTCACATTTAGTGAATTTATCTGTAAAAACAGCTTCGTTGTGTGAGAAAGCAGCTGCAGAACCTGGGGGGGGGGGGGGGGCTCCGGCCCACGGGTAAAAGAAAAACGTAAAAAAACATTTTTAGATAATTGGATAAAAGTGAAAATAAATCGAGATGGTGTCAAGCGCTTTGAAGCGAGCTGCTGGTTTCCACGGGACGAGGGTGCAGCCGTCCATGGCGAAGTGCTGCCTTCACCCAAACAGTCAAACAACACAAACTACCTCGAAGAACCCGCTGCGCTGCGCAGTGTGTGTAGATGCCAAACCCAGTTCGAAGGTACTGGACGAGCGTCTTTTCGGTGTTTCATGGATTCAGCGCACGAGGATAATGATCGTCAGATATGACGTCATCGTGAAAACAAACGTTTTTACAACTTTCGATGTCCCAACGATGTTTTGCAGTAATAAGAAAAGATGAGCACACGCTGACTTCCGCTGTCAGCGCCTTTTTCAAACCCTGTTGGTAAAATGGTACATAAAACATTTTCCCCAGTGCAAGTGTTTTTAATGCTGTCTTGGTGCATTTTGAGGAGAAATGGGGAAAGCTCATCAGTAATGTTGTCTATTTCATCAGTGCTTTTTCCTACTTTTTCCACACCCGCATAAAATATATTTTTTGTCATTGACAGCTATCTGACCTTTCGACCTTCGCCTGGACAGTGCAGGCCAACGCATCCCATTACATTCAAATGGTTGCAGAACATCTTCCAGCCACTAGTGGCAGCAGCATCTTGTCAGGGAGGAGAATCAGTCTGACACTTTGAATGCGTAAATGATCGTTTCTGTCGTTTTTATCCTTGGTGTTTACACATAACTGACATCGCTCCATGGGTTTTCATATGTTTGATTCCTTAAAGGTAGTTTGTGTTGCAAAGTGCACCGTGCTAGTTGGACTTTTTGTGTTAGAGGAGCACTTTGCCAATGACGGAGGGACTCGCTTCGCAGAAGAGCCCATGGAAACAAGCAGCGGGGACCCAGCGGGGCTGGGAATACTCCCGTTCAGTAATTATCTACTGAATAGATAATTACTCCATTTTCTATTGAGCTCTCTTTCTAGAAACAGTCTTTAATTGTCACACGACACTCCACAACACATGCTTGCACACACACACACATGCACATGCACATGCTTGATGGTGCCGGTGAAATGGATCCTCTGCTTTTGACCCATCCTGGCTTGTCCTTCCTCCGGGGGCACAGCCAGGAGCAGTGGGCAGCGTACGTGGACGCGCCCGGGGACCAGGTGATAAGTGTCCATCGCTGGTCAGACCATGATGGGGGCATGTTTTTGGTGGGGGTCCTTACTGACGTGAGGTGGAGGAAACCCCATGTGAGCACGGGGAGAACATGCAAACTCCACACAGAAAGGCTCCTGTTTGGGAGATAACCCACCGGAGCACGGTGCCAACAGCGCCCCAGGCGGGAATCAAACCCAGGACCTTCTTGCTGTGAGGCAGCAGTGCAATGCACTGCGCCACCGTGCCTGCCTTTCTACTGCTTATCTATAATATAGATAAACCTGAATCAATGAGATCAACAGAAAATGGGTTAATTTGTGAGACTATTATGGTCTGGGATTGTGGTTCTGCTTCTGTTCTGTTCTTATCGCAGCATAATGTCAACATTACTAATGATGGATTTGTCCTGGTTCTACTGTGAAGTGATGTTTCCTGTGTGAAAGGGGGATGAACAGGCTGAGGGGTGCGCTCTTCCACCTCTGGCCCAGGAGACCACCAGGGGTCTGCTCTGCCCCGGGTCCCGGTCCAGGGAGGGCCCTCCATCTGGGTCCGGTCTTCTGGGCCGGACACAACAAGTGGTCCAAGGTGAAACACGTGAAGGGACCTAAAGATGAAGCACGGGGCCAGATCTTCATGAAGCTCGGCCTGATGATCCGCCTTGCGGTGAAAGGTAGGAACGGGAAATAATGAGAAGGAACAGGAGGAAATGGGACAGAGCGGGAAGAAACATGTAGTAACGGGTAGTAATGGGTATTACTTGAATGAATGGGAAGTAACGGGTAGGAGGGTTACAAGGCCTCCTGGAAAATCTTGAATTTTGAAATGTAATTTTCCAGTTTATAGAAGTCATACGACAGAACTTTCCAAAATTTTAGAATGAATATGAATATAATAACTGCTTAGTTATAATGTTTGGACTGGACTCTCTGGGAAGTCAACAGAAATAAAGATGAGTGAAAAGATGTGGGTCCTGGAAGTCCTGGAAGAGGCTATCTGGACCACTGTGTGAATCCTGGGGAAAGGTGGAGATATGAAGGTGTTCTCTCCGTCCCTCAGAGGGGGGATCGAACCCCGAGTTCAACGCTGCCCTGGCCAACATCCTGGAGCAGTGCAGGAGCAAGAACATGCCCAAGGCCTCCATCGAGACGTCCATCCGGAGCGCGGTGCGTCCTCGTGTACAATCTGATGTGATATTAATACTGTTCTGAAGCCAGGAGAGGGCGTCCATCTTGTTTCTTCTGGATATTCATCTTCCCTGCGATTCCTCCCCAGGAAAGGTCCAGGGCAGGAAGCCAGCAGACCTTCGAGGCTCGAGGTCCCGGCGGCTGCAGGCTCCTCATCCAGGTTCTGACCGAGAACAACACCAGGAGCCACCAGGAGCTGAAGCACCTGCTCAACAAGAACGGGTGAGGAGGGAGGGAGGGGATGGAGGAGGGCAGGGAGGACGGGGAGAGAGTGGGGGGCGAGGGCAGGGTGAAGGAGGGGGAGGGCAGGGAGGGAGGGAGAGAGGTGGGGGATAGGGGAAGAAGGGCAGGGAGAGAGGGAGGGAGGAAGGAGGGCAGGGGGAGTTGAAGAAGGGGAGGGAGGAGGGGGAGAGAAGAAGAAGGGCAGGGGGGAGGGAGGGAGGAAGGAGGGGTAGGGGGGGCGGGGTGGCAGTGGAGGGCGATGGAGGAAGATGGAGGCTGCTGAAGGCTGCAGTGTGTTGTCTGTGCACAGGGGGGCCCTGTCGGACGGAGCGCGCCACTCCTTCCACAGGAAGGGGGTGGTGCTGGCGGCAGCAGGGGGCGTGTCCTCAGAGCGAGCCCTGGAGCTCGCTATTGAGGGCGGGGCCGAGGACGTCCAAGAGACTGAGGACGAGGACAGCAGGAAGCTGCTGCAGGTGAGACGCTTGACGTCACTTCCTGTCCAAGGTCACGTCTTGTCTGTCCAACCTCATTTCCTGTATGAGGTTGGACTTCCCGTCAGACCTTGCTTCCTGTTGGACCTCACTTCCTGTTTCCACAAGGGATGCGACAGTACACAGTATTTTGTCGAACCGTTCGGTATATCCCCTTCGGTTCAATTCGCACACGTGAACCGTGGTTTCAGGGTAGAGGTCCACTGGATGCGGTGGTGCAGCGCACAGCGTGTGCGGCGCGGTGTGCGCCTACTATGGAATCCACTGTATGGCTCCATCGCCCACGTCAGCCGCACGGCATTTCTCTGTTTTTACGCGAGACGTCTAATTTCTTTCCAAATGCGCGCGGCTACGCAGCCTTTTCAATAGAAACAGGAGATACAGCTACATAGAAATGTTTTTATAAAGAGCGCAATGAATTTAAATGTTTTTTATATATAAATATATGTATATGTATGTGTATGTGTATGTGTATATATATATATATATATATGTGTATGTGTATGTGTATGTATATATGTATATATATATATATATATATATATATACATACAATGGTTAGATCTCGTCCATTGTCAACGATCTTGTGTGTTCGTACGATCATAGAGGATTCATTATCACTCAGTTAAGAAAGGGTTGAAATCCAGCATCTTGTCAGTCTTGGCAACTGCTTGAAGAAGTGGGTCCTGGTTCTCTGGTTCTAATGAACCAGTCTCAACTGGTTCCAGTGCTGTCGTCCAATGTTCTGAATCTTCTCTTCGTCCTCAGTTCGTCTGCGATGCAGCGGCGCTGCAGGAGGTGCGGGCAGCGCTGGAGAGTCGGGGGGTGGAGGTCCTCTCCGCCGGCCTGGAGTTCCTGGCCCACACCCCGACACTGCTGGACCAGAAGCAGCTGCAGGCCGCCTCCACCCTCATCCACGCCCTGCACGAGAGTGCTGACGTTGTGCAGGTGTGGGACAACATCCAGGCCCCCGGCTAAAGACCTCGTGAACACTCTATTATAGTCCCGCTAGCGAGCTGTGCGGCTCAAAGCGCACAGACTACCAGAGAGCACCGGCATTATAGTGGTGGGTCGATGCTGTGGCGATGTTTTCTTGAGAGACAGGGGGCGCTGTGCACAAACCAACACAGGAAACTGAAAGAACTGCTGTAAACATTACAAACAAGTCCTGAGGGAAGGATCTGAACAACTAGAAAAGAGCATTACAATTAAAATACAAAGTGTTAAATGTATGTATATTTATTGTATCAGTGCAGGTTTGTTTATATATAGTTGTGAGTTTGTGCAAATTGTCGAAGCAATGAGGAAGAAGTCCTGAGGTATTAAAATAGTCCAAATCTTTGGGCAGAGACGGCACTATCTCCGTCCATGAATTCAACATCATCTGGTTATGTGTGTGGTAAGGCATGGATGGACAGTACACATTGTATCTGCAGACCTCTTCTCACAACGTCCCTTTGGACGCGTCCATCTTGAATAACCTGGAGGATGAATAACCGCAAGGTGTGGACCCAAAAATTGAGTGGCGCCCTCACGCAGAATCACCAAGTCGCGCTGTCACAAGCGCCACAATGGCGTCATTAATGGTGCGCGCACTAAACATTGCTGTGGCGACTATAAAGGATGCTTGAGGAGTACTCCACCTGGAACCATCAGAAACCACCTTGAACCACCTGGAACCATCAGGAACTCCCTGAAACTCCTGGTTGCATCCCTCTCTTTTTCGCCCTCATTTTCTGCCTTAACTATGACAGGAAGAGGCCACATGACCAGTTGTAGTTCCAGTTTTCCTGGACTTAATTAATTCTGTTTTGTTGATACATTTTGTCTGATGTTTCTATGTTTATGTTTTTACCATGTACATGTTGTTTGTTTCTATGTTTGTTTTTTCCATGTACCTGTTGTTTGTTTCTATGTTTATATGGTTCAGCTCCACTTGCAGACTTACTCTGTCCTAGATGCCATGAAACAAATACTGTGTTGTATGTCCAGCATGCTGACAGCACAGGGGGGAAAGGTAAAAAAAATTAAATTATTAACCCTATCACGTTCACTCTGATTGGAGCTGTGAAGTCACATGCTCATTAGTGAACTTGTTCCCTGCTGTGTGCTGGCCATGCCCCCTTTTTACTTTATATCAGGTGTGTGGCCTGGTGCTGTCACATGGTGCCAAATGGGTTTGAGGTGAGATTAGATCTATAAAGTGGATTTGAACCTTTTCCCTGGAGGAACAAGTCAAAATCCAGAAAGACCAAGAGTTGCAGTGAGTCACAATTAAATCTGCTTAATGGTTTACACGCATACACACACACAATCATTTTCTTTTTTCCCTCCTTTCGCATAGATGCGTCTCCATTTTGACGCTAAATGTAAGTGCATTTCAATGGATGTTGGTTGAGTTGGTTCTGTTGGATTTCATTCTGGTTAAATCTGTTGGTTCAGGATTGTTTGCTGTATTGGTTTGACAAACTGACTTGTGACTTGACTTTTAAGCTGACTGACTTATAATTGACCAAATTTGTAAATTTGGTAAGGTAACCTTACCAAACTGACCAATGTGTGGAGAAACTCATTTACATGTTCACACTCTTTGACTGCCTTTGTCCTCAACTAAACACAAACTGTCTGCAACTTGTAACTGCCACTGTTTATGGATCTGTGAGGCCTGGTGCGACCTCCCAATTCAGGAAGTTGCGAATCCCCTGTTACATTACATTATTACATTTCATTTAGCAGACGCTTTTATCCAAAGCGACTTACAATTGTTCAATCACCGACGGACCCAGCCATCAGGAGCAATTAGGGGTTAAGTGTCTTGCTCAAGGACACTACAGCATGCTAGCAGGAAATGCCTGGGATCGAACCAGCAACCTTTAGATCACTAGACCACCAGCTCTACTGCCTGTTATGTCCATCCTTCCCATATAGAGGCACTGAAGGACAACTGAACTGCTCCCAAAATGCTTTTCGTCAGCAATAAAAACTCAAGGATCTCTACTGCGTCCTCTCCAGATGTCAACCTCCTAATTATTCACAAGGACAACTTATGGGACTGGAACCCCAGACATGTTCAAAGGAGCCATAGAAGATGGCTGAACTGATCTGACTGAACTCACCAATGGATGGAGATTAGCTGGGTTGGCTTTAACAACTGGACACTGGAACTGGGAGGCCTGGACAAACTGGTTGGAATGACCGATGCTCAACCATTTGAAGGAAGTCCTGGAAACCACCAGCATCAAACCTACATGACCCGGACAACTTGTGACAGATGGCTGCACCGAGGGTAACTATCTCAGCAAGTGGAGCATCTTTCTTAAAAAGGAAAGATACAGTGCATCCAGAAAGTATTCACACCCCTTCACCTTCCCCACATTTTGTTATGTTACAGCCTTATTCCAAAATGGATGATTTTTTTTTTTCCCCCTGATCAATGTACACATAATATCCTGTGATGACAAAGGGAAAAAGATATTTTTGCAAATGTATTAAAAATAAAAAACTGAAATTGCATGTACATATGTATTCACATCCTTTACTAGGCACTTTTTGAAGCACCTTTGGCAGCGATGACAGCCTCCAGTCTTCTCTGGAATGATGCTACAAGCTTGGCACACCTGTATTTGGGGTATTTCTCCCATTCCTCTCTGCACATCCTCTCCTGCTCTGTCAGGTTAGATGGGGAGCGTTGCTGCACACCAATTGTCAGGTCTTTCCAGAGATTTTCAATCAGGTTCAAGCCTGGGCTCGGGCTGGGCCACTCAAGGACATTCAGACTTGTCCTGAAGCCGCTCCTTCGTTGTCTTGGCTGCGTGCTTGGGGTCTT
The DNA here is from genome assembly GCF_960531495.2 of Zeus faber. Taxonomy (NCBI): domain Eukaryota; kingdom Metazoa; phylum Chordata; class Actinopteri; order Zeiformes; family Zeidae; genus Zeus; species Zeus faber. The sequence goes on from NC_137207.1 coordinate 27,798,454, forward strand.
TGTCCTGTTGGAAGGTAAACCTTTGCCCCAGTCTGAGGTCCTGAGCGCTCTGGAGCAGGTTTTCATCAAAGATAAAAACGTACCTTGCTCTGTTCCTCTCTCCCTCACTCCTGTCTCCCAGTTCTTGCTGCTGAAAAACATCCCCACAGCATGATGCTGCCACCACCATGCTTCAGTAAAATCTTGGTTTCATCAGACCAGAGAATCTTGTTTCTCATGGTGTGAGAGTCCTTTAGGTGCCTTCTGGCAAAATCCAAGCAGGCTGTCATGTGCCTTTTACTGAGTAGAGGCTTCCATCTGGCCACTCTACCATAACGGCCTGATTGGTGGAGTGCTGCAGAGATGATTGTCCTTCTGGAAGGTTCTCCCATCTCCACAGAGGACCGCTGGAGCTCTGTCAGAGTGACCATCTGGTTCTTGGTCACCTCCCTGACAAAGGCCCTTCTCCCATGATTGCTCAGTTTGGCTGGGCGGCCAGCTCTAGGTAGAGTGCTGGTGGTTCCAAACTTCTTCCATTGACGAATGATGGAGACCACTGTGCTCTTCGGGACCTTCAATGCTGCAGAATTTCTTTTGTACCCTTCCCCAGATCTGTGCCTCGATACAATCCTGTCTCGAAGGTCTACAGACAATTCCTTTGACTTGATAGCTTGGTTTCTGCTCTGACATGCACTGTCAACAGTGGGACAAATTATGTCCAATCAGTTGAGCTTACTGCAGGTGGACTCCAATCATTACATTACATTTCATTTAGCAGATGCTTTTATCCAAAGCGACTTACAATTATTCAAACAGCGACGGACGCAGCCATCAGGAGCATTTAGGGGTTAAGTGTCTTGCTCAAGGACACTACAGCATGCTAGCAGGAGGAGCCTGGGATCCAACCAGCAACCTTTAGATCACTAGACCACCAGCTCTACCGCCTGAGCTACCATCCCCCCCCATCAAAAATCTGCACCTGAGCTCAATTTTGAGTGTCATAGCAAAGGGTGTAAATTCATATGTACATGCGATATTTCAGTTTTTTATTTTTAAGACATTTGCAAAAATCTCTAAACCTTTTTTTGTTTTGTCATTATGGGGTATTGTGTGTAGATTGATGAGCAAGAAAATGAATCAATCCATTTTGAAATAAGGCTGTAACATAACAAAATGTGGGGAAAGTGAAGGAGTGGGAATACTTTCCGGATGCACCGTATTCCCTACCCAATCCCAAACTAATGACGGCACAGGAGTCTGGGCAGCATGGGGAACTGGCAGGCCACATGGACTTACCCTACAGTGTATCCTGGAAGTCAAAGTTCTGGAGTGGGAGGACTTTCAAAGGTCATGGAGAAGGACATCTGGCTGGCCACAAAGAGGTTCTGGAAAACTGTTGGGGGACTCTCGATCTATGAAGGATGGACCTCAATCACAATGGATTTCTTGCTGAAACAGTATTCTGCTCTGAGACCGTAACCCCAACATTAACTACGCTCTTGGTCATCCACAAGTTTTATTGTATCCAAAGCCGTGCGCCCCAACACCTCTGACCTTTCAGCTACCTGGCCCTGGAATTATGATCCAGTTGACAGATAGGTGACTAGAGAACCACAATTGTGATTTTAAGAAGAGTATTTGTCCTGGATTGGATTCTGATATTGATGACCCCTCCATCATTGCAGGAGAATACCCCCTGAAGAATAGAGCCTGACAGGGTCGAGGGGTGATCATATCAAAGGTGCGTATGGCAACCTTGGCCACAAGAAGCACAAATATTTCTAGTTGCCCCAACTGACTGACATGTTGACTATTTAGGTCGAAGCCAGAACTCTGAGCCTCTTAACTGTCATGGAGTGTGGGCGGGAAAAGTCTTGTTTTTCTTTGAAGATAGCTTTTGTAGTGTATTAACAGTGTATTATGACAGTAGTCTTGGAAGTACAAATTGTTTTTTGACAGGAGGATTATAAAAACTGGTTTCTTGCTGAGCTTGTTGACTGACCCACCGCAGACAGCAGATCCTCTCTTCAGCCTTTCCCTTCCTTTCAAAAAAATCAAAAACTTATTTTTTACGTGGAACGGCGACTAGTTAACCATGTCACATTGAGACGTCATTTCAGAGATCTGAAAGGTAATAAATCAATGAGCATAATGCATAAATATAAAGTATATAGTAAAATAATTAAGATTGTGATGAGAAATTATTCCCAATTCTGTTGCAAATCAAATAACAGTGAACCCGACATCCCAGAATCCCGTGCGGCTCTGGGATGGTGGAAACACACACTTTGACTGAACCCGAGTGCCCATGAGCAAGGCACTGAACCCCCAGCATCGACCACGGCAGCAAACAGACAAACTGAAGCATTTAAAGAAGCAACATGTCAGTTGATGGAATTTAATTATCTTAATGTTTTTTGAGTGTGTATATATTTTATCATTCTATGACACATGGGGACAGTTGAAATAGTATTTTAATAGCCATCGTTGAACACGCTTGACCATGAAGGGAGGTCAATCTATAAAACCTCAGCTTTAGAAAAGTAGATCATTCAATGTCTCCCCAGGGGATCAATAAGGGGTTTAATCTCATCTTATGTAAATACAATGTGCTTTGATTTACACAGCGTCAGAAATAGATAAGAATGTAAAACACAACTAAATGAAGAAATTATGTGGATAATATTGAGGCAGTTCTGCCTGCCACACCACACCCGAGCGGTGTTTTCAGGGACCTCCGTCACAGAGACAGACGATGGGGTTGGGAACACACAGTTTATTGTAGAGAGGAGGCTCGATGGAACAAGCCCGGAGCAGATGGACATGTGTCATGACAAGGGCTCCTCTCCTGAGTGAGTGTGGGGATGGGGCTTTTACCTGCTGCTCCTTACACCAACCAACCAGCAACAGGTATGCAGCCACCCTGACCCAGTCACCTAGATCCAGGTCAGGTGTGGCTGCTCAACCACACCATCCAACACCACCTATATATATCACACTCAAACAAATGTATTACAACCTACATACCTACTTATTGACATAACAAATAAAGGAGGATTTTACTAAATATATATAGAATATATATTTTCAGTAGTCGACAATTTAAACCAAAGAGTCGGCGAGATACACGGAGAATCCAGCCCAACAGGAAGTGATGTCACTGCAACCACAGTCCACTTCCTGAGATCCCAGCTGCCACTGGCCAGAGACAGAAGGTGAATTCAGGAGAGAAAAGGGCGTGTCCTTTATCATCACACAAGAAAGGAAATGTACGAACAGCTTCAATATGAAAAGCATATTTTCGAGTAACTGAGCATGAAATAAGAAGAGGATTGAAAACACAAATGATGGATGAACTTTTCAATCATTTTTTCCCTCTAAATCTTCTACATTCAGACAATTCAAAGCTTAATTAAAGAATCAACAGATCAACTGTGGCTTTACGATCTCTTGAATCTATATCCACAGTTTACTGACCACAAGTTGTTGCCAGGAGTGGCGGACCCCGCCACCAACAATGTAAACAGCATATAGAGGAGCACGTGCAAAATGCAAGTACATTGAATGGTTGTTTCTTATGTTCCTGCCAAAAATACTATCAAATGTGCCCTTTTTTTTTTTTTTAACAAATGATACCCTGGATTACCACTTTAAAGCGTTGGGGACGTTGCAGCAGGTTGTCGTGGTAGAAAATCAACTTTAACTCCAGGAAACATCACTGGAGGAGGAGTTCTTGCACCTCCTCCTGTCACCAGCAGGGGGCTCCAGCAGCCCTGGCCCCTGGAGAGACGCGTGGCCAAAAGTGGAACAAGTACAAATATTCTGAAATGCCCGCAGGCTCCGGGGCCCCGATCCACCCGGGCTGTTCTGTGGAGTCCGGTGGAGGAACCTTCACAAGTCCGACTTTACAGTAAATGTCAGTTCAAGTGGCGCAAGTTCCAGATCGGTAAAACCATCACGGTGCTGAAGAATGAGAGTCCTCCATCTCCGTGGAACGCACCGTCACTTCCTACAGACGCCGATCACAGTTTTCCCGAGTTCCCATGGAACGCAGCATCACTTCCTGTTTTCTCTCATCTCCACCTGGTAAACACTTGGAAAGCTTTCTTAACTTCTGATTGTGTGGGGGGGGGAAGCACACGGCTCCGGAGCCTCCAGTGCTCAGCAGGGAGTGTAGAACGCGGTGACGGCCCCTTCAGAGCCACGCCCTGCACATGCTGTAAACACCAAACTGGATGATGTCACAAAGCGTCCTGCTCCACCACTTCCAGTTCCTTCCACTCTCATGGCGTTTTTAACTCCTGGCAGATATGGTCCAATGTTCATCAGACAGTAGTGTTAGTTATGGAAGTAAACTGAAACAGAATACATCAAAAAAACTATTTATTAATGAATGATGAAGCTCATCACGTGACCTGGTTAACTTAATTTTACTAAATTATTTGATTTGTTCATTTCAAAATGCTCACTGATTTATTTCTGCATTGTAACGCAGTTTCCTTAGTACATAGAATAACAAAAATAATAACAAAGAATGAATATAGCTGCAGGCAGCAATACACAGGATGAGTTGTGTTGGGTGTATTTTACAGTTTCCCGGGTTCTCTGAAACGCTTTATGATGTCAAAGTGTCTTACTGTAAATCAAATTTCTAGAAAATGAAATGATCATAAAGCATTTTACTGTAAATATCATCTACTTCATTTTAGAACCAGACGTGTCAGTTTAATGAAGACCAAATTAATAATTGGGATCAAATTTGTTCAGTTTTTCACTAATATCTGCTCCGTATGTGGATCCATTTGGATTACATTTTAACAAGATGTTTGTGACATACCGGTTTAAACGACACCTCATCTGCGTTCATAGCTTATGTATTCCAGATCGTTTTTGGCTTCAAAACTCAGAAATGATCCCCTAACAATAGAATCCCAGCCCTATGGGCTGGACCCATAATAATGATAATTAATAATAATACATTTTATTTATATACTCAAAGTACTCACAAATTAAATGTATCATCCCTTAATTAAGGGATGGCTTCCATTCCAATTAAGGGATCCCTTAATTTATTCAGAGAATCCATATTGTGAGTATTTTCTCACAGTACCACCTGCACCACCTTGTGTTGTGATGAAGATGGTTGTCATGGTTTCCATCGAATTGCTGAAGAACAGTTTATTGTTGCAGGTTCCATGCCTTGCTCCAGGGCACGTTGAACAGAGCTTGGACCCGCTGACCTCCTGCTGCTCCCTTTGTAGGACCTTCTGGACCTCCAACCCAACATGATCGGGGGATTCAAACTCGCAACCTCAGTCCAGATCCTTTTGCTTTCAGCGTGTTTCTTCATCATCAACTATTGATCGATTCCCTCTTTGGTCCTCCAACCTGTCCTTTGACCTCCGACCTCCCGGCCACAGGAAGTTAAACCTCCTGCACCAGAACAACAACTGATTCTGGTTTGTGGATGAACTGTACAAGTTTGGTTTTGTGACAAATTAAAGATTTTATTTTGGAGGAATGTCCTCAGTGTGGACATCTGAGTTAAAGATGACTCTTGTCCGGTTGCCCTGCGCAACGAGGTGTTCGCCATGGTCAGCCATCTTGTGTGGTTTGGTTGCCCCATTGTCAACCTCTCTTCATGGATTTAAAATTAAACCGAGCTATTCAGCAACCGCTGTGTCCGTTGGCAACCTGGCAACTGCTTTTGAAGCTTGTTGTCCAGCCCTGTTTACACCACACCCCAACACAACGTGCGGAGAGGGGAACGGCAGTGACCCAGATCCCGTTCCCGGCCGTCAATGATTTGTATGGATCAGTGTGTGTGATTGTTATTGATCAGCGCAGAGCAACACAAGCAGCAACGTCCAGATGAACCACGAGGACGGAGCAGCTCTGGACCAGACGTTCTGGGTTTGAATAAGGTAAAGGTTACTCTTCACTCACTACAGAGGATGATCCTGTGGACCAGTAGGTGCTGACCAGAGGATAATCCCTCCCCCCACAGCTCCATGTCGGACCTGGACCTCCCGAAGGGGGAGCGGGAGGTGCTCGGCTCCAGAGTGAAGGAGCGAAGCCACAATGTGACGGAGAAGGTGACGCAGGTACAGATTAACTGCTGGGTGGACGGACGGACGGAGGGATGGAGGAACAGAAGAATGTAGAGACAGACATAGGGGTGGCGGGAGGGAGGAAAACTTGCTGCTATACACCGCCTGCACTGTTGCCTCTATGTAGAGCTGTAGTTGTGATGTAGTAGCACTGTAATAATGCTGTAGTAGTGTAATCGTGATGTATTAGTGCTGTAGTAATTTAGTAAAAGTAGTATAGTATTGATGTAAAAGAGCTGTAGTAGTGATGCAGTGTAGTAGTGGTGTAGTAATATAGCAGTAGTGCTGTAGTAATGTAGTGTAAAAGTGATGTATTGATGTAGTTGTGCTTGAAAACTGCTGTCGTAGTGATTTAGTGTACAAGTGATGGAGTAGTGGTTTGGTCTAGTAGTGATGTGGTAGAGACTTAGGGTAGTGGTGATTTAGTGATGTTGTAGTGATAGAGTAGTGACGTAGTAGTTCTGTAGCAAGAGCAGAAAATTACATTAAAATAATGAAGTACAATGGCAGATGAGAACGACTGTCTTCAGCCTAACCGCGATTCTGGGTGGCTTCCTTCAGGTCCTCTCCCTGGAGTCGGATGTGCTGCCGCAGTATAAGCTCCGGGTTCCAGACACCAGGGGGCGCTGGATCCTGCTGCACTACAGCCCTTGCAAGGCCTTCTGGGACTGGGTGGTTCTGCTGCTGGTGCTGTACACTGCAGTCCTCACGCCCTACTCTGCCTCCTTTCTGCTGGGCGAGCCCTGCGACCCTCTGGGCGCTGCTGATCTCCTGGTGGACGTGCTGTTCATCGTGGACATCGTCATCAACTTTCGCACCACCTACGTCGATCGTCGCAGCGACCAAGTGGTGACAGAGGCCGCCAGCATTGCCCGCCGCTACGTCCGCGGCTGGTTCCCCATAGACCTGGTGGCCGCCGTTCCCTTCGACCTGTTGGTCTTCAGATCCGGATCCGACGAGGTCTCTCTCTCTCTCTCTCTCTCTCTCTCTCTCTCTCTCTCTCTCTCTCTCTCTCTCTCTCTCTCTCTCTCTCTCTCTCTCTCTCTCTCTCTCTCTCTCTCTCTCTCTCTCTCTCTCTCTCTCTCTCTCTCTCTCTCTCTCTCTCTCTCTCTCTCTCTCTCTCTCTCGGATTTGACATTAGTGAAGGCTTTTATTTTTTCCCTTTGTGGCCACCAGATGGCGACTCTGATGGGTCTTCTGAAGACTGCCCGCCTCCTGCGTCTGGTTCGCGTGGCTCGCAAGCTAGACCGCTACTCGGAGTGTGGCACGGCGGCGCTGGTGTTGCTAACGTGCGCCTTTGTGCTGGTGGCCCACTGGCTGGCCTGCGGGTGGTACGCAGTCGGCCTGGCGGAGCGCGCCCACACGGGGGCCGGCTGGCTGGAAAACCTGGCCCAACAGCTGGGCAAGGCCTACAACCAGAGCCAAGCCGGGTCCGGACCCTCAGCCGAGGACACATACGTCACCGCACTCTACTTCACCTTCAGCAGCTTGACCAGTGTGGGCTTCGGAAACGTCTCCCCTAACACCAACTCTGAGAAGATCTTCTCCATCTGCATCATGGTCATCGGCTGTGAGTAGCTAGCAAGCCTGCAGCCAATGAACTGGGAATGTGTTGCTTCTCTATCACTATCTTCTTCCTGTTCATCCGCCCCCAGCTCTCATGTACGCAAGCATCTTTGGGAATGTGTCAGCCATTATCCAGCGCCTTTACTCGGGTACGGCGCGCTACCACACCCAGATGCTGCGGGTGAAGGAGTTCATCCGCTTCCACCACATCCCCGGAGGCCTCCGCCAGCGCCTGGAGGAGTACTTCCAGCATGCCTGGTCTTACACCAACGGCATAGACATGAACGCTGTAAGGAGGAATGGCGGTTCGGAACGTGCCATAAAGTTTACAATATTGGCTCATATTCTACTGATTTATAATTGGGTTATGTATTGATTGCCGCAGGTTCTGAAGGGCTTCCCGGAGTGTCTGCAGGAGGAAATCTGCTTGCACCTCAACCGTTCTCTGCTGCAAGACTGCCGGGCGTTCCACGGCGGCGGCCAGGCCAGCATTCGGGCCCTGGCCACCAGGTTCAAGATGGTCCATGCTCCTCCCGGGGAAACCCTGGTCCACGACGGTGACCTCCTAGACTCACTGTTCTTTATCTCCAGAGGGTCCGTCCATGTGGTCCGGGACGACATGGTGGTGGCTCGACTTGGTAAGAAAAGAAACCTTCTTTTCATCCTCTAATCCAAGAGTCCTCTACATTATCCAATGTCTCTGCCTCTCACAGAGAAGAACGATGTCTTTGGGGAGGCAATCCGCGTGCATGAGCACCCGGGCAAGTCCAGCTCGGCTGTGCATGCTGTCACATACTGTGACTTGCACTGCATCCTGAGGGAGGACCTGCTGGAGGTCCTGGACCTCTTCCCCGGCTTCGCAGATTCCTTCTGGAGGAACCTGGAGATCACTTTCGACCTTAGAGATGTAAGGGCAGCCTGAGAAGGTCCACCCCCCAACCCATCCAGAACCCAGATAGCGACGGGCCTGAAGTGTGTTAGCATCAGGTTGCAGAGGTGATCAGCTGGCCAAGCTCCCTGTAGCAGCTTAAGAACATCTTTTTCAAATGCTTCTGGAACAAAGTTAATCTCCAAAATCAAATCAATGATGGACTGGTTTTCACAAGATGGAGGGAAGATTACAGGGGAGCAAAGGGCTCCACCGTGTGGTGTTGCCAGGCGCTGCAGATCCCTGTGCTGAGTCTCCAAAATGATCACTCAGCCCAAATTCAACAGTTCAATCATACGTTCAAAAACCGAGCCTTCGCTAGGCTAATTTGAGGTTCAAGTGGCTAGCATAGCCACCTCTAATTTGGTAATCTCTGCTTGAACTGGGTTCATGCAGATCCATGGTCAGGTCAGAGTCATGTATTACACACTAAATTCCCCATTATCATCTCGACTTGAAAATGCTGAAATTGAAAATACATAGTGGTTTGTTTTGATCGGGTTATGATAGGCTAGCATGCCCTCTAGTGGCGAAATGTTCCACTTTGTGACTTTGACTGTTCTCTCCTCAGACTGATCTGCTGCCGTCGCCCATAACGCCAGAAGGTTCCGGAGACAATGGTGGGTTTCACCAAGGACCCTTCCTGGACCACCGGATCCACCCAGGTAAGAGGACCCGGTCCTGGACGAGACCGGGTCCTCTCACCAGGACCGGTCCAGTCCAGCACCAGGTCAAGTGATGCTGCATCGTTTGCAACCAAGTCCAAATTCTGAACGGACAAATATTTTTGCTGAGTCCAGACGGGATTGACCATGATGACTCCGCCCCCACGGCACGCAGCTGTGGCTCCTCCCTCCCTGACTCTGCCGAGGACCCGATTGAGGCCATCGCCCGCAGCCCTGGAGTTGCCCTACTGCCCCCTGGTGGTGGCTCAGCTTGGAGGGTGCCTGCGCTGGAACGCCTCCACAGAGGTGAGAAAATAACAGTAGTTCAAGTGTGTGTGTACAACAAATGTGACCCACCGCAGCAATAGCCACCATCTCACGCATTTATAAAATGGCCAGGAGCAGCCAAATAAGTTAAAAAAAAAAAAAAAAAAAAAAAAAAAAAAAAAAAAAAAACCTCTCTTGAAGGAAAATTAGATTTTTCCAGATTTGTGTCCCTTTGTGTTTTTTTTTTTTAACCTGTGCTGTCAGCATGCTGGACATACAACACAGAGTATTTGTGCCATTGCATTCAGGGCAGCGTTATTCTGCAAGAGGAGTTAAACTTATCAACCTGCAATGAAACTCTTTATTCATTCTTTTATCAGCAACAACTGCTGCAACAACTCTGTCCTGTGTACGAGCTGCAGAATGACAAGAGCACAGTTTTGGGTTCTGGAGGACCACCACCAACCCCCCTCTTTGGAGAACTATTTATCATGTTTGGGTTTATAAACAACTGCTCCAACTGATCACTACTCCAAGAGGGAGAATCACCTCAGTGGAAAAATAAACATAGAAACAAAACAACATTTACACAAAAACATGAACATTGGATGACATGTATTGAAAAACAGTGAATTAGGTCCAGGAAAGGTGAAACTACAACTGCTCACGTGGCCTCTTCCTGTCATACTTATGGCAGCAAATGGGGGAGAAAAGGAGAGGGATGCAACCGGGGGGGGGGGTGTGTGTGTGTGTGTGTGTGTGTGTGTGTGTGTGTGTGTGTGTGTGTGGTGGGTTTCATGCAGTAGACAGAAGCTGGGCTTCATCTTGGTGAGGTGAGTTAGGATTCGGTTACGTTTAGCAGGTGAAGCCCAAGCCTCTCACATTCCAACTAACAAACTTAATAGGGGTCATTGAAGCTAGTTAGGGGGTGATGGCACAGTGCATCCAAGGCAATAGCTATACTACCGTTCCCATGCTTTCCCATAGATACATCTGGGGTTTCCTCCATTACGTTCCTTTTCACTGCCATATTATTGTAGGAAGTTTGTAGGGATACATAACTACACAAACAAATGACAAGTAGACAAAGATAAACACAGAACATTGCAGGATTAGACATACTTAAACACAGAACATTGCAGGATTAGACATACTTAAAGTGAAAGACAGTATAGAGTGAGAGTGATAGAAGTGAGGAGAGAGGGATTAGGGAGGTGAGATCAGAGTGAGCGATATTTTAAATCCTGACATAGATAACATGCCTATTCCTACATCTTGCAGTATATAATAACCAGAATTACAAGAATACATACATTATGATCAGAATCAGTGTTTTTTTTTAAGTTTTTTTTTATCTCAACGTATTTGCAAACAGTTTCATTTATAAATAATAGAAAAATGTTAAACCGTGGAGTTAAATATCATTGTGGAGGAGGCGTCTACCATAGAAGAAGAAATTCTGACGTCGCTTCCGTAAACAAGACGAAGATCTGGTTTCACTTGTCTGTGAAAACTTTCATTTCCCTTGTTATGGATGAGGAGCAGCGGGTGGAGGAAGATCTGAATCATATCACGGAGCTTAATCTGACCAGTGCCATAGATCCAAGTCAATGTAAGCAGCGCGTACTGGACTTCATGTTCCACCATGACAGTCAGTTCTCCCACAGTGACGCTGAATGTGATATTACTCCGGACTTGGAGAACATTTCAAACAGTGGATTTCAACCCGAATGTGACGATGAAACGGAATGTTTTCAAGAACCACCAGAGGAGACCGACGATACGTCCGTTGATGACGTGATGAAGTCCGTTGAGGTTGGTGCAGATTTTCAGATTTCAGATTTTCCGAGACTCAAAATGTTGATAGACTCTACATTTTGTTGTTTGTATGTACTTTTAAACTCCTAAATAATTCCACTTTTATAAAACATGTATATGTGACCCAGCGCAGACTTTAGAGTCATTTGGCGGCTTTCGACTTTTTTTTTTCCACATCATTTGAAAGTGAAGAATCAGAGCTTCGAAACAAAGTGTCACTTGCGCAAACCAAGCAAATATTTTTAAAGCTATAACTTGTTAATGACAAGGGTTTGGCAAACTGTCATTCTGACATAATCACCTCCAGAGTTTTACCCACACCAGCTTCATTCAGCCAGCTCCCACAGTGCAAATGGTTGGAGGACCAACAATGCCTCATGGCTACTTAACATACTGCTGAATGGGCCAATAACCAACAGCTCAACAACACAACTCATTTAGTTCTGAAAAAAGCTTTAATTTAACAGTAAGAATGTACATGTTTTATAAAAGTGGAATTATTTTATTTTAAGCCACCAACCTCAAGGGACTTCAAGATTCAAGAGGTTTATTCGTCACATACATATACATACTTTCATACATATATGCAGTGAAATGTAATGCAACGCACCCGGTGATAACACACTGTCCTTGGAAAAATTTATTTCTAACAGACCAACTAACTGATTCCTAAAACGTAATACAGTAAGTCGAATACTTATAGAATAAAATAAAAATATATAGAATTAGAGGGAATATGTATATGGAATAGGCAATTATGTATATACAGATAGGTGCATTAAAGTGGCATGTGAATAAAGTGAGGTAGTGTTTGGGATAATACAGCACAGTATACAACAGTACGGCGCATCAATACGGCATCATGAACAACCCTGAACAGTGACACAGTATGCGGTACAGTATGCTATATACAGTACAGTAGGTAGTGGAGCCTAGTGTATGGCTCAGTGAGGACCCCTGGTGAGGTCAGCGTTGACAGTTCTGATGGCTTGAGGGAAGAAACTCCGTCTCAGTCTCTCTGTTCTTGCTGTGTGACTGCGGAGGCGCTTGCCTGACCGCAGCAGCTGAAACAATCCGTTGTTGTCCTGGGCAGTACAGTTCCCAAACCAGGCAGTGATGTTGCCTGTCAGGATGCTCTCCACTGCTCCAGAGTAGAAGGACTTGAGGATCCTCACCGAGACCCGGAATTTCCTCAGCTGCCTGAGGTGGTAGAGACGCTGCCTCGCCTTTCTCACCAGAGTCTGTGTGTACAGTCCATGTTAAGTCCTCTGTGATGTGGACTCCCAGGTATTTGAAGCTGCTCACCCTGTCGACAGAAGTCCCATTAATCCACAAGGGCGCGTGCGTCCTCGATTGTGATCCACGCCTAAAGTCCACAATCAGCTCCTTAGTTTTGCTGACGTTCAGGTGTAGGCTGTTGTCCTGGCACCAGAGTGACAGGTCAGCCACCTCCTCGCGGTAGGCCTTCTCGTCGCAGTCGGTGATCAGGCCCACGACAACGGTGTCGTCTGCAAACTTGATGATGGTGTTGGAGCTGGACCTGGCCACACAGTCATGTGTGTACAGGGAGTACAGTAGGGGGCTGAGGACGCAGCCCTGGGGGGATCCTGTATTCAGGGTGAGGGAGCTTGACATGTACTTCCCCACCTTGACCACCTGGGGGCGGACTGTGAGGAAGTCCAGGATCCAGGCGCACAGCTTAGCATTCAGTCCGAGCTCCGTCAGCTTGACACCCAGTCTGGTGGGGACTATGGTGTTGAAAGCTGAACTGTAATCAATGAACAGCAATCTCACATAGGCCCCCTTCTGGCCATCCAGATGCGTGAGTGTGGTGTGCAGTACCTGAGAGACCGCGTCATCTGTGGATCTGTTCTGCCGGTACGCGAACTGCAACGGGTCCAAGGTGCGGGGAAGGGAGGCGCAGATATAATCCTTAATCAGCCTCTCGAAACACTTCATGACCACCGAGGTGAGGGCCACCGGACGGTAGTCATTCAGGCAGGCAGGAAGAGGCCATCTTCGGGACAGGAACGACGGTGGACCTCTTGAAGCAGGACGGGACCACTGATTCATCACATCATCAACTTCTTCCGTTGTAACAACGGGCGTATCTTCGGTCTCCTCCGGTTGTTCTTGAAAATATTCCGTTTCATCGTCACATTCGGGTTGAAATCCGCTGTTTGAAATGTTCTCCAAGTCCGGAGTAATATCACATTCAGCGTCGTCGTGGGAGAACTGACTGTCATGGTGGAACATGAAGTCCAGTACGCGCTGCTTACACTGACTTGGATCTATGGCACTGGTCAGATTAAGGTCTGTGATATGATTCAGATCTTGCTCCACCCGCTGCTCCTCATCCATAACTACAAGGGAATTGAAAGTTTTCACAGACAAGTGAAACCGGATCCTCGTCTTGTTTACGGAAGCAACGTCAGTGACCTCAGCAGTTCTTACTTGATGGTACACGTTGGTACACACCCCCTCCACAACGTTGTCTCTGTGTGTGTAAAAGTACTACGATTTAAAGGTTGAACTTTATTAAAACGGTTCCACATTGTGACTTCACATCACATGGAATATGGAGGAATGATCTTCACCTGGACGCTCGCTTTGAAGAAAACCATTGATCGTGGTTGTTCAGCGTTTTGGTAAGTGAACTGCGTTTCCTCATGTCATCTAACCAGAATATTTAACTCCACGGTTTAACATTTTTCTACTATTTATAAATCAAACTCTGTTTGAAAATACGTTGAGGGATAAACAAAACACAAAGGAACTGAATCAAGAAAGGTTTTTTCAACTTATTTGGCTGCTCCTGGCCATTTTAGAAATGTGCGAGATGGCGAGTTTTGCTGCGGCGGGTCACATAATTCTTACTGTTAAATAAAAGCCTTTTGGAAAAACAAATAGTTGTGTGTTGATGCTGTTCAACATTCCCTCAAAACACAAGAACAAAGCAGTGATTGGCTCATTCAGCAGTATGTTAAGTCGCTGTGTGGCTTTGGCTCCTCCATTTGCATTGTGGGAGCTGGCTGAATGAAGCTGGTGTGGGTAAAACTTTGGAAGTGATTATGTCAGCACGACAGTTTGCCACAACCTTGTCATTAACAAGTCATAGCTTTAGGAATATTTGCTTGATTTGCACAAGTGACACCTTGTTTGGAAGCTCTGACTCTCCACTTTCAATTTTTTTTTCATTTTTTATTTAAGTGTTATGACCTCATGTTATATATAAACTGTATTTTATAATTCTGTATTAAACATTAAATATTATTGTAATATATACATTAATAATAATATTTGTAATACATTTTATTGATAATATTTATGTAGGGCAGTGGCTCAGGAGGCAGAGCGGGTCCCCGATCCCTGACTCCTCCTGGAGCATGCTGTAGTGTCCTTGAGCAAGGCACTGAACCCCCATCTGCTCCTGGAGAACTCCTTTCCCTTAAGGATTAATAAAAAGCATGAAATATGTTTTCTTCCAGCATCGTCTCCGGGAACGTTCTGGTCGGACCAACGCCCCCGAAGGGATCTGGGATCTAGACTGGAGCTGCTGCAGTGCCAGCTCCACAGGTCACCCAGCCGTCTGTCCGTCCATCCATCCGTCCATCCACCCAGCCGTCCGTCTGTCCACCCAGCCGTCCGTCCGTCAATCCATCCATCGCTCCATTCCTCTATCCATCTGTCCGTCCGTCCATTCATCCATTGATCTATTCACCTGTCCATTCATCCATCCATCCATCTGTATATCCATCTCATCCATCCATCCAGTCTGTTTACAGGGAACATTTCAGTGTTAGCATTAGCATTGTGCTAATCAGCTTGTGACTGGCTGCCCCCTGCAGGCTGGAGGCTCGCATGACGGCCGATATCAGTGTTATCCTGCAGCTGCTGCAGCAACAGATGGTTCCTCCTCAGGTTCCTCCAGTTCCTTCTCCAGTTCCTTCTCCGGTTCCTCCGGCCTACAGCAGTGTGTCGCCAGCAGGGGGCCCTGCTGTGCACTACGCCAGCAGGGCTGCGGGCTGCCACGCCCTGGTGTCCGCCCCCCTGGTGCAGGCGACGCTGCGGCACCCTCCTGTGGAGGTAATACAGCAGGCTCCTCCAGGGGGTCGGTAGAGGACCAATGGACTTTAGTTCCACATCATTTATCACTTTGTGTTCTCTGCAGAAATCGTCCCAGTCGGACATGAGGTTCCAGCGGTCCAGAGGTGGTGGGTGCCGCCTCACCCCTCCTTTAGGCGACACTGTGTCGGCCTCTGTTACCGTGAAAATGGAGCCGTACCGGTTGGCCGTCCGCCCTCTGTCCCGCCTTCCGGAGAGCCAGGGATCGAGTGGCGGACCCCGCCACCCGTCGCTGCCGGGGCGTCTGGACTCACTGCTGTTCATGGGCGGCGTTCGGAAGCAGCTCTCTGAGCCGGTGCTGAACCAGGTCACTGTGGCGAGGTCCACCCAGAGGGGGGAAAGGGATGCTAACTAGTGAGCTCGTCACATAGTGCTTTGTTAATCCAGATCAATGTAATGGGATTTAGTCCTTGTTTTGAGTTTTATTGGTGGAAAAAATTCAGTTTTAGTGCAGTTAGTACACAGTTCAAACACAAAATGATACTCGGTTATAAGCGAATCCAACCATTCCATTTCTTAAAACAATATTCGATTTCTAATTGAACTATAAACCTTACAGACCAAAGTGTTTGACTGAGAAATATTTTTCTAGAACATTGTAAATAACCAAATGTTTTAATCTGTGGTGAAATAATGAATACATGTCCTGGAATATTGGGATATGTGTTGTGTTAATGTAATCTTGCCATGTTCATTCAGTCCTACCAGGTGCTGTGTACATTCAGTTCTGCCCTGTGCTACTTTCATTCAGTCCTACTGTGTGCTGTTTTTATTCAGTTCTACCATGTGCCGATGTCTACCATGTATGATAATACAGTTGAGGTCATTTGCATCTGCTCAGTGAACGGACCCAATCCAGGTCACAGCACTTTAATCTGTCTGTGGTTTCCTGGTTGCGGCGCCACCTCCTGTTCAAACAGAAGAACAAAGGAGGCCGAAGGTCCAGATCACACCAAGAAAGTGGGTCAAACTTGACCTGATCGTACTCCAGGATCCTGAGTGAGATTAGTTTTATTATGAGATATTATTATGAGATGTAGAACAGTATATTTGGGGAATGAGGGATGGGAAATAAATCAAATCTCCCATGCGTTCAAGTGCTTGACAACCTGAGACGTTAAAAACACATAACACATTGTCAAATCAAAAAGATTCAACTCAGATCAGCTCATCCAGTTAGAGGCTCCACCACCATCTCTCCACCGTGGACGTGTGGCTCAGTCTCTTCCTCCTCAGGGAGAGGGTTGTTCGGTTGTCTGTTCATGCACCTTTACCAACACCAAACTCTGAGGCTCAAGTTTGGAGTTGAAATGTTTTACCTCAAACCAGGATGGGCTTGAATCCTGTTTCTCCAAACGGTTAAAGTGGGATTTCACCTGATCAGGGAGTAACTGGTGGAGGTTGAACTGAAGGGAAAGACTCATCCCCAGAAAGATCCATATTGTTATTGTCCAACATGGATGCCCAGTCACAGTGAGTCAGAGTGGAGTGGGCGTGGCACCGGATGCTCTGACCAGACGTGTGATCAAGCCCCTCTGATCCAAGTCCTTCCTCCCAAGACGCTTCAGTCTGACCTGCAGTATCCACTCCTTATCAAGAGAAAGGAGCAGGTATTAGTATCTGTATAATAATGATACTATTGACCAGTCTAACCTCTTTAAAAAGTATGACAGTGAATTTCTTTATTATAATTCTTGATATCCACTGAAATAAATGTCATCAAACAAAAGCAAATAATCATTTATTTAAGCATCATTTATTCTAAATCCCAAAATATTGCTTGTTTAACAACTGTTCAAATTTTAATTCATCTTTAATTTGAGCTTTTTATGGAGAATTGTTTCCACTTGACTGTCTCTCCCTCCCCCCTGTGCCACCTTGTTTGTCCAAAGTCCTGGAATGGCAAATCATGGCTAACTAAACCACGACACCTGGATGAGTCATGGCCTCAGAACGCTGCGTTTCCTTCACTTACACTTCCTCAAATTGATCCCCCATCAGAGGTGAAATCACAGTTTAACCTTTTGGAGAAACACGATTCCAGTCCGTCCTGGTTTCAAGTATTGGGTTAGTGTGTGACACTGTGATGCACTGATCCTCTAATAAACGAACACACCGTGACACAACATGGTGCACTGTGACACGGCCACTACTTGAATAAACTTCTATAAACTTTAATAAACTTCCTGTTGTGAGTTGTCAACACGGCCAAGGCTCCAGGATGAAGGCAGTGCCACTCATGGCCATGTGTTTCCCCATGAGGATGTCGTCGTCGTCTTCTTCTTCTTGTATTTGTCCAAATGGGTTCCTGGAGTTCAAAGTCCTCATGATGATGATGAATTATTAATACGACTCTTGAGATCCCAAGCAAATATTTAACCAAACTGAGGAGAGAGAATATGTATATTCTGTTCCAAGTGAAAGACTTTTCAGAGTGGGTGTAGAATTTTACGAGCCCCCTCCCGGGACCCTTCGTTCACTGATCCGGTCATTGAAACGACTGGATCCCACTTTGACAGTTGTCGCCCCAAATCAGTAAAAGAGTCAAAATAGAAAAACATGTCAGGAATGAGGCAAACAACCAGAAGGCTACGTCACAACGTTGCTTCATCACTTTGACTCTTTTCATTCTTTTCTTCCTTCTGTCAAAATGCATATTTGCTTTACAATAGCACAGCGGTTGATGGACGGCCGACCTTTCACACCCACATTCACCTGTTTCCACCTCCAGGAAGTTCCTCTGCAGGTCAAGACAAAGGATCTGAACAATGTCTCCTCAAAGGCAGAACTGACGCAGTACACTGACAGTACTTACAGAGTCCAGGTTACTTCTTCAGCCCTTAATCCCAGTTTAGTGACAAAGGATTTAATCAATGTCACCCCCCCCCCTCCCACCCTCCACCCCTCATCACAACGTACTGTATCCTAGCAACGCAGTGGTACCGTGTCCTTGAAAAGGAAGAGCGGTAGTTGTGTGTTGTGTATCTCCTGGAGGTAAAAACTAGATGGTAAATAACAGGGGGCCAAGTACGGTCCCCTGGGGGACTCCAAGGGAACCCTGCAATACTCAGAGGTCAGACATTAGAGTTTACAGGGTTTACCAGGTTTAGGTTTAAAATAGAGCTGATACTAGTAGTGAGAAGAAACCTATTACCAGTGCAGTACACACACAAAGTACAAGGACCTGACGGTTCAGACCATGTGACATCACTGCCTGTCTGGTGGCAACAAAAGGCAGGTGATGGATGGGTTGGCACCCACGTGCCCGGCGCTAAGACGCTGCATTGCGGCGGTTGAAAGCCCGTTCCGTCACGGCGTCCAGCTCGCTCTTCGTCGACAGAGGTGTTGCTTCTGTGGGACGCTCTGATTGGTCCAAATGAAACCTTTAGTTTGGTAGTCCACGTGAGAGATGTGAAGATGAGACGTGAAGATGACTGATAAGGAAAGAACAGTGATAAGTCATAAACAGTATACACATGAAATATATCATGTACGTACACATCACATATATGTCTATAGTATGTACTGTATCATATTTCTATACAACATACAGTGTATATCATATATACACACATACATATATCATATTTATTCATTTATAACATACATAACACATATCAAGCAAAACAAATATATACATATACTTAACATGTATATAACTTCATAGATATAAGATACACAACTTATATCATATTTCCATAACTTATACCAAACATATCAAATATAAATACCAATATATCATGCATATACAAACCATATATCATATTTAAAATAACAAATGTAATAAAGTACATTCATGCATTCTACAAAAACACAACGTATACATAATTTATATTTTTCATCCATGTAACATATATAAATATTATACATAACTTATTTGTTCATTCAGTGCTGATTCTCAAACCTTTTGGATAAAACATCAAATGTACAAAACGACAGGAGGTGAAATGCACCTCCTCTCTAGGGCAATGAGGAGGATGTGGCTGTGGAAGTTCCAGGTGGAGCAGGTTCCAGGTGGAGGAGGCTCCAGGGGGAGGACCTTTCAGGTGGAAGAGGCTCCAGGTGGGGGGGCTTCTAGGTGGAGCTTTCAGGTGGAGGAGGTTCCAGGGGAAAGTTCCAGGTGGAGGAGGTTCCAGGAAACGCTGAGCAGAAAAGCGACGAGGCGTGGCCTCCAACTCTACTTAAAGGCGGAGGGACCTGAAGCAGCAACTTCCTCCATCATGGCTCTGAGGAGAGAGAGTGCTGTCCAACCGCTGGTCCGCGGGCTGCTGCTGATCCTGCTGCTCAGGAGTAAATACTCATTTGTAAATGTATCTCTATATTCATCTGTAAATTCGTAAATATAAATTTTCATATACAGTATATATGAATATAATCATCTATACATGATTAATATTCATATCCATCCATATATTCATAAATATATGACGGTAGATCTGCTCAGAACTCAACACAGCCAGTGAAGCCTTTTAAACACAATATTTTTTGATATTCTTTAAATGTTTAATATTTATTCATGTGTGCAAATATATGTTTATCATATTCCTCTATATATTAAAATATGAAATCTATTAGTTTTCAGATTAAAGAGCTTGAGGTGCAAGTAATGCATTCTAGTTATTTTATAATAATCTATAATGTAATAAGTGTAAAACATGTTTGTTTACGCTGCTCTGCTGTCGGTCATTAATGATGTGTTGTCTTCCAGATTCACATTCCCAACTTAATGGTGAGTTTTATTGAATATGTTGTTGTTGTTGTTATTATTGTTATTATTATTATTGGTCCCCCAAGGGATGGAAACCTATTGTTATTGTTTGGATTATTATTTTTATTCTTCTTGGCACTTTTCGGGCTAAAAGTTGAGGTGTTGTTAGAACCGTGACGTCTCAGACGTTTCATCCAAATGGATCCAAATACGAAGCAGGAACTAGCGACAATCTGATGAAATTTCAGCAGAAGAACGTTGGTGCATCACCCACACACCAAGTTGTAAAAGTGGTGGTCGGGTGGTGCAGCGAACGAGTGGTGTAGACACCGTCACTCTGTAGGTGAGTGTGTGTGTGTGTGCGTCATCTTACCTGCTTGACGTGGGCGTTTGGTTTGTTATTTGATTCTTTTTTTCTTTTTATAAATATAAACTCATTGTGTTGATGGAACCGGTGCCGTGTTGTTATTTTGCAGCATTGGATCCAGTTGTAACACAAAGTGTAGGAGTGGAAAACAGAACAAAACATCTTCCCTGTTTGTGACCTCACACATGGAGTTGTCTTGCATCTCCAGAGCAACGGGTCTGAATGGTGTCCCTTTTATTTAAGTCCCAAAAGTTAAAAAAGTGGACGAAATGTCTGAGGGACATGCAGTGTTGAATCCGTTTGAATGGAAGCGTGTTGTTGGGAACTTCCACACGGAGTGATTTCCTTATAGGAAGTCAACGGGGACCTGACAGGAAGTGGACAGGGACCTGACAGGAAGTGGACAGGGACCCGACAGGAAGTGGACAGGAACCAGACAGGAAGTGGACAGGGACCTGACAGGAAGTGGACAGGGACCTGACAGGAAGTAGACAGGGACCTTCTCATTTTTAGGATAAAGTCACAGCACACAAGTGGATCCTTGTATTAGTAATTCTGTGTCATTAGGACTCAACGTCATCGTGTCAGCCGATGCTGCATTCAATGGGAACTCGGAAAATTGTGATTTTTTTTAGACGTGATGTAAAAAAGAGCGACAGCAGCAGCTGATGCTGCGTTCAATGGGAACTTGGAAATTTGTAACTGGTGTCGATAGTGAACCCTGTGTGTTGCTGCCTGCAGCTTTAATTATTATTATTATTGTTATTATTATTATTGTTATTTTAGTTGTAGTAATGGACGTGTGTCTGAAGTTACTCACTCCAGGTGTGAATGTGTGTGCAATGTGCTGATTTATAACTATTTATTTCACAGAAATTTTGCAGTAAGTTTAATTTATCACTTTGACTGATTGCTAGTATCCAGTTGTTTCTGTGGTTCATTGCATTCCAATGGTTAAGAGGTAAAAACAATGCCTAGCAACAGGAGAACGCGAGGAAGAGGAGAATTAAGAATTCAATGGCGACAATGGGTATGAAGCAGGTGGGCTTTAAAATGTGTTTTGAAGATGTTTTTACCATTTAAATGTGTTTTATAGATGTTTTGGGGAGCTTTTTGCCAGTAAACAGACTAAACAAACAGGAAGTTTAGTGTTTGGTTTGATAGAAAGACACTGCATTTCAGCGGCTGCACCTCCGCCTTTTATAATGTTATATTCTATGAAGTTATATTATTTTACTATTAGATTTTAGATGTCCCCTCACTGCCTCTGGTGTAATTAGCAACTGCCTGTGTAATAGGAAGTCCATTATTTTATGTGCTGTGTGTTGTGTTGTGTAGCATCACTACAGTGTGCGTTGACAAGAGTGATACGAGTAACATGAAACCAGGTGGAGATAATTCCTAACTAAATCCCTGTCTGACAGATTGTGGCAGAGCTCCGCTGCAGACCAGGATAGTAGGAGGTGAGGATGCTCCAGCAGGAAGCTGGCCCTGGCAGGCCAGTCTGCAGAGGTTTGGCGGCCATGTTTGCGGTGGTTCCCTCATCAACAGAGAGTGGGTGATGTCTGCTGCTCACTGCTTCTCCAGGTCAGAGGCTGCATCATGCTTCTAGCAGTCTTCTTTTAGGGTCCGTCTGGGGAGGAAACCAGCAGTTTATGTTGGAATTTGTGTCCCTCCAGCTCAAGCACAAACGGATGGAAGATTTTCTTGGGTCGTCAGAACCAGGAAGGAAGCAACCCTAATGAAGTGTTCAGAACAGTGTCCAAAATTGTTGTGCATCCAAACTATGACAGCGAGACCAGTGAGAACGACATTGCTCTGCTCACACTCTCCTCACCGGTCCAATTCACTGACTACATCAGACCTGTCTGTCTGGCAGCCAGCGGCAGTGTGCTCAACAACGGTACTGACAGCTGGGTCACTGGCTGGGGGACCATCCAGGAAGGAGGTGAGGAACATCTCTTCTCAAAGTTCTTAAAGAAATAAAGCTTTCTTGGTCTCAGTTGTGTCTCTGTCCCTCCAGTCCGATTGCCCTTCCCCCAAACTTTACAGGAAGTGGAGGTCCCAGTTCTGGGCAACAGACAGTGTAACTGTCTCAATGGAGTCGGTACAATCACAGACAACATGATCTGCGCCGGTGTTCTAGCCGGAGGCAAGGACTCGTGCCAGGTTGGATATTTGGATATTTGGCCGTTGTTAGCGACAAACGATGACGATTGGATGATGGTGTAAGACGTCTGTGTGTCTCTTCTCAGGGAGACTCAGGAGGTCCCATGGTGGTCCAGGGGGATTCTGTCTGGTTCCAGGCTGGAGTTGTTAGTTTTGGTTTTGGCTGTGCTCGGCCCAATCTGCCTGGAGTCTACTCCAGAGTGTCCAGTTTCCAGTCCTGGATCACTTCTCTGATCAGTGTTGACCAGCCAGGGTTTGTCAAATATGTGTCCAGTGGGCTTGATGCAGACAGTAACTACACCTGTCCTGGTCTGCCTGCTCCTCCAACACCATCTCCAACAATTCTAATCAACACTACGACTGAAGCTACAACTGGTCCGTCGCGTCCTTTAAGGCCAAATTCATCTCCCAAGAGTGGAGTTAACGCTCGTCCTCGGCCGACTCCTTTCCTGAGTCAATGTGATCTCCTTCTTCAGGATCGGTGTGCGGCGAGGCCCCGCTCAGCAGTCGGACGGGGGTCCACCGCGGCGTCGTACAGGGGGGATCTTGGCCCTGGATGGTCAGTCTTCGCCGAGCTGGAGCACACATTTGTGGAGGAACCCTGATCTCAGATAACTTTATCCTCACTTCTGCCCAGTGCCTTTCCAGGTAGATGGTCTACACATAACAAACCAAGGTGTTGGTCCAATGGATGAATGGACTGACTCATGACTGTTTTGTTTTTTGGGTGAAGCTACAACCCAAACGCCAGTGATTGGACAGTGTTCCTGGGCCAGCGGCTGAAAGATGATGTGGAGCAGTTTGAGGTGTCTGTGGAGGTTCTGAGCATCTCAGTGAGCAACCTGATGGGCCCCAACATCGCTCTGCTGCAGCTGCTGCTGCCAGTCCGCTTCAACAACTTCATCCAGCCGGTGTGCATCGACCTGACCGCTTCAGAGTCCTTCCCGGTGGGAACGAGGTGCTGGGCTGCTGGCTGGCCACGGGGGAACGGAACCGGAGGTGAAGTTACAACCCATCACAGATAGGTTTGGAATACTGTTCTCTCTAAAATCTGTTGAGTTGAACGAACTATATTATGACACCAAATCAGAGGGTGAAGAAGGTGAGAAGCTTAGAATAGCAGGAGAGAACCATCTCTTCCTCAAGAGATGGTTCGATCAGATTCAACTTCCTGCTCATTATTGATTTGACTGAGTTTGATGTTTCCTGTTGAGGAGGCTCCGGTTTGAGGGACGTGGAGACCAGCGTGACCCCCTGTGGAGTCACATCCCACTCTCAGAACATCTGCACTCATTCCATGGACCTCCAGCAGGTAACCCTCCACCCTGCTCTGTACCGTCACCCTTCACCCTCCCCCCAGCAGGTGGTGCTGTGGTTCAGAGACACGCGACTCGGGAGCGACTCGTACTCATAAAATACATCATATATTTATATAAAGTCGAGAAGTTTGCTGTTGTCGCCCCATCTCCAAGGAGGATGCTGATTGGTTCATTTGAGGAGAACGTAGCTGCTCCTCGCTAACCCTTCTGCTGTTCCCAGGGCGACCAGGGGGGGGCGCTGCTGTGCCGTTCCCGGTCGTCATGGTTCCAGGCTGCCATGGTAACCGCAGACGACATCAGAGGAGGCTCAGGCGCCGGCGTCATGACTTTCGTGAAGACATCGCGGTTCGGCTTCTTCCTGAAGGAGAAGGTGGGCAACATGCCTTCGCCCGTAACCACGGCGACAGGACGCGCTCCACCTTTATCGCTGTCTCTCCTCCTCCTCCTCACCTCCTCCATCGCCTCCTCGCTGCTGCTGCTGCAATAGCAGCTCAGAACCTGAGGAGTCTCGGGGCTTCACGGGTCCACACAATGGGACCTGTGAGTTTGGACAATTTCCTTCAACAAAAACACCCAAATCCGTTTTTAACCCGAGATATTACAGAACCGACCCGAAGTGGCAGAGTCCTCTCAGATCCCAATTTTAAGATGGCCCCTAAAAAGGCTCAGAATGACAAAGATCTGAGCTTTCATCCCTTCATCGTGCACGTGGCCTAGTGTCCGACCCGACCAGAACCCAATTGGCCAGAATAAAATGTGAGCCGGGGCTCGGGTTCCACGGAGCCCTCTGCTTGGAACCAGCTGAGGTTCTGGTACTTTTGGGACGTACTGGGGTCCGGGTCGTGATCCCGGGTCGTCGCCCTCGGACCCGGACCTCAAATGAGGCCTTCTCCCCGTTTTGATGTATTTAAAATCCTAAATTTACAGGAAACTGCTCTCTTTTGCCCAAGCATGAAGAACAACCTTGTGTTTTGTTCTTGCTACTGAAACACAAGGATTGAAGAACCAGGGAAATAGGATCCAGGTCCAGAAAGTAAACGTCCTGTTTCCCTCGTTCCCTGATGCTAGTTAGCTTTAGCACATTGGACTCTAAATGCTGTAGTGCAGTTTTACTTCCTGAAGCCTCTGGTGGACCAGACGTTACTGTCGTAAATAGGGGCATCACCCTTTCTCCAAATCCACCATTGCATTTGACTTTTGATTTTAAGTTTTCCATTTAAACGTTTTACTTTTGATTTCAAGGTGTCCATTTAAACATTTGACTTGTACATGTACTAAAACGCCATCGGCTCAGTCATCAACTCTGATGTTGCTGCCTCTGCGCGTCGGCCATATTGGAGCAGTGGATCCCGTTTGTTTAACGCCGCATCTTGACCGCCCCGATATGGCGACCATATCAACACCGAAGTTTTAAATCATTTCTATGTATAAACAGCATATATTTGTATAAGTATATATAAGTGTTCAGATGTACCTTTTCATCACAGCGCCTGGACACGATGTCATCTATCAATTAAATAATGTACATACATGAATGAAGGCCTTTGCAATTCTTTGCATTATCCTCAATTGACTTATTTGATTAATTAACCATTTTGATTATTCATCTTGTCATTTATTTACATATTGTTCAGATCAATTTGCTTCTTTGTGTATTTATTTCTGGATTACACTCTAACATTACAGATTACAGTGTTGAAATTCAGTTTACAAGTATAAATACCCATCACAGCAGGGGTCGGGAACCTTTTTGGCTGGGAGAAAAAAAGCCAAACATTTCTAAATGTATTTCCTTATGAGCCATATAATATTTAATACAATTAAAACTTTTAAGTAAGGCATAAATTTTTAACGTATAACACATCTCTGAGTACTTCAAAAAGAACTATATATACTACATTTCTCTTTATTCCTCTTATTAATATTGTTGTAATACTGCAGCTAACCAGTAATATATGAAATACTTTTTAGCATGGATGTGACTTGTGGTGCTGCCTGGTTTTGCTGGTGGCCTTGTCGTCTGCTTTGTACGTAGTGAGGTGGAGCTTCATGCTGCCTTGAGGCTCCATCAGTGGCCATGTGGGCGCCCCACGGCCAGGAAGACTCCGCCTCCCTCCCTAAAGCTCCACCTGTGGCAGAGACTCCCACAGGTGGAGCGTGGGCAGGGACCCGGGAGGGGCAGGGCCCCGAGGAAAAGGCCCCGGAGTCTTTCTGTGGTCCGCAGCCGGTGCTTGACTACGCCCCTTTGTCCGCCACATTTATATTTTGAATTTTATTCTCAAAATTGTAATTTATTTGACCTGTTTTACTTCAAAATGACACAGAATAATTATTTATTACTTGTTAATTGTGATGAAAAATTTTAGCTCCGAATTGTCTGCGAGAAATATACCGTCATGGAAAGAGCCGTGATTGTCTGCGAGTCGTAGGTTCCTGAGCCCTGCACTACAGTGTCAGTGTTATGACATAGTACTTATGTTTTACATTCTGTGTCTTTTTGGGGATAAATGCCATATATTAGCATCGCCATGGCAACTACTGATAAACAAAGCAGATGGGTCCCAACGAGGCCAGCAGTTGATGTCACCGTAGCGACTCAAATAAAGATGATATAAAAAAGATTGTTTTTGGCGAGGAGGAGGATTTCAACTCACTCAGACAGGAAGGAGTGAAGGAGTGAAAAAGCGCTTTTATTTCAGTGGGCGTGGCAGAGTAATAATCACACATCCCTGCAATGAAGTCACCTTTAAACAGGAGCTGGAAATATAGTTTGAAATGTTCACGCAGCCAAACATGAAACAGTTCCTTTAAGAACCTTTTGAAGTTGCAGCTCTAGAAGGATTAGGCGCGATGACGTTGCTCCGTCCTGATTGGCTGACGACAGGCGGAGTCTCTGTGATGCCATCGAACCTGGTGCTCATTGGTCCAATGGAGCGTCTTCAGGGTCGGCAGCTTCATCAGGAGACGCTTCCTGCTCCTGCATCATCTGCTTGTAGCGACTGTTGAAGAACCCCGCCTGCAACAGGAAGTAGCAGAGGAAACAAAATAGTTAGTAGTTGTTATCATTACTATTATTATTACTATTAATATTATTGTTATTATTATTATTATTATTATTATTATTATTATTATTATTATTATTATTATTATTATATTCGATCAAAGATATGTCTGTAAATAATTTATTCATGTGTAGGAGAATTGTTCTAGCTCATTTACTGTAAATAATACATACTAGTTGTAAAACTGTTCATAACGGTTCTACAACTAGACATACTAGTTATAAAATAGTCATGATAGTTATATAACAAGATATACTAGTTATAAAACTAGACAAGTTATTAAAATAGCCATACTAGTTATTAAATTAGACATACTAGTTATACAACTAGTTATAGAATTGTAAATACAAGTTGTAAAAAAAATCATACTAGTTATAAAACTAGACATAGTAGGTATAAAATGAGAAACACAAGTTATACAAATACACGTTCTAGTTATAAAACAAGTCTTAGTAGCTATTCAACTAGACAATTAGACATACTAGTTATTAAACTAGTCATACTAGTTATTAAACTAGTCATACTAATTATTCAACTAGACATGCTGGTTATAAAACTAGTCACACTAGTTATTCAGTTAGACATGCAAGTTATAAAAGAAGTCATACTAGTTATAAAACTAGTCATACTAGTTATAAAACTAGACATAGCAGTTATAAAAACGAGTCATGCTAGTAAATAAAGTAGACAAACCTCGTTATTAAACTAGTCATAGTAGTTATTCAATTAGACATACTAGTCATAGAAGTTATTAAAGTCGTCTGGTAGTAATTACACAAAACACGCTAGTTGTAAAACTGTTCATACTAGTTATAAAACGGGACATACTCATTATAATCTAGACATACTAGTTATAAAACTAGACATACTCGTTATAAACTAGTTATAAAACTAATCATAGTACTTATTAAACTGAACATACTAGTTATAATCTAAACATACTAGTTATAAAACAAGACATACCTGTTATAATCTAGACATACTAGTTATAAAACTAGACATACTAGTTATAAAACTTGACATACTAGTTATAATCTAGACATACTAGTTATAAAACGAGACATACCTGTTATAATCTAGACATACTAGTTGTAAAACTAGACATACTAGTTATAAAACTTGACATACTAGTTAAAATCTAGACATACTAGTTATAAAACTAGACATACTAGTTATAAAACGAGACGTACTCATTATAATCTAGACATACTAGTTATAAAACTAGACATACTAGTTATAAAACTAGACATACTAGTTATAATCTAGACATACTAGTTATACAACTAGACATGCTAGTTATCAAACTTGACATACTAGTTATAATCTAGACATACTAGTTATAAAACAAGACATACCTGTTATAATCTAGACATACTAGTTGTAAAACTAGACATACTAGTGATAAAACTTGACATACTAGTTATAATCTAGACATACTAGTTATAAAACTAGATATACTAGTTATAAAACTTGACATACTAGTTATAAAACTAGACATACTAGTTATAAAACCAGACATACTAGTTATAAAGCTAGACATACTAGCTATAAAACTTGACATACTAGTTATAATCTAGACATACTAGTTATAAAACTAGATATACTAGTTATAAAACTTGACACGCTAGTTATAAAACTAGACATACTAGTTATAAAACCAGACATACTAGTTATAAAACGAGACATACTCGTTATAATCTAGACATACTAGTTATAAACTATACATACTAGTTATAAAGCCTGTGGTACTAGTTATAAAAATGGACAATATAATATTACTCGTTAATATCAATCATAGTACTTATCAAACTAGATATGCTAGTTATATGGCTAGTCGTGCTCGTTATAAAACTAGTCATACAAAATAGACACTAGTTATAAGAGGACTCAGTACTATGTATGTATGATCAATATGTATTATTATCCTATACTTTGTATAGAGCCTATTATACTTTGTAGTGTATACTGTATATATATGATGAGCCTGTACTCTACCTTGTATAGAGCTTATTATACTTTGTAGTGTATACTGTATATATGATGAGCCTGTACTCTACCTTGTATAGAACCTATTATACTTTGAAGTGTATACTGTATATATATATGAGCCTGTACTCTACCTTGTATAGAACCTATTATACTTTGTAGTGTATACTGTATATATGATGAGCCTGTACTCTACTTGTATAGAACCTATTATACTTTGTAGTGTATACTGTATATATATGATGAGCCTGTACTCTACCTTGTATAGAACCTATTATACTTTGTAGTGTATACTGTATATATATATATGAGCCTGTACTCTACCTTGTATAGAACCTATTATACTTTGTAGTGTATACTGTATATATATGATGAGCCTGTACTCTACCTTATATAGAGCTTATTATACTTTGTAGTGTATACTGTATATATATGATGAGCCTGTACTCTACCTTGTATAGAGCTTATTATAATTTGTAGTGTATACTGTATATATGATGAGCCTGTACTCTACCTTGTATAGAACCGATTATACTTTGAAGTGTATACTGTATATATATATGAGCCTGTACTCTACCTTGTATAGAACCTATTATACTTTGTAGTGTATACTGTATATATGATGAGCCTGTACTCTACTTGTATAGAACCTATTATACTTTGTAGTGTATACTGTATATATATGATGAGCCTGTACTCTACCTTGTATAGAACCTATTATACTTTGTAGTGTATACTGTATATATATATATGAGCCTGTACTCTACCTTGTATAGAACCTATTATACTTTGTAGTGTATACTGTATATATATGATGAGCCTGTACTCTACCTTATATAGAGCTTATTATACTTTGTAGTGTATACTGTATAGATGATGAGCCTGTACTCTACCTTGTATAGAGCTTATTATACTTTGTAGTGTATACTATATATATGATGAGCCTGTACTCTACCTTGTATAGAACCTATTATACTTTGTAGTGTATACTGTATATATATGATGAGCCTGTACTCTACCTTGTATAGAGCTTATTATACTTTGTAGTGTATACTGTATATATATGATGAGCCTGTACTCTACCTTGTATAGAGCTTATTATACTTTGTAGTGTATACTGTATATAGATGATGAGCCTGTACTCTACCATGTATAGAGCTTATTATACTTTGTAGTGTATACTGTATATATGATGAGCCTGTACTCTACCTTGTATAGAGCTTATTATACTTTGTAGTGTATACTGTATATATGATGAGCCTGTACTCTACCTTGTATAGAGCTTATTATACTTTGTAGTGTATACTGTATATATGATGAGCCTGTACTCTACCTTGTATAGAACCTATTATACTTTGTAGTGTATACTGTATATATGATGAGCCTGTACTCTACCTTGTATAGAGCTTATTATACTTTGTAGTGTATACTGTATATATGATGAGCCTGTACTCTACCTTGTATAGAGCTTATTATACTTTGTAGTGTATACTGTATATATGATGAGCCTGTACTCTACCTTGTATAGAACCTATTATACTTTGTAGTGTATACTGTATATATGATGAGCCTGTACTCTACCTTGTATAGAGCTTATTATACTTTGTAGTGTATACTGTATATATGATGAGCCTGTACTCTACCTTGTATAGAGCTTATTATACTTTGTAGTGTATACTGTATATATGATGAGCCTGTACTCTACCTTGTATAGAACCTATTATACTTTGTAGTGTATACTGTATATATGATGAGCCTGTACTCTACCTTGTATAGAACCTATTATACTTTGTAGTGTATACTGTATATATATGATGAGCCTGTACTCTACCTTGTATAGAGCTTATTATACTTTGTAGTGTATACTGTATAGATGATGAGCCTGTACTCTACCTTGTATAGAGCTTATTATACTTTGTAGTGTATACTGTATATATGATGAGCCTGTACTCTACCTTGTATAGAACCTATTATACTTTGTAGTGTATACTGTATATATATGATGAGCCTGTACTCTACCTTGTATAGAGCTTATTATACTTTGTAGTGTATACTGTATATATGATGAGCCTGTACTCTACCTTGTATAGAGCTTATTATACTTTGTAGTGTATACTGTATAGATGATGAGCCTGTACTCTACCTTGTATAGAGCTTATTATACTTTGTAGTGTATACTGTATAGATGATGAGCCTGTACTCTACCTTGTATAGAGCTTATTATACTTTGTAGTGTATACTGTATATATGATGAGCCTGTACTCTACCTTGTATAGAGCTTATTATACTTTGTAGTGTATACTGTATATATGATGAGCCTGTACTCTACCTTGTATAGAACCTATTATACTTTGTAGTGTATACTGTATATATATGATGAGCCTGTACTCTACCTTGTATAGAGCTTATTATACTTTGTAGTGTATACTGTATAGATGATGAGCCTGTACTCTACCTTGTATAGAGCTTATTATACTTTGTAGTGTATACTGTATATATGATGAGCCTGTACTCTACCTTGTAAAGAGCTTATTATACTTTGTAGTGTATACTGTATATATGATGAGCCTGTACTCTACCTTGTATAGAACCTATTATACTTTGTAGTGTATACTGTATATATATGATGAGCCTGTACTCTACCTTGTATAGAGCTTATTATACTTTGTAGTGTATACTGTATATATGATGAGCCTGTACTCTACCTTGTATAGAGCTTATTATACTTTGTAGTGTATACTGTATATATGATGAGCCTGTACTCTACCTTGTATAGAACCTATTATACTTTGTAGTGTATACTGTATATATGATGAGCCTGTACTCTACCTTGTATAGAGCTTATTATACTTTGTAGTGTATACTGTATATATATGATGAGCCTGTACTCTACCTTGTATAGAGCTTATTATACTTTGTAGTGTATACTGTATAGATGATGAGCCTGTACTCTACCTTGTATAGAGCTTATTATATTTTGTAGTGTATACTGTATATATGATGAGCCTGTACTCTACCTTGTATAGAGCTTATTATATTTTGTAGTGTATACTGTATATATGATGAGCCTGTACTCTACCTTGTATAGAACCTATTATACTTTGTAGTGTATACTGTATATATGATGAGCCTGTACTCTACCTTGTATAGAGCTTATTATACTTTGTAGTGTATACTGTATATATGATGAGCCTGTACTCTACCTTGTATAGAGCTTATTATACTTTGTAGTGTATACTGTATATATGATGAGCCTGTACTCTACCTTGTATAGAGCTTATTATACTTTGTAGTGTATACTGTATATATGATGAGCCTGTACTCTACCTTGTATAGAACCTATTATACTTTGTAGTGTATACTGTATATATGATGAGCCTGTACTCTACCTTGTATAGAGCTTATTATACTTTGTAGTGTATACTGTATATATGATGAGCCTGTACTCTACCTTGTATAGAGCTTATTATACTTTGTAGTGTATACTGTATATATGATGAGCCTGTACTCTACCTTGTATAGAACCTATTATACTTTGTAGTGTATACTGTATATATGATGAGCCTGTACTCTACCTTGTATAGAGCTTATTATACTTTGTAGTGTATACTGTATATATGATGAGCCTGTACTCTACCTTGTATAGAGCTTATTATACTTTGTAGTGTATACTGTATATATGATGAGCCTGTACTCTACCTTGTATAGAACCTATTATACTTTGTAGTGTATACTGTATATATGATGAGCCTGTACTCTACCTTGTATAGAGCTTATTATACTTTGTAGTGTATACTGTATAGATGATGAGCCTGTACTCTACCTTGTATAGAGCTTATTATACTTTGTAGTGTATACTGTATAGATGATGAGCCTGTACTCTACCTTGTATAGAGCTTATTATACTTTGTAGTGTATACTGTATAGATGATGAGCCTGTACTCTACCTTGTATAGAGCTTATTATACTTTGTAGTGTATACTGTATATATGATGAGCCTGTACTCTACATTGTATAGAGCTTATTATACTTTGTAGTGTATACTGTATATATGATGAGCCTGTACTCTACCTTGTATAGAGCTTATTATACTTTGTAGTGTATACTGTATATATGATGAGCCTGTACTCTACCTTGTATAGAGCTTATTATACTTTGTAGTGTATACTGTATATATGATGAGCCTGTACTCTACCTTGTATAGAGCAGCAGTGAGGAGCCCCAGCAGGACCAGTCCTCCCACTGAACCTCCTACGATCTCCTTGGTGAGGTCGGTTTCAGCATAGAGCTCCACCTCCGCCTCCATCTACAGCACAGAGCAGGTCAGTCAGGCCACCAAGGGGCAGCACACACCTCCAGGGGGGTAGTTACCCTGTGCTTGGGGGTAGTTTCCCTGTGTGCGTGGGGTAGTTGGGGTAGTTAACCTGTGAGTGCGGGGTAGTTGGGGTAGTTACCCTGTGCGTGGGGGTAGTTACCCTGTGTGCATGGGGTAGTTGGGGTAGTTACCCTTTGAGTGTGGGGTAGTTGGGGTAGTTACCCTGTGTGGGGGGTAGTTGGGGGTAGTTTCCCTGTGTTTGGGGGGTAGTTGGGGTTAGTTACTCTGTGTGTGGGGTAGTTACTCTGTGTGAGCTTGTAATTGGGGGTAGTTACCCTGTGTGTGGTGGTAGTTTTGGGTAGTTACCCTGTGTGTGGGGTAGTTGGGGTAGTTATCCTGCGCGTGGTGTGTAGTTGGGGGTAGTTTCCGTATGTGTGGGGTAGTTGGGTAGTTACCCTGTGCGTGATGTGTAGTTGGGAGTAGTTTCCCTGTGTGTGGGGTAGTTGGGAGTAGTTACCCTGTGTGTGGTGTGTAGTTGGGGGTAGTTTCCCTATGTGTGGGGTCATTGGGGTAGTTACCCTGTGCATGGTGTGTAGTTGGGAGTGTGGGGTAGTTGAGGGTAGTTACCCTGTGTGTGGGGGTAGTTTGGGGTAGTTATTCTGTGCGTGGCGTGTAGTTTGGGGTAGTTACCCTGTGCGTGGAGGTAGTTTTGGGTAGTTACCCTGTGTGTGGGGTAGTTGGGGGTAGTTACCCTGTGTGTGGGGGTAGTTGGGGGAAGTTACCCTGTGTGCGGGGTGTACTTGGGGGTAGTTACCCTGTGTGTAGGAGGGTTGTGGTTTCCGTCCACTGAGTAGAAGACGTAGCGCCCCCTGTCGTACTCCACCGTGGCTGAGCTGACCAGACGCAACCTGGCCGCCTGCAGGCCGAGCTGTAAACAACACCACACTTTCAATAACATATCAGGGGTTCTCAACGTGAGGTCTGGGTACCCCCGGCGGTTCTTCCAGGAGCTCCAGGGGGTCACCACGGAAAATTATCAAAACAGAATCCAACCTGCGGTATCCATGACGACGTGAGGTTGGCGGCGACGCTGAAAACCTGCTTCTGCTCCCGTCCAATCAGAGAGCTGCAGGCGAAGACAGCGCAGCGGGCCACAGAGCAGTCCTCCACAGTGACAATATTATTAATATTATGATGATCAATATTATATATATTATTAAAGTATTTATATCCATGTGCATCATTATATCTGCTTTAGAATCCTAAATGTCATGTTATCAGAACTAAATTACAGTCATGGTAATCAAGCTCTATTTTCAGATTTTATTCCCTGAGAAATTTATTTTGACGACCAATTTGAATTCTGCATCACAGTCATGATCCAGTGAAAGAAAAAATATTACACTGAATCAACCCAATTTCAATAATAATATGAATAATAATAAATAATAATACATATAGCTGCAGGCAGCAATACACAGGGTACAGTTGAGTCGTGGTAGGTAAACCCGGGTTCCCTGGAACGCAGCATGATTTCCTGAGTTTACATTCAATGGCACATGGGCTCCCCCGGTCGTTGCTGGTTGCTCGTCTTGTGGAGCAACCGTTCCACACAGCACGGCCCTCCAAATGTCAAGAAGCAGAGACGGAAACCGGACTTTTTGTGACATCATCAACTTCATAATGTCACAAAGCGCCCTGCTCCCGAAAACAAATAAACTCGTCTCAACCTTCTTCTACTTCCGGTAAAACGATGTGTTTTTGACTCATTTCTGCTTCAAATGTACATGGATATTGATCAAACTGGAACGACAAGACGTCAGAAACGTCTCGGTTCTAACGACACCTCAACCATGTCTGTGGGTACTGTGGTTGTCGTGTTCCACATACTTTTGGTCTGAAAAACGGCAAGATTATATAACAATATAAGAATAATAACATACTACTACTACTACTACTACTACTACTAATAATAATAATAATAAAACTATTTAATAATATAAGAATAACAACATAATACTACTACTACTACTACTACTACTAATAATAATAATAATAAAACTATTGAATAATATAAGAATAACAACATAATACTACTACTACTACTAATAATAATAACAATAATACAATTTAATAATATAAGAATAATAACATAATACTACTACTACTACTACCTCTACTACTACTACGACCAATAATAATAATACAATTGAATAATATAAGAATAATAACATACTACTACTACTACGACTACTACTACTACGAATACTACTACTACTACTAATAACAATAATAACAATAATACAATTTAATAATATAAGAATAATAACATAATACTACTACTACTACTACTACTACTAATAATAATAATAATAATAATACAATTTAATAATATAAGAATAATACTAATAATTATAACAATATGTCAGTGTTTCATATTTACCACCGTCAGATTCTTCTTTATTTCCTTTACAAAGTCTGTGATGCTCGGCTCCTCCTCCCGGTCTCTACGGCAACCAGGGATCTGCACCGAGCCCAGAGACTTGACTTTATTTTCACTTTACTGTACTTTACGTCACTTTACTTTACATTGTAATGCTTTACTTTATAAGCCTTTACCTTACAATATGTTACTTTCCAACACATTCATTTACGGTACGATACTGTACTTTCACTTCACTTCACTTTGCTTTGATTTGCTATATTTTCACTTTACTGTACTTCACTTCACTTCACTTTACTTCCACTTCACTTTACTTTACTTTACTTTCACTTTGCTTCCACTTAACTTTATTTTTGCTTTACTTTTACTTTACTTTACTTTCACTCCACTTTACTTTACTTCCATGTTACTTTACTAAACAGTACTTTACTTTACTCTACTTTATTGTATTTTATTTTACTTTACTTTATCTGACTTTTTTTTGCTTTATTTTACGTTAATTTACTTTATTTCACTTTACTTTACTTTCACTTCACTTTGCTTTCGCTTTACTTTCACTTTACTTTCACTCACTATAATTGTACTATCATTTTAGAATACTTTTACTTTACATTAACTTTACGTTTACTTGCAATTGTACTTTTTCTTTTACTTTTGCTTTTACTTTAGCTTTTACCTTTACTTCACTTTACTTTACTGTACTTTACTTTGTTTTACTTTACTTTCACTTCACTTTGTTTTCGCTTTACTTTCACTTTACTTTCACTCTACTTTCACTCCCAGTGTACTTGTGGACGTCCAGTCAGTTGTGAGTACTAAGTCATGGAGACAGAAGGGTGGGGCTTTCCACCTGGAAGCTGCTGGACTCCGCCCACATCTCCGTGTCTCCGAGACGAACAGGAAGCTTGATCAGAACCGTCACATTAAAAGCCCTGACGAAGTTTAACACCTGGGAGGGGGAGGGAGGGAGGTGGAGGGTGAGTGTGGGTGTTGTAAACCCCTCAACACAGCAGGTGGGCGGAGGTTTTACCGTCAGCGTGTGTTGAACTGCCTTCACTACATCACTCCTTCCAGATGAGAAGTTGGTGTAACTCAGAGAACTGAGGAGGAACCAAGTCAAATTAGTAAGAGACAAATAGTCTGCCTAGTTTATAACTAGTATGACTAGTTGATAACTAGTCTGACTAGTTTATAACTAGTGTGACTAGTTGATAACTAGTCTGACTTGTTTAGAACTAGTATGTCTAGTTGTATATCTGGTCACAACAAGGGGACTATTCTCATACGTATGAATAAAGTATTTATTGTAATAACTATAATTTAATAAAAGTATTTCCTGTTATTAATGTTCATCTGGACATGAGTATTACACTGTAGTTTCTATGTAGCTTTAGCATGAACATGTAGAAGTGGTTGTCGTGACAACGGCTCAGATATAAGTGGGCGTCGGCTGCCTATGCGGACCAATCAGGAGGCAGCGCTGACAGACCTGGCGATGGACAGGAACACGTTGTACTTGATGTCGATCTCATTGGTTCGGACAAGTTCGCTCTGCGGCGAGTGCTGCATGTTTCCACTGGAAGAGACAGGAAGTGGATTGAGAAGCTTCTCCACATCCTGCAGCCTCACGCCCAAGCACGTGATCAGCCTCTGATCTGATCACGTGCTTATTGATTAGATCTGATCAGTGTCAATGAGTCCAAATCCACTATTAACTATTAACTAATGATCATTTGGCTCGAGACCCCCTGGAACCTCTGGAACGAGCCTTGATGATAGCCACTGCGTTTGCACACAGTCGTACACACACACACACACACACACCTTACCTGGTGGTGGTCGCTGTAATAAGTATTTTACTGTTGAGTTGATTGGTAGTGTCTGGTCCATAGGAGATGATGAAAACAGCCTGGAAGCCAGAGACATACAGTATATGTATAGATATATGTGTGCATACTGTATATACAGTATATATATATATATATATATATATATATATATATATATATATATAACCAGGTACCACATACCACCACATAACACCACACATATATATATACTGTATATGTATCTATGTGTGTGTTTCTGTGTGTGTGTGTGTGTATGTATATATATATATATATATATATATATATAACCAGGTACCACATACCACATAACACCACACACATATATACTGTATATGTACAGTATCTGTGTGTGTGTGTATGTGTGTGTATATATATATATATATATATACACATACGTGTGTGTGTATATATATATATATATGTGTGTGTGTGTATATAAGTATATACTGTATATATACTGTATATATATATATGTGTGTGTGTATATAAGTATATACTGTATATATTCTGTATATATAAGTGTGTGTATATATATATGTGTATATAACTATATACTGTATATATACTGTATATATATGTGTGTGTATAAAAATGTATAGTGTTACAAGGTCGCTCACCTTGGTGTTGCTCTTGAAAATGGGTTTGTCGATGTAGCACTCGCTCCTCCCGAGCATCAGACCATTCTCACTGTCCAGGGAGGAGCACTCCACCTGGCCCTGCACCACAACACCACAACGACAGGGTTAGTGAGGTGGACCTCCTGGAGGACCTGGTTAGTGAGGATGGTAGCTCAGGAGGTAGAGCTGGTGGTCTAGTAATGTAAAGGTTGCTGGTTGGATCCCAGGCTCCTCCTGCTAGCATGCTGTAGTGTCCTTGAGCAAGACACTTAACCCCTCATTGCTCCTGATGGCTGCGTCTGTCGGTGTTTGAATAATTGTAAGTGGCTTTGGATAAAAGCATCTGCTAAATGTAATTAGTGAGGTGGACCTCCTGGAGGACCTGGTTAGTGAGGTGGACCTGCTGGAGGACCTGATGCTGAGGTCTTACCTGTAGAGTTGTGAACTTCCTGTAGGAGAGCCCGGGGGGGTAGGCGAGGATGACACGGCTGTTGTATGAGTTCTCCCCTCGGTTCTCCAGCAACACCGTTATGTTCAATAAATCGTCGATTCCGACTCGAACAGCAGAGGAGCTTTCAGGGAAGAATGCAGACATTTGGATGTGAAGCTGCATCATCAACTAATTTGGGCTTTACCATGACACCAGAAGATCTCTGAGCTATGACACAGAGGCCCCACAGTGTTTAATTAAAGTAATTTTCCCCTGGGATTATTAAAGTATTTCTGATTCTGATTCTAATTTGACTCACCCGCTGAAGTTAAAATCCACTTTGAGGTTGTCCACACATCTGTTATCTGTTCCACAGTCGATCTCAAACCCCAACTGCGTGAGAGAATGAAACCAGAATCACAATCAGCATAAAAACGGAACCGGTAGTGTTCTGCCGTGGACAGAGGATTCGTAATGGAACGTCTCATCTCAACTTTCTGCTCATCCAAAAGGACGAGCGTTGACAAGAACATGTCCCTGGACATACCCGGTGAGCCAAAATACTACTGCTTCCTGTAAAGGTGACTAGATCTAGGTTATAGTTCTAGGTTCCAAGGAAAACTGGTTCTAAGGAGCAGATCTTCTGCCTGGATCAGGCAGTTCAGAGCCATCTAGATGCAGTCTGACCTTGACACTGCGACGACACTGGAAGCAAATGTGGTGTGGAGTTTGCAAACACCAGAGGCCTCAGCCGGCCGTGGAGACACTCGCTAGGCGGAGTGCTGAGGCAGGATCTCCAGAGGATTTCATAGATCCATTGTAGTGAAGCAAGAGCTGAGTATTCAAACAAGGCTCTTAGCTGAGGGGAGGTGATCCGCATTCACCTCTGGCCATGCAGCTTAGGCCATGGTCACAAGACCAAGATGGGAGGCACAAGCCACTGCAAGGGGGACTCTATACGGTTGCTGGCTTCACACTAAGTAAGGTAGCTCAGGCACCAAGTAAGGATAAGGATACAGATGCCCACTGGATGGTTCCCATTGAAGCCCTACTGTCCCACTGGGCAAAGACCCTATGGCCATCCTGGGACATGAAGGAGGGACTGCAGCTCGCAGTTGACCTGGGTGGGGACATCACCTGACAGAGTGGATATGGAAAGCTTTTGTCCCTGCTGTCACTGCCATCCCTGACAGGATGATGGATTGATAAACCTCTCAACATGTATTCACTTCTACTACATTTTTTGATCAAAAAACTCTGATGAGGTAGGTTAGACTCTAGAACCCACTGAGAACTTGATACATAGAATTTGAACTCAACGATACTAATGCCCTACCCATGTTCTACTATCAAACAGGAAGCACAGAAACAGATCAATGCAGACATCATTCTGAAGAACCTACAGGATGGTAGGTGGTTGTCTGAGCCTGTTTGGCCAGGATTGGTCTCAGGTTCTCTGAAGACGGCAAACCTTCAAAGGTGAACGTCAGCTCGTTGGAAAGCACATTGAGAGCGTCTTTTGGACAGGCCTGTGGGAGAAAACCATTTCAAAGCTGGCGAAGTCTGGCAAGGTCTTTTTAAAATACCCTAACCCTCCAAAACAGGCTCCATTAGAGCTGAAGAGAAACATTTTATTAATCCCTGGAGGGAGAGTCAAGAAAGAAATCCGAAATGAAATGACAAATATCCACCCATCTCATACATACATAGCTCCACAAAGTTAACATGAGGTAGCACTGTGCTGACTAGTGACTATGAGCCCAATATGCAGGCGGCAGTTAGTCTACAGGAAGTACAAGATACAGTATTGTGGCATTATTAACAAAAGCGGCTTCCAGTAGTAACAGCAATGATGTATCATGTAGAATTATGCGACTTAATGGAAAAATGAACCCACTGTTTTTTATTCTGTAGATTTATTCCTTAGGTAGCAACACGTTTCCTATGTACCTCAACGAAAAACTCATGATCTACGCATCGGTTTTGGAGTTCCAGAGCAAAAGACCTGCTCTCCTCTTGCTGCTTCGACAGGAAGTAGGCTCGGTTGTTCGGGGTCTGCCGGGTAGCGTCCAGTGTCAGTTTGTACTCAATGCTGGCACGAGCTGGAAGAGATTAAAAGCTGATTCTAAGTTTTTTCCTATGAACAGTTTCCTTTTATCAATCTGGACAAAAGACTGATAAATGATGACATGTGACCCTGTGGTCAGAATGTCCAGGAACCTGATTGGACGGGAGAATGGCGTGACATGGTGAAGCAGACCCTAGCAGAGTTCCTCAGAGGGACGTTGCAGTCAGAGTTGTTGTTTGGGATCAGGGCCGGGTTGAACCGAACCTGGGTCTCGACCATCACGATTGGCTGAGATCTGGAAAGCGTTGACCAATCAGGCAATATGGAGAACAACAATATTTCATATTCATTCAGTTTCTTACCTTTCAAACCTGATTTGAACTCAGAGTTTCTACTATTCATTCTTCATTCACTGGCCAATATTTTGATCCAGAAAATACAGAATCACTGCGTCCTGCCTGGAAATACCTGAGTAAGAGCACAACGCCCTTTGAACCCACAGCTAAATCAGGAAGACCGTCTCCACTGAGGTCGAAGGAAGACTGGCTGATGGACTGGCCAAAGAAGCGCAGTCCAGGCTGGATGTCAGATCCTGGAATTCTCTAGAAAAAGACGGAAGGAAAGAGAATGCTTCTGCTAACTTCAGTGGAGTCCAACTCATGTTCTGCTTTGCCAGTTTAATGTTCTGATCGGGTACGGACACTCGACAGACACTCTACAGGTGCTCTACAGGCATTCTGCAGACGCTCTACAGATGCTCTACAGACGCTCTACAGATGCTCGACTGGCTCTCCACAGGCGCTCTACAGGTAGTCTACAGGCACTCTCCAGATTCTCTACAGACAATCTACAGGTGCTCCACAGACGCTCAACAGAAGCTCTCCAGACGCTCTACAGACACTCTACAGGCTGGCAACATTGCAGTTGAAGGAGCGTACTCTTACCTGAGAGTATGT
Source organism: Zeus faber (assembly GCF_960531495.2). Lineage (NCBI taxonomy): Eukaryota > Metazoa > Chordata > Actinopteri > Zeiformes > Zeidae > Zeus > Zeus faber. The sequence continues at coordinate 27,840,202 of NC_137207.1, forward strand.
GGGGTTAATGGATGCCCGTCCATCTCCATGGAAGATGTAAACACTTCCCTGGCCGTCGTTCTCCAGCGGCGCTCCGACCGCCAGGTCGTTGACTCCGTCCTGATTCAGGTCGGGCAGCGCAGCCAGGGAGGATCCAAACCTCCCGCTCGGTACTGCATCTCCCCTCAGCAGCACAGCAGCATCGAACTGGCACTCCACCCTCTGGCGGCCAGGGGAAAGAGCAATAACATGTATGTTGGGACATGTTGTGGACAATATTATGATGATACAAAGGGTCCCAAATTCAGGATATAATTTATTGATCTCTTGAGATCAAACAAAGCGTTACCGTGGCGATGACGGAGCAGACATAGACCCGCCCCTCTCGGTCCCGCTCCATGTGCAGTGGGGCGGAGATGAGGACCAGGTCAGTGAAGTCCTCAGCGCCCGGTGTCAGGGCCATGGTGCAAATTTCTGCCCCAAAGTAGGCACCGATCTGAAACTGATGGAGAAAGGATGCTTGGTACGAAGCAACCGTGAGCCGCCTATTCAGGAAAGAGCAAGTCAGAAAGGAGTCCAATCCTTTGCCTGAACAAGGACATTAAAAGATTTTTTTAAGTTATTAAAATATAGCTTGCAGTTGGAGAAACATCTCTTGAAGGTTTTCCGACCTGCCATGGGAAGGGGTCCACCTTCTGGTAGGATCGGTAAAACACCATGGCGGCGCCTCTGTGCTTGTATCTCGGAGCTCCTACGATGGTTAATGGACCTTCTGGCGTCATGGCAACAGCCATAGAGTAACCTAGCGAAGGTCATTTGGTCCATTAACATGGATTCACTTTTCAGGCAAAACATTCAGAATATATTTCTTAATGTAATTGAGTGTAGCATATGAAAAGGTAATGTCATGGAAGGTTTGGGGTGTTCCCTCACCCATGTAGCTGTTACGATCCATGTCCTTGGGCTGCAAGGAGGGGATCTTTTTGCCGCTGGGGGAGTACTTCTGGAAGCCCCCCCTCCATTCTGAAGCCCCCACGTTGGACATCTGAACCCCCCCCTGAGAAGATACAGGAGCTGGATGTGCTAAGGTACCAAACCCATAAGACCACGCCCACAAATGTAAGGTCCAGGTCTAGCCGAAGAACTTTACGCCTTTCTACTTCCTGATGTTTTTTGTTTTGTTTGTTTTTAACCTGTGCTGTCAGCATGCTGCACATACAACACAGAGTGTTGTATGCAACTAACTTGCAACTAACTAACTTGCAACTAACTCTGTCCTACATGCAACGCAACTTGCATGTAGGACAGAGTTAGTTGCAAGTGGAGTTGAACTTGTCAACCTGCAATGAAACTCTTTATTCATTCTTAAATCATCAAGAACCGCTGCAACAACTCTGTCCTGCGGACGACCCGCAGAATGACGTTTTTTTAACGACAATTCGGGAAATTCACCGTCTCAGGGAAGGAAGTGGATGAAGCCAAATAGCAAACCAACAATGAAGAAGAACAACAGTGTCGCTGTGTTTGTCTAATGGATGAAGCACCTCACATACCCGTGGAACGTACGCCCCGCTGAAGCCCTCCTGGGCCAGTTCCATCTGCAGGGAGCCACCGCTGGTCTGGGACCCTGTAGAACCACACAGAACCACGGTTCTATCCCCTTCTGACTGATTCTATAGACGTCTGACTGGTTATACACCGTCTGCTGACTTGTTATACACCCGTCTGACTGGATCTATACTGTCGGACTGTTTCTATACCAGTCTGACTGGTTATACACCTGTCTGATTGGTTCTATAACCTCTGGCTGCTTTCATACCTGTCTGACTGGTTCTATACACGCCTGACTGGTCATATACCGGTTTGATTGGTTGTATACTCGTCTGAGTGGTTCTATACTTGCTGACTGGTTTCTATACCCGTCTGACTGGATGAACCAGATTGTCCTTGTAGTTAATGCATCCATCCCTCATGCGGCCACCAGAGGGAGCGCTCTGCTCTGTACGTTTCACATACACTCCATCCTTAGATTCCCACCTTCGATAGGGAAGATGCTCTGCTCCAGAGCTCCTCTGATGATCTCCAGGGCCTCAAAGTTTTCCACCCTGAAGATGTGTTTCTCTGACGGGGCTGAGGCGATGGTGTTCAGCTCGGCAAAGGCCAACGGGTCTTGGAAGGCGTTCCCCACCTGGAGGAGGATCCAGAGGCAGAATGACCTCAGGTAAGAGTTGTTACCTGTACGAGCTCGGAGACGTGAGGCAGAACCGCGACTTCTCACCCCGATGGCGAAGCGGACCACGCCCTGTGCCTCAGCGAGCGTCGCCGCGTGTGTCAGCAAACCCTTGTCGGAGGACTCTCCGTCCGTGATGATGATCAGAACCTTTTTCACGTCCGCTCTGGATCCTCCCGACGCAGAGAAGACGTTTCGACTGCAGAGTGAAAGAAACACTTTTAAAACATATTGCGGGTCCTGAAGCATCAATAGAAACAGTTTGGGGAAAATTATTATTTTCAAAACATCTGACACGAGTTTCCCATTTAGCCCATATCAGTTCAGTTAAGTTCTCCCTCTGCTCTGTGGAAACTGGGTTCTGATTGGTTGATAGCAGCAAACAACCGCCGGTTATTTCTGAATATTGACACTGTATGTCAATAATGACCGTTGCCACAGCCACCACCGGCCTCACTTCACTCCACTACATGCTGATGTAGCGTACAGATAGACGTGGAGTTAAGTTTTAATGGCGTTGCACATAATCATAGTAATATTAATAATTATATTCTAAATAATGATGATGATGATGATGATGATAATAATAAATATGGCTGTAGGCAGCAATACACAGGGTCCAGTTTAGTCGTGTTGGGTGTATTTGACAGTTTTCCGGCTTCTCTGAAACGCGGCCCCCATTCTCCGTGTTTACTTGAACGCAGCGGTGGCTCCCCCCCGGTCTGCCGTCTCCTGGTTGCTCGTCTCGCGTAGCAACCGCTCTGCGCTCTACACGGCCCAGCCCTCCTGTCCTGAAAACAAGCCTCCACGTTTGGCTGTAAAGCAGAACTTCTCATGATTGGAACTCATGCTGTTGTCTGTGGAAGTAGAGCTGCTCTCTCAGTGACGCTGGTCGTTTGGTGCCGTGTCGTGAAACCATGACCAAGTGATGTAATGACGCTGTGACGACTTTCTGTGATTATTTATAGTTTTCTGGGTGCGAGTCCATCAAACGCATCATGGACTTCTACAGTTTTTATCTTACGACTTCTTAGAATCCAGCAAAGTAAGACAACGAACAGAATGTCTTTATTTACTAAAGGAGATAAAATATCAATGGAACAGCCCCGCCCACGTCAACAGGTAAGACACACACACACACACACACACACACACACACACACACACACACACACACACACACACACACACATACACACACATACACAAACACACACACACACACACACACACACACACACAAACACACATGCACACACACACATACACACGCACACACACACACACACACACACACACACACACACACACACACACACACACATACACACACATACACAAACACACACACACACACACACACACACACACACAAACACACATGCACACACACACATACACACGCACACACACACACACACACACATGCACACACACACACACACACACACACACACACACACACACACACACACAAACACACACACACACAACCTGGTGTGTGGGTGGTGCACAAACGTTCTGCTACTTCCAGTCAAATTTCATCAGATTGTCTTCTTTCAGATTTCTGCTTCTTATGTGGATCGAACAAGATGTGTGAGACGTCCTGTTTCAGACATCTCAACTGTGTCTGTAGCTGCAGCGGTTGTTCTGGTCCAGACACCTTTACCCCGCAAAAGCGCAGAGGACAAAAGTAATAATAATAATAATATGTGAAGCCTCTTACATAACATGGATGATGGCCTTTGCCGTCAGCGTCCCTTCATTTAATTGTAAGATTCCATCGACTTTGGATTCCCAGGATCCAGTGCTGAACAAAGTGTTGAAGTAGAACTCGATGCGAGGATACGCAGAGTACTGCGTGATGGAGAACTGCAGAGAAGAAGAAGATGAGTCAGAGGAGGAGGAGGAAGAGGAGGATCTCAGTGGAGGGGGTGATGCTGATCCCAGACCTCCATCCAATAACAACCTGTCTCCACATGGTTCTGAACCAGTTGAAGGCCCAGAGTGTCCACACGTTTATGGATGTTTTGGCCACGCCCACAGGGAAACAGCGTTTCAGGAACTGGAAACAGTTTCAGTCCAAAAGCCCGGTGCTGGGGCGCGTGTGTTGGTGTGGACAGGAAGCGTGGACAGGAAGTGTGCACAGGAGGCGTGAACAGGAGGCTTGGACAGGAAGTGTGGACAGGAAGTGTGGACAGGAGGCATGGACAGGAAGTGTGGACAGGAAGTGTGGACAGGAAGTGTGGACAGGAGGCGTGGACAGGAAGCCTGGACAAGAGATGTGGAGTAGAGGCATGGACGGGAAGTGTGGATGAGAGGCGTGGATGGGAAGCGTGGACAGGAAGCGTGGACAAGAGCCGGGGACAGGAAGCGTGGACAAGAGGCGTGGACAGGAAGCGTGGACAGGAAGTCGGAGCTGACGTCAGGACCTCATCCTGCTTGTGTCCGTGGTGTAGTCCCCCGTGTCTCCACCAGGGGTCGTCTCTCCTCACAGTGTTGTGTGTGAATGTTTTGAAGAAGCTCCTCGTGTTCTTCTGGTTTTATCACCGCGTGTGTCCGTGTCTGGAATGTTTTTCTAAAACACCGTCGGTGTGGATGGGATGTTCTTTAAAAGGAGGGAAAAATGCGGAAACGTGTGGCGTCTGTCTGTGATGTGGAGCGCCCATCAACACCGCAGAAGAAAAGTGGCGCGAAGCTGATAAGAAGGGACGAGCCCTGAGCTGGAAGCCAAAAGGAAGAAGAGCTGAAGAGGAACCTGAGTCCCGCCGCCGCTCAGCCGCCGGATCAGACCCTTCACAAACGCCTTCACTGTCCTGAACTCCTGGGGATTGATGCTGCCTGAGCCGTCCATTAGGAAGGCGATGTCGGCCGCGTCCCGGCACTCTGAGGAAGCAAACACGAGTGATCTGACACCGGCTCTGTGGGTTGATGTGTTTGTCAGTGTCAGAAAACAAAGATATGAAATCATTTGTCATCGGTTTCCAGCATCAAACATGATCAGGTTTTAGTTTGAACCTGTATGTTCCAGTTCCCCAGCTGCTGGTTGGAACTGACATTTATAAGTGAATTTATTAGAAGAGTCTTGTTGGTTTACTATTATACACTAATAACTGAATACATTACACTGAGAAGGATGTATAACTAGTATGACTAGTTTATAACTAGTATCCTGCTTATTATACACTACTTACTGAATTCAACAATATACTAAGGGTTTATAACTAGTATAACTAGTGTATAACTAGTATGTCTGGTTTAAAACTAGTATGTCTAGTTTATTACTAGAACAACTAGTTATATAACTAGAATGTCTAGCTGAGTTACTAGTATTTCTAGTTTCTAACTAGCATGTCTAGATTTATAACCACTATGTCTAGTTTTTAACTAGTTTGTCTAGTTTATAGCTAGTTTGACTAGTTTTATAATTAGTATGTCTAGTTTATAACTAGCTTGACTAGTTGTATAACTAGTATGTCTAGTTTATAACTAGTTTGTCCATCCATCCATCTATTTTCCACCGCTTATCCGGGGCCGGGTCGTGGTGGCAGCAGCAAGGAGCTCCAGGCCCCCTTCTCCCCAGCGACGTTTTCCAGTTCCTCCTGGGGGACCCCGAGGCATTCCCAGGCCAGCTGGGATATGTAATCCCTCCAGCATGTTCTGGGTCTACCCCGTGGTCTCCTACCAGTTGGACGTGCCCGGAAAACCTCCAAAGCAAGGCGCCCAGGAGGCATCCTGATCAGATGCCAGAACCACCTCAACTGGCTCCTTTCGACGCAAAGGAGCAGCAGCTCTACTCTGAGCTCCCTCCGGATATCCAAGCTCCTCACCCCATCTCTAAGGCTGAGCCCAGCCACCCTATGGAGGAAACTCATTTCGGCCGCTGGTATTTGCGATCTCGTTCTTTCGGTCACTACCCAGAGCTCATGACCATAGGTGAGGGTTGGGACGTAGATGGACTGGTAAATTGAGAGCTTTGCCTTCCGGCTCAGCCCCCTCTTCACCACAACGGTCCCATACAACAGCCGCATCACTGCTGACGCCGCACCGATCCGCCTGTCCATCACACGCTCCATTTTCCCCTCACTCGTGAACAAGATCCCGAGATACTTGAACTCCTTCATTTGGGGCAGCAACTCGCTCCCACCCGGAGGGAACAATCCACCGTTTTCCGGCAGAGAACCACGACCTCAGACTTGGAGATGCTGACTCTCATCCCAACCGCTTAACACGCGGCTGCAAACCACCCCAGTGCGTGCTGGAGGTGATGATGAAGCCACAAAACCATATCATCTGCAAAAAGTAGAGATGCATTTCTAAGGTTCCCAACTCTCTCACCTCAGCTGCGCCTTGAGATCCTGTCCATGAATATCACAAACAGCACCCTGGAGTTAACTTTCCCGGGATGGCTGAGCAGTGTGATACCCCTATAATTTGAGGACACCCTCCGGTCGCCCTTTTTAAAAATGGGAACTACCACACCTGTCTGCCACTCCACAGGTACTGTACTTGACATCCACGTGACACTGAAGAGGAATGTCAACCAAGACAGCCCAACAATGTCCAGAGCCTTCAGCATCTCAGGGCAAATCTCATCCACCCCAGATGCCTTGCCTCTGAGGAGCTTTTTAACTGCCTCAGCGACCTCTGCTGGGCATATGGACGAGACTTCCCCCGATCTTAAGACTCTGCCTCTTCCCCTGAGGATGTATTGATCGGGTTCAGGAGTTCCTCAAAGTGTTCTTTTCACTGCCCGACAATATCCCCAGTCCGGGTCAGCAGTTCTCCTCCCCAGCTGAACACAGCCTGAGCCAAGCCCTGCTTTCCCTTTCTGAGTCGCCGAACAGTTTGCCAGAACTTCCTTGAGGCCAACTGAAAGTCCTTCTCTATAGCCTCCCAAAACTCCTACCACACCCCGGTTTTTACTTCAGGGACCGCCGAAACCGCAGCCCTTCTAGCCTGCTGGTACCTGTCTGCTGCCTTGGGAGACCCCTGGGCCAGCCAAGCCCGAAAGGCCTCCTTCTTCAGCTTGACGGCTTCATTCACCGCTGGTATCCACCAGCGGATCCTTGAGTTACCGCCAAGACAGGCACCGACTGCCTTCCGACCACAGCTCCTAGCTGCCGCCTCTGCAATGAAGGTTTTGAACATGACCCACTCGGCTTCCATGTCCCCAACCTCCCCTGGGATGTGCGAAAAATTCTTCCGGAGGTGGGAGTTGAAGACCTCGCAGACAGGGGCATCCACCAGGCGTTCCCAGTTCACCCTCACTACACGTTTGGGTTTACCAGGTCTGTCTGGCAGCCTCCCCCGCCATCTGATCCAACTCACCACCAGGTGGTGATCAGTTGACAGCTCTGCTCCTCTCTTCACCCGAGTGTCCAAGACATATGGCCGCAGATCTGATGACACGACCACAAAGTCGATCATCGATCTTTGACCTAAGGTGGTCAAGTACCACGTACACTTATGAGCCACCCTTCGCTCCAACATGGTGTTCGTTATGGCCAATCCATGACTAGCACAGAAGTCCAATAACAAAGCACCACTCGGATTCAGATCAGGCTGTTTCTCCCAATCACCCCCTTCCGGGTTTCTCCATCGTTGCCCACGTGAGCCTTGAAGTCTCCCAGTAGAACTATAGAGTCCCTAGATGGAGCCCCTTCCAGGAAACCACCCAGAGACTAGAAGAAGACTCCAAGAAGGCCGAATACTCTGAACTGGTGTTCGGTGCATCAGCACACACAACAGTCAAAGCTTTCCCCTTAGCAACTTGTAGTCGCATAGAGGCGACCCTCTCGTTCACTGGGGAGAACTCCAACACAGCGGCACTCAGCCGGGGGCTCGTGAGCATCCCCACACCCGCCCGGCGCCTCTCACCCTGGGCAACTCCGGAAAAGAAGAGAGTCCAGCCCCTCTCAAGGAGTTTGGTTCCAGAGCCAGTGCTGTGCGTAGAGGTGAGCCAAACCATATCTAGTTGGTGCCACTCCACTAGTTTGTCTAGTTTATAACTAGTTTCACTAGTGTAATAACTAGTATGTCTAGTTTATAACTAGTTTGTCTAGTTTTATAACTAGTATGTTTAGTTTTTTAACTAGTTTGTCTAGTTCATAACTAGTTTGTGTAGTTGTATAACTAGTATGTCTAGTTTATAACAAGTATGTCTAGTTTATAACTAGTTTGTCTTGTTTATAACTACTTTGACTAGTTATTTAACTAGTTATACTAGTTGTATAACTATTTTGTCTAGTTTTATAACTAGTATGTCTAGTTCATAACTAGTTTGTCTAGCTTATAACTAGTATGTCTAGTTTATAACTACTTTGTCTAGTTTATAACTAGTTTGACTAGTTTTATGACTAGTATGTCTAGTTTTATAACTAGTATATCGAGTTCATAGCTAGTTTGTCTAGCTCATAACTACTTTGACTAGTTTTTAACTAGTTTGACTCGTTTTATAACTAGTTTGTCTAGTTTACAACTAGTATGTCTAGTTTATAACTAGTTTGACTAGCTTTATAACTAGTATGTCAAGTTCTATAACTAGTATGTCTAGTTCATAACTATTTTGTCTAGTTTATAACTATTTTGTCTAGTTTATAACTAGTTTGACTAGTTTTATAACTATTTTGTCTAGTTTATAACTAGTTTGACTAGTTTTATAACTAATTTGTCTAGTTTATAACTAGTTTGACTCGTTTTATAACTTGTTTGACCAGTTTTATAACTTGTATGTCTAGTTTTATAACTAGTTTGTCTAGTTTAATAACGAGTATTTCTAGCTTATAACTAGTTTGTCTAGTTTATTTATAGTTTGGGGATGGTAGCTCAGGTGGTAGAGCTGGTGGTCTAGTCATCTAAAGGTTGCTGGTTGGATCCCAGGCTCCTCCTGCTAGCATGCTGTAGTGTCCTTGAGCAAGACACTTAACCCCTAATTGCTCCTGATGGCTGCGTCCGTCGCTGTTTGAATAATTGTAAGTGGCTTTGGATAAAAGCGTCTGATCAATGACTAAATGTAAATGGAATGAAATGTAAATGTAGTTAATAACTAGTCTGACGAGTTTTACAACTAGTATGTCTAGTTTATAACTAATTTGACTAGTTTGACTAGGTTGATAAAATGTGAATAATAAATTATATATGAATACAATATTTTATCGGTGACTTTAGTACATGAAAAAGGTTTTTAGTTTATTTTGTTTTCTTCACTTTGACGTGAACGGTGCCACGAGCCTCAAACAGGCCTTTGAAAAGAAGAAAGTACAACTATTAGGTTATGTATCTATCTGTAAAGGTTTTGTATGTGGTCAGTTGTCAGTCAGCAGTACTACCTTGCAGGGCTGAGGGGATGGTCCTGGTCACCTGCTTCATGCTGTTGAGCTCCAGGCACACTCCGTTAAAGGTGGTGATGCTCTTACATTCTCTGGGGATGGTCGGCCCACACGCCTGCCAAGAAAATAACCAATACCTTCACACCGATCAATATTCAGTCCATATATCCTCACCATATCAGGAAAAGTTATACTTATTAAAGAAATACACACTGATGAATAACATAATTTCAATACATACCAATATATAAACTATATACAAATATTCAATAAAATACCTTTTTATTCAAATGGATCTACAGTGTAATGTCAATTTTTAATCATGAGTTGGTTCCTCTCTGCTACTACGACTGTACTCTGTAGTGTGTACTCTGTAGTGTGTACTCTGCAGTGCATACTCTGTAGTGTGTACTCTGTAGTGTGTACTCTGTAGGGTGTAGTTTGTAATGCGAAGGTTGTAGTCTGTAGTTTGTAGTGTGTAGTTTGTATTGTGTAGCTTGTGGTCTGTAGTGTGTAGATTGTACTCTGTAGTTTGTAGTGTGTAGATTGTCGTGTGTAGTTTGTATTGTGTAGATTGTACTCTCTAGTTTGTAATTTGTAGGGTGTAAATTGTACTCTGTAGTTTGTATTAGTTAGATTGCAGTGTGTAGTTTGTAGTTTGTAGTGTATAGTTTGTAGTTTGTAGTGTGTAGTTTGTATTGGTTAGATTGCAGTGTGTAGTTTGTAGTTTGTAGTGTGTAGTTTGTATTGGTTAGATTGCAGTGTGTAGTTTGTAGTGTGTAGTTTGTAGTGTGTAGTTTGTATTGGTTAGATTGCAGTGTGTAGTTTGAAGTGTGTAGTTTGTATTGGTTGGATTGTAGTATGTAATTTGTAGTGTGTAGATTGTAGTGTGTAGTTTGTAGTGTGTAGATTGTAGTGTGTAGTTTGTATTGGTTAGATTGTAGCGTGTAGTTTGTAGTGTGTAGTTTGTATTGGTTGGATTGCAGTGTGTAGTTTGTAGTGTGTAGTTTGTAGTGTGTAGTTTGTATTGGTTAGATTGCAGTGTGTAGTGTGTCGTTTGTAGTGTGTAGTTTGTAGTGTGTGAGTTGTACTTTGTGTAGCTTGTAGTCTGTAGTGTGTAGATTGTACTCTGTAGTTTGTAGTGTGTAGATCTTAGTGCGTAGTTTGTATTGTGTAGATTGTACTCTGTAGTTTGTAGTGTGTAGATTGTAGTGTGTAGTTTGTATTGTGTAGATTGTACTCTGTAATTTGTAGTGTGTAGATGGTAGTGTGTAGATTGTACTCTGTAATTTTTAGTGTGTAGATTGTACTCTGTAGTTTGTAATTTGTAGTGTGTAAATTGTACTCCGTAGTTTGTATTGGTTAGATTGCAGTGTGTAGTTTGTGGTGTGTAGTTTGTAGTTTGTAGTGTGTCGTTTGTAGTGTGTAGTTTGTATTGGTTAGATTGCAGTGTGTAGTTTGTAGTGTGTAGTTTTAACCAATACAAACTACACACTACAAACTACACACTACAAACTACACACTGCAGTCCAACCAATACAAACTACACACTACAATCTAACCAAGACAAACTACACACTACAAACTACACACTGCAAACTAACCAAGACAAACTACACACTACAAACTACACACTGCAAACTAACCAAGACAAACTACACACTACAAACTACACACTGCAATCTAACCAATACAAACTACACACTTTGTTTGTATTGGTTAGATTGCAGTGTGTAGTTTGTAGTGTGTAGTTTGTCTTGGTTAGATTGTAGTGTGTAGTTTGTATTGGTTAGATTGTAGTGTGTAGTTTTAACCAATACAAACTACACACTACAAACTACACACTACAAACTACACACTGCAATCTAACCAATGCAAACTACACACTGCAATCTAACCAATACAAACTACACACTGCAATCTAACCAATACAAACTACACACTACAATCCAACCAATACAAACTACACACTACAAACTACACACTACAAACTACACACTGCAATCTAACCAATACAAACTACACACTGCAATCTAACCAATACAAACAAAGTGTGTAGTTTGTATTGGTTAGATTGCAGTGTGTAGTTTGTAGTGTGTAGTTTGTCTTGGTTAGATTGTAGTGTATAGTTTGTAGTGTGTAGTTTGTATTGGTTAGATTGCAGTGTGTAGTTTGTAGTGTGTAGTTTGTAGTGTGTAGTTTGTATTGGTTAGATTGTAGTGTGTAGTTTGTAGTGTGTAGTTTGTTGTGTGTAGTTTGTATTGGTTAGATTGTAGTGTGTAGTTTGTAGTGTGTAGTTTGTAGTGTGTAGTGTGTATTGGTTAGTTTGTAGTGTGTAGTTTGTAGTGTGTAGTTTGTATTGGTTAGATTGCAGTGTGTAGTTTGTAGTTTGTAGTGTGTAGTTTGTATTGGTTAGATTGTAGTGTGTAGTTTGTAGTGTGTAGTTTGTAGTGTGTAGTTTGTCGTGTGTAGTTTGTATTGGTTAGATTGCAGTGTGTAGTTTGTAGTGTGTATTTTGTATTGGTTAGATTGTAGTGTATAGTTTGTAGTGTGTAGTTTGTAGTGTGTAGTTTGTCGTGTGTAGTTTGTATTGGTTAGATTGTAGTGTGTAGTTTGTAGTGTGTAGTTTGTAGTGTGTAGTTTGTCGTGTGTAGTTTGTATTGGTTAGATTGTAGTTGGTAGTTTGTAGTGTGTAGTTTGTATTGGTTAGATTGTAGTGTGCAGTTTGAAGTGTGTAGTTTGTAGTGTGTAGTTTGTATTGGTTAGATTGTAGTTTGTAGTGTGTAGTTTGTATTGGTAAGATTGTAGGTTGTAGTGTGTAGTTTGTATTGGTTAGATTGTAGTGTGTAGTTTGTAGTGTGTAGTTTGTATTGGTTAGATTGTAGTGTGTAGTTTGTAGTGTGTAGTTTGTAGTGTGTAGTTTGTCGTGTGTAGTTTGTATTGGTTAAATTGTAGTGTGTAGTTTGTAGTGTGTAGTTTGTAGTGTGTAGTTTGTCGTGTGTAGTTTGTATTGGTTAGATTGCAGTGTGTAGTTTGTAGTTTGTAGTGTGTAGTTTGTATTGGTTAGATTGTAGTGTGTAGTTTGTAGTGTGTAGTTTGTCGTGTGTAGTTTGTATTGGTTAGATTGTAGTGTGTAGTTTGTAGTGTGTAGTTTGTAGTGTGTAGTTTGTCGTGTGTAGTTTGTATTGGTTAGATTGTAGTGTGTAGTTTGTAGTGTGTAGTTTGTATTGGTTAGATTGTAGTGTGTAGTTTGTAGTGTGTAGTTTGTCGTGTGTAGTTTGTATTGGTTAGATTGCAGTGTGTAGTTTGTAGTGTGTAGTTTGTAGTGTGTAGTTTGTATTGGTTAGATTGTAGTGTGTAGTTTGTAGTGTGTAGTTTGTAGTGTTTGGTTTGTCGTGTGTAGTTTGTAGTGTGTAGTTTGTAGTGTGTAGTTTGTATTTGTTAGATTGTAGTGTGTAGTTTGTAGTGTGTAGTTTGTAGTGTGTAGTTTGTATTGGTTAGATTGTAGTGTGTAGTTTGTAGTGTGTAGTTTGTAGTGTGTAGTTTGTAGTGTGTAGTTTGTATTGGTTAGATTGTAGTGTGTAGTTTGTAGTGTGTAGTTTGTAGTGTGTAGTTTGTAGTGTGTAGTTTTTCGTGTGTAGTTTGTATTGGTTAGATTGTAGTGTGTAGTTTGTAGTGTGTAGTTTGTAGTGTTTAGTTTGTCGTGTGTAGTTTGTAGTGTGTAGTTTGTAGTGTGTAGTTTGTATTGGTTAGATTGTAGTGTGTTGTTTGTAGTGTGTAGTTTGTAGTGTGTAGTTTGTATTGGTTAGATTGTAGTGTGTAGTTTGTAGTGTGTAGTTTGTAGTGTGTAGTTTGTAGTGTGTAGTTTGTATTGGTTAGATTGTAGTGTGTAGTTTGTATTGGTTGGATTGTAGTGTGTTGTTTGTAGTGTGTAGTTTGTAGTGTGTAGTTTGTATTGGTTAGATTGTAGTGTGTAGTTTGTAGTGTGTAGTTTGTAGTGTGTAGTTTGTATTGGTTAGATAGTAGTGTGTAGTTTGTAGTGTGTAGTTTGTAGTGTGTAGTTTTTCGTGTGTAGTTTGTATTGGTTAGATTGCAGTGTGTAGTTTGGTCAGTAACTCACCAGTATGCGTCCTGAAGCCTCGTCGCTCGTCAAGGTCAAACCAAGAGACATGTTGACGGCAAACTTTGGCACTTGGTTAAAAACAGCACAGATCAATACAGATCAATACAGATCAATACAGATCAATACAGATCAATACAGATCAATACAGATCAATCAGAATCCGAATCAGAATCAGAATCAGAAATACTTTAATAATCCCAGGGGGAAATTACTTTCCTTACAGCTCCAATCTACATATTTACATACAACATATAATAATTATTAAGAAAACATATTTATATATAAATACATATATAAATATGTATATATATATAAATATAAATACATGAATATAAGAATATATAAATATAAAAACAGTCAATGATCAATAAGATCAATACAGTCAATGATCTATACAGATAGTACAGGTCAGTACACATCAGTACAAATCAATCATCAATACAGATCAATACAGGTCAGTACAGATCATTGATCAATACAGATCAAATCAATTAGGTTAGTACAAATCAGTACAGATCAGTACATGTTAGTAAAGGTCAGTACATGTTAGTAAAGGTCAGTACATGTTAGTACAGATCAGTACATGTGAGGACAGGTCAGTATATGTTAGTAAAGGTCAGTACATGTTAGTAAAGGTCAGTACATGTTAGTACGGGTTAGTACAGGTTAGTACAGGTTAGCACAGGTTAGTACATGTTAGTACAGGTTAGTACATGTTAGTACATGTTAGTACAGGTAGTAGTATCAGTAGAACCACCAGTGTGTCCTGGTGTTTACCTGTCAGTGCCAGTGGTGTGCAGGTGCTGGAGGTGCAGCTGTAGATCCTTCCCCTGGTGGATCTGGACGTCTGCACCAGAGGAGCGCTGACCAGCAGGCTGCAAACAGAGATAACTAAGTACCTGTAACTACTAGTCCTACTATAACTAGTAGGACTCGCTGACCAGCAGGCTGCAAACAGAGATAACTAAGTACCTGTAACTACTAGTCCTACTATAACTAGTAGGACTCGCTGACCAGCAGGCTGCAAACACAGATAACTAAGTACCTGTAACTACTAGTCCTACTATAACTAGTAGGACTCGCTGACCAGCAGGCTGCAAACACAGATAACTAAGTACCTGTAACTACTAGTCCTACTATAACTAGTAGGACTCGCTGACCAGCAGGCTGCAAACAGAGATAACTAAGTACCTGTAACTACTAGTCCTACTATAACTAGTAGGACTCGCTGACCAGCAGGCTGCAAACACAGATAACTAAGTACCTGTAACTACTAGTCCTACTATAACTAGTAGGACTCGCTGACCAGCAGGCTGCAAACACAGATAACTAAGTACCTGTAACTACTAGTCCTACTATAACTAGTAGGACTCGCTGACCAGCAGGCTGCAAACAGAGATAACTAAGTACCTGTAACTACTAGTCCTACTATAACTAGTAGGACTCGCTGACCAGCAGGCTGCAAACACAGATAACTAAGTACCTGTAACTACTAGTCCTACTATAACTAGTAGGACTCGCTGACCAGCAGGCTGCAAACAGAGATAACTAAGTACCTGTAACTACTAGTCTTACTATAACTAGTAGGACTCGCTGACCAGCAGGCTGCAAACACAGATAACTAAGTACCTGTAACTACTAGTCCTACTATAACTAGTAGGACTCGCTGACCAGCAGGCTGCAAACAGAGATAACTAAGTACCTGTAACTACTAGTCCTACTATAACTAGTAGGACTCGCTGACCAGCAGGCTGCAAACACAGATAACTAAGTACCTGTAACTACTAGTCCTACTATAACTAGTAGGACTCGCTGACCAGCAGGCTGCAAACACAGATAACTAAGTACCTGTAACTACTAGTCCTACTATAACTAGTAGGACTCGCTGACCAGCAGGCTGCAAACACAGATAACTAAGTACCTGTAACTACTAGTCCTACTATAACTAGTAGGACTCGCTGACCAGCAGGCTGCAAACACAGATAACTAAGTACCTGTAACTACTAGTCCTACTATAACTAGTAGGACTCGCTGACCAGCAGGCTGCAAACAGAGATAACTAAGTACCTGTAACTACTAGTCCTACTATAACTAGTAGGACTCGCTGACCAGCAGGCTGCAAACACAGATAACTAAGTACCTGTAACTACTAGTCCTACTATAACTAGTAGGACTCGCTGACCAGCAGGCTGCAAACAGAGATAACTAAGTACCTGTAACTACTAGTCCTACTATAACTAGTAGGACTCGCTGACCAGCAGGCTGCAAACACAGATAACTAAGTACCTGTAACTACTAGTCCTACTATAACTAGTAGGACTCGCTGACCAGCAGGCTGCAAACACAGATAACTAAGTACCTGTAACTACTAGTCCTACTATAACTAGTAGGACTCGCTGACCAGCAGGCTGCAAACACAGATAACTAAGTACCTGTAACTACTAGTCCTACTATAACTAGTAGGACTCGCTGACCAGCAGGCTGCAAACAGAGATAACTAAGTACCTGTAACTACTAGTCCTACTATAACTAGTAGGACTCGCTGACCAGCAGGCTGCAAACAGAGATAACTAAGTACCTGTAACTACTAGTAGGACTCGCTGACCAGCAGGCTGCAAACAGAGATAACTAAGTACCTGTAACTACTAGTCCTACTATAACTAGTAGGCGAGTCCTACTATAACTAGTAGGACTCGCTGACCAGCAGGCTGCAAACAGAGATAACTAAGTACCTGTAACTACTAGTCCTACTATAACTAGTAGGACTCGCTGACCAGCAGGCTGCAAACACAGATAACTAAGTACCCGTAACTACTAGTCCTACTATAACTAGTAGGACTCGCTGACCAGCAGGCTGCAAACAGAGATAACTAAGTACCCGTAACTACTAGTCCTACTATAACTAGTAGGACTCGCTGACCAGCAGGCTGCAAACACAGATAACTAAGTACCTGTAACTACTAGTCCTACTATAACTAGTAGGACTCGCTGACCAGCAGGCTGCAAACAGAGATAACTAAGTACCTGTAACTACTAGTCCTACTATAACTAGTAGGACTCGCTGACCAGCAGGCTGCAAACACAGATAACTAAGTACCTGTAACTACTAGTCCTACTATAACTAGTAGGACTCGCTGACCAGCAGGCTGCAAACACAGATAACTAAGTACCTGTAACTACTAGTCCTACTATAACTAGTAGGACTCGCTGACCAGCAGGCTGCAAACACAGATAACTAAGTACCTGTAACTACTAGTCCTACTATAACTAGTAGGACTCGCTGACCAGCAGGCTGCAAACAGAGATAACTAAGTACCTGTAACTACTAGTCCTACTATAACTAGTAGGACTCGCTGACCAGCAGGCTGCAAACAGAGATAACTAAGTACCTGTAACTACTAGTAGGACTCGCTGACCAGCAGGCTGCAAACAGAGATAACTAAGTACCTGTAACTACTAGTCCTACTATAACTAGTAGGCGAGTCCTACTATAACTAGTAGGACTCGCTGACCAGCAGGCTGCAAACAGAGATAACTAAGTACCTGTAACTACTAGTCCTACTATAACTAGTAGGACTCGCTGACCAGCAGGCTGCAAACACAGATAACTAAGTACCCGTAACTACTAGTCCTACTATAACTAGTAGGACTCGCTGACCAGCAGGCTGCAAACAGAGATAACTAAGTACCTGTAACTACTAGTCATAGTCACTAATCCTTCAGTAACCCTTTATAACTAGAATGTCTAGTTTTATAACTAATATGACTCATTTTATAACTTGTATAACTAGTTTTATGACTAGTATGACTCGTTTTATAACTTGTCTAACTAGTTTTATAACTAGTATGTCTAATTTCTTAACTAGTATGGCACGTTTTATAACTAATATGAATCATTTTATAACGAATATGACAATTGTCACAACTACTATGACTTATTTAATAACTAGCAGGTTTAATTTCATAACTAGTATGACTTGTTTCATTACTAGTAGGGCTCGTTTTATAACCAGTATGTCTTGTTCTATAAATAGTTTGACTGGTGTAAATAGTATGACTTGTTCTATAACCACTATGACTACTTTCATAACTAGTAGGACTCGTTTTTTGGCTAGTATGTCTTGTTATATAACTAGTACTACTCATTGTATAACTAGTGTGAGCTAGTATGTCTAGTTGTACGCCTAGTGTGACTAGTTTGGAGTTGACCCTGGCTGCTGGTGGTGCTGGTGGTGCTGCTGGTTGCACCTGGGTGTGGGCAGGCTGCTGCTGCTGCGGCTGCTGCTTCCTGGTCGTCTCTGAACCACCTTGTATCCAAAGCCTGCAGCTGGACTGCTCAGCTGCTTCCAGGTGGAGGAGTCCACGTTGAAGGAGGAGGAGTCTGGGAAGACTGAGACAACAGGTAGTCAGTCTGTCTGTCTGTCTGTCTGTCTGTCTGTCTGTCTGTCTGTCTGTCTGTCCGTCCGTCCGTCCTTTGTCTACTCAGTGTTTGTTGTTTCTGGCTCTTGAGTTCCTGCTTCTTAATTCTTACTCAGAGGAATGTCATAGTAACACACACACACACACACACACACACATTACTCTGAGATTACTATAGTATTACTTAGTTTTGCCGCCGTCCTGCGTTTCTCCGCGGGGAGTCTGTTGATGTCGTCATAGCTGTGAATAATTCTACATCGTAACAGAAACGTATTGATCATCAATCAATGATCAATGCGTGTGATCAATGGGTTTGTTGTCGTTCAGTATTTGAGAAAAGTATTAGTATCATTTAGTTTGTCATTTCATTCTTCAGTATTTCTTTATGGCTTCTCACCTGAAGAGAAGAGCAGCAGAAGCAGAAGCACGTCCATGGTGAGACCTCGCCTGGAAGTGAGACAGCGAGGTGGTGAGACAAGCACCAGAGGAAAGACAGGAAGGGAGGGGGAAAGAAGAGGAAGAGAGTTGTCATTGCTCAACACTCCTCTATTACAAAAGTAAAACAGCTCAGGGAAGGAGAGAAAGACAGGACCACAGACAGACAGACAGATGGAATAACAGACATACAGAATGAGAGACAGATGGAACAACAGACAGACAGACAGGATGACAGACAGGCAGTTACAGTCAAACATTTGAAAGGTGGGTATGGCTACGAAAAAGAGGAAGAGAAGTTTCTAATCAGGGTCCTACAGGAGTGAAGGAGTAATGAAGTAATGAAGTGAAGGAGTTATGAAGTGATGGAGTGATGGAGTGATGGAGTAATGAAGTGATGGAGTGATGGAGTAATGACTTGATGGAGTAATGAAGTGAAGGAGTAATGAAGTGATGGAGTGATGGAGTGATGGAGTAATGAAGTGATGGAGTAATGAAGTGATGGAGTATTGAAGTGAAGGAGAAATGAAGTGATGGAGTGATGGAGTGATGGAGTGATGAAGTGATGGAGTGATGAAGTGATGAAGTGATGGAGTGATGGAGTAATGAAGTGATGGAGTGATGAAGTGAAGGAGTAATGAAGTGAAGTAGTAATGAAGTGATGAAGTGATGGAGTGATAAAGATTGAAAGATTGAACGGACCGCGTAACGCACCGCGCGTAACGCACCGCGCGTAACGCACCGCGCGTAACGCACCGCGCGTAACGCACCGCGCGTAACGCACCGCGCGTAACGCACCGCGCGTAACGCACCGCGCGTAACGGACACTAAGTATCTGCTCCGGAGTCCACCCTGAGTTCTGCAGAAAAACCAAACGTTGGAAGGAAACAGCACGTAGCGCCTGCCGATCAGAACCTTTGCTATGACTGTTCAACAGGCAAAAACATTTTGGACACATCTCAACTCAAACCCAAAAGTCACACTTCCACACAAAGCATAAGGAAACCAAGAACCGAACCCTGAACCCCCCCCGCCCCCCCCCCCCCGGTCAGCAGGTGGTCCAGCTGAACAAGCAGGTTCCTAACCCTCCTCCTCTGGACGATCAACATGGATCTGTGTGCCACGCCCTCACTGAGGCTTTTTAAACTCTCTTCAAAGGTACAACAGAGAATTTTACTCTATTGTATTGTTACAATGTTCCTGTAATAACATGTATTGTTCATGTCAATAAAGATATTTGAATTGAATTAGAGAGAGAGACAGGACTTGAACTGTTGAATTTCATTTCCTCCAATCCAGCTGCTAAATAACCCTCCTCATCTGGGTCTGTCCTTCTGGCTGCCACGCCCCTCAGACCACGTCCACGCTGCCTGTTCTGACCTGCAGCCAAGAAAGAAGAAACAGTCTTTATTCGTCACAAAAGTGGCGGCCATTGTTGCTTGAGTTTGAAGGAGACTTCAGGTGCTTGAGGTGCTTGAACACCTGCACAGAGTGAACTGCTGCACCCGGCGTCTTTGAGGCCACGACACAGGGATGCAACAGCGGTGAGACCCCTGTTCCCCCACAGGAGAACCCGGTCTGCACTGAACTGGCTTTTCTGGGAACCTTCTCTGTGTCTGATCTATAGAGACCAGGAACCCCCCGTGGGGAGAGACACCATGTCTCACCTTCACTCCCTGTCTCACAACTTTTAATTCATTCAACTCTGACCTGTTCACGTAAAAAAGAAACAGAAATAACAAAAAGTCCCGAAGTCATTCACCCAATTCCCAGCATGCAGTGCAGCAGAGAGAGAGACAGAGACAGAGAGACAGAGAGATGTTGAGACAGGGAGACAGAGAGACAGGGAGACAGAGAGACAGAGAGATGTTGAGACAGAGAGACAGGGAGACAGAGAGACAGAGAGATGTTGAGACAGAGAGACAGGGAGACAGAGAGACAGGGAGAGAAAGAGAAACAGAGACAGAGAGACAGAGACGGGGAGACATGGAGACAGAGAGACAGAGAGACAGCTGCCCTGCGCTGGGATACAGCCTCCCCCAAAGGTCATGGTACAGACTGGGTTTCTGAGCAGGCGTCACGTGTGTGTGTGTGTGTGTGTGTGTGTGGTAGTGTGTGTGTGTGTGTGTGTGTGTGTGTTCGTGTGTTTTCGTGTGTGTGTGTGTGTGTGTGTGTGTGTGTTCGTGTGTGTGTGTGTGTGTGTGGTAGTGTGTGTGTGTGTGTGTGTGTGTGTTCGTGTGTGTGTGTGTGTGTGTGTGTGGTGTGTGTGTTCGTGTGTGTGTGGTGTGTGGTGTGTGGTGTGTGTGTGTGTGTGTGTGTGTGGTGTGTGTGTTTGTGTGTGTGGTGTGTGTGTGTGTGTTTGTGTGTGTGTGTGTGTGTGTGTTCGTGTGTGTGTGTTCGTGTGTGTGTGTTCGTGTGTGTGTGTGTGTGGTGTGTGTGTGTGTGTGTGTGTGTGTTCGTGTGTTTGTGTGTGTGTGTGTGTGTGTGTGTGTGTGTGTGTGTGTGTTCGTGTGTGTGTGTTCGTGTGTGTGTGTTCGTGTGTGTGTGTGTGTGGTGTGTGTGTGTGTGTGTGTGTGTGTTTGTGTGTGTGGTGTGTCGTGTGTGTGTGTGTGTGTGTGTGTTCGTGTGTGTGTGTGTGTGTGTTCGTGTGTGTGTGTGTGTGTGGTGTGTGTGTTCGTGTGTGTGTGTGTGTGTGTGTGTGTGTGTGTGTGTGTGTGTGTGGTGTGTGTGTGTGTTCGTGTGTGTGTGGTGTGTGGTGTGTCACCCTGAGTGACTCTCTTCAATTTTCACCACGTCCTGTGTGAAGGAGCCTTCACACAGGACGTGGTGAAAATTGGGTTGTTTATGACTTTATTTTGAGTTCAGTCGGCCCCTATGAAATATCATATTTATACATAATATCACAATATTATATATGTCTTCATATCTTGTTTTAATGACAGGGAATAGATCATGCTCTGCCACTAGGGGGAACCTGTTTCCACCACAGGGGTTTCCTTCGCAGATCCCAATAGATTTAGGATGAGTCATAGAGCTCCCGATAGAAACGCCGCTAAAATCTCTTTCTCCTCCATAATGCACATGTACTTCCTTCTTGCTTCACCTCTTGTTTCTATTGGCCCAGTGGGGATTATGTCACAGCGCGCTGCGCAGCGCAGCCGATCCACGACAATGGAGTTTAGAGTGCAATGTGAAGGGTGCTTGAAGCTAGAGTCCCACCGTGCACCGCGTGTCAGTCCCCACCGTGCACCGCGAGTCAGTCCCCACCGTGCACCGCGAGTCAGTCCCCACCGTGCACCGCGAGTCAGTCCCCACCGTGCACCGCGAGTCAGTCCCCACCGTGCACCGCGTGTCAGTACCCACCGTGCACCGCGTGTCAGTACCCACCGTGCACCGCGTGTCAGTACCCACCGTGCACCGCGTGTCAGTACCCACCGTGCACCGCGTGTCAGTACCCACCGTGCACCGCGTGTCAGTACCCACCGTGCACCGCGTGTCAGTACCCACCGTGCACCGCGTGTCAGTACCCACCGTGCACCGCGTGTCAGTACCCACCGTGCACCGCGAGTCAGTACCCACCGTGCACCGCGTGTCAGTACCCACCGTGCACCGCGTGTCAGTCCCCACCGTGCACCGCGTGTCAGTCCCCACCGTGCACCGCGTGTCAGTCCCCACCGTGCACCGCGTGTCAGTACCCACCGTGCACCGCGTGTCAGTACCCACCGTGCACCGCGTGTCAGTACCCACCGTGCACCGCGTGTCAGTCCCCACCGTGCACCGCGTGTCAGTCCCCACCGTGCACCGCGTGTCAGTCCCCACCGTGCACCGCGTGTCAGTACCCACCGTGCACCGCGAGTCAGTACCCACCGTGCACCGCGTGTCAGTCCCCACCGTGCACCGCGGGTCAGTACCCAACATGCACTACGAGTTTGTACCCAACGTGCACCGCGGGTCAGTTCCCACCATGCACTACAGGGCCTTTGACCTTGACCCCCCACTCCTCCCCTCCCTCTCCCCCCTCTCCTCCCTGCAGCTGAAGGTCACTCCTCTTCTCTGGTGTCGTTCTGTTCTATTTTAAGCAGCTGAAATGTGAGGGGTCACAATAGCAGATAAATAGAGGGAGCGACGGCGTGCGGGACGGACGACAGGACGCCTCCCTCCCTCTCTCTCTCTCTCTGCAGCTCTCGCTCCTTCCTCCAGGTACAGTTCTACTCTTTATTTCCATATTCACTGAACATCAACTGAACTTGTTTGCGGTCACAGAAATGACCATTTGTGATAAACTCCATTAGTAAACGGGGGGAGGCAGCGCTCCGCCTTTCCAAAAGCAGGGCGGAGGAGCGCTGTGTCGCAGTCTCTGGGTGGGGTGTAACAGTGATGTAGAGATGTCGTGGTGGTGCCGATTGTATTTTGGGAGAACCTTCTTCAAACAGTGGAGGCAGCCTCTGGGTGGAGGTTCACAGTATCTCGCTCGTCCAGGGCCAACGATGGGGTTGTCAAGCTGAATTGTCCTCGTTGGTTGAAGGGTTTGACTGTGATGCTCAGCAGCTCCACAACCAGCGAGTCCTTCATCCTGCCCTTCTGCCCAGAGACCTCTCCTGGAACTTCAGGACCTTAACACTCTAGGACTTTGGTACTTCCATACTATAGGACTTCAGTACTTTAGAACTTTAGTACTTTAGGACTATAGAACTCTAGTAAATTAGGACTCTAGTACTTGCAGACCTTAGTACTTTCGGACTCAAGTACTCGCACACTTTAGTACTTGCGGACTTTAGTAATTTAGGACTCTAGCACTTGCAGACTTTAGTACTTAAGTCCTTTAGGACTATAGAACTATAGTACTTTAGAACTTTAGGACTCTAGTACTTGCAGACTTTAGTACTTTAGGACTCTAGTTCTTGTGGACTTTAGTACTTTAGGACTATAGAACACTAGTACTTGAAAACTTTAGGACTTTAGTACTTTAGGACTATAGAACTCTAGTAGTTTAGGACACTAGTACTTTAATACTATAGAACTTTAGGACTCTAGGACTTTAGAATTCTAGTAGTTTAGGACACTAGTCCTTTAATACTATAGGAGTGGAGGACTCTAGGACATTAGTACTTTAATAGTTTAATACTTTTGGACATAAGGACTTCAGCACCTTAGAATTTTAGGATTTAAGTACTTTAGGACTATAGAACTCTAGTATTTTAGGACTCTAGTACTTGCAGACTTTAGTACTTTAGGATTCTAGTACTTGCACACTTTAGTACTTGCAGACTTTAGTACTTTAGGACGCTAGTACTTGCGGACTTTAGTACCCTAGTCCTTTAGGACTATAGTACTTCAGAACTTTAGGACTCTAGTACTTGCAGACTTAAGTACTTTAGGATTCTGGTACTTGCACACTTTAGTACTTGCAGACTTTAGTACTTAAGGACTATAACACTCTAGTACTTTAGCACTTTAGTACTTGAGGACTTTAGGACTGTAGGACTCTAGTACTTTAGGACTCTAGTACTTTAGGACTCTTGTACTTTAGGACTCTTGTACTTTGAGGATACTTCTCAGGAAGCCACAAGTCCTCTCCTGGTGGACAGATCTTCTCGCCTGCTCCTGGTGGAGGAGGTGGAAGTGACGCTGCTCTTCATGCAACTTCCTGCTCCGACAGCTGCTCTGGACCAGATGCTAAGTTTAGCTGGGACTAAAGATAGAGTCGGCCGAGAGGGACAGACGAGGAGGAGGAGGAGGAGGAGGAGGAGGATAAAGGAGCTTCCACCAAGAGGATCAGGGATGAGGAATTTGAGAGCGGGGGTGGGGGAACAGTGAGAAAGGTCAGGGACAAGAGTTTGGAAATGGGAAAGGTCATGTACGATAGTTTAAGTCTGGGGTCTGAACCACCGGACCGCGGTCCTGCCCCCAGCCGCCAGACCATGTCATGTAGGCTGACACATACATTCAATAACAACAATGATGATGTCATCCATTCAGTTCTACGGAATATGAAACAGAACAAGACCGTCACAAGAGGAGTTATTTTTTAGTGTCTGTCTAACGTCCGTCTATTTTAAACCCCCTGGTTAATGATCTCAGCAGGAAGTAGCAGCACATGGAAAATAAAAACACATTGTCTTCATAAGGACAGTGTGTTGGTGTGTTCATTGGTGGAGGTGGAGGTTGAGGTGGAGGTGAGTGAGCAACACACATTGTGTGGCCGTAAGGAATAGTGTTCTATGACCCTAATTCCTGGAGGAGACATTCTCGCCAAAAATCATTCCCCATATTACCTGAAGGTAGGGGGACAAAAAAATCCTGGTGTCCTGGTGTCCTGGTGTCCTATTGTCCTAGTGTCCTGGTGTTTGGTAAAATCTCTGTGGAGGTTTTTTGGGATGTTCTGTCAGGACGTTGTTTCCACACATTCTTTTAGGTCCAACCTCACGTGTACTCGTCTCTTCTTCTCTCCCTCCAGAGTCACGATGCCTCACTCGTACCCTTTCCTCACTCCTGAGCAGAAGAAGGAGCTCAGCGACATCGCACACAGGATCGTTGCTCCTGGGAAGGGAATCCTGGCCGCTGACGAATCCACTGGTAACAGTCTAATCAAACCAGTCCAGTCCAGTCTAATCAAACCAGGCCAGTCCAGTCTAATCAAACCGGTCCAGTCCAGTCTAATCCATCCAGTCCAGTCCAGTCTAATCAAACCAGTCCAGTCCAGTCAGATGACAGATGACATCGTCATAAAATCATCATCATAAACATGATCTTCATCATGAAGTATCATTCACTTATTGAAATCCAGCCAAACCAGTTTTTGATACCTGGGAGGAGTCTAGTGGGATGGGGCTAACTTGTTTCCATGACGATCAGCCATCTTTGTTTGGACCACGGGATGGTCATCTGTTTGTCCATGTGGCACTCCATACGGATAATGAATTCTACACTTAAAGGGAAACCAGCGCAGCAGGGCGGAGTCAGAAACGCAGTGGGGCGGAGTCGGAAAAGCAGAGGGGCGGAGTCGGAAAAGCAGAGGGGCGGGGTCGGAAACGCAGCGGGGGGGAGTTAGTTACACAGAGGGGCGGATTCGGAAACACAGAGGGGCAGGGTCGGAAACGCAGCGGGGCGGAGTTAGAAACGCAGGGGGCCGGAGTCAGAAACCCAGCTTGCTGACTGAAGTCCATTCCCTCAAAGTTCAGAAGCTAAGATAATGAGAGCGCGTCACTGCTCCACGTGTTCTCCGTCCTCTTCTTCATGGACCTGAATCTGCGTGGGTGATGCTCGTGTCCCGCAGGCAGCGTGGCCAAGCGCTTCGAGAGCATCAATGCCGAGAACACCGAGGAGAACCGCAGGTTGTACCGCCAGCTGCTCTTCACCGCCGACGACCGCATCAACCCCTGCATCGGCGGAGTCATCCTCTTCCACGAGACCATGTACCAGAAGACGGACGCCGGCAAGCTGTTCCCCCAGCACCTCAAGGACAGGGGCATCGTGGTCGGCATCAAGGTCGACAAAGGTGTCGTTCCCCTGGCGGGAACCAACGGCGAGACCACCACCCAGGGTGAGGCCAGACCCCCGTCACAAACACCCGCACAATTAAACAGTGGACGCCATGTTGCCGTGGGAACTCTTGACCCATGTCCAAACGCTTGGGAGGCGGCCATTTTGAACCATCTCTTAGAATTCTGTTGTCATGTCATGTATTCCTTAAATTGCCTGAATCCTCATCTGCACCGGTGGTACTTTCATCTTCTGATCGTTCGGTACCTCATCCTGACACCTGAAAACATATCTGAATATTTAAATTGAATACTCATTTGGGAATAAAACCATGTATTGAAGCTTTGAGGGCGGGAGCTGGTGAGGCACAGTGTCATGTGTTACATGTTAGAAGCAGGTCGCTATGGCGAAAGAAACAGTCAGTAAAACAGAATGTTGTGACCACGCCCTCCTCTAGGTCTGGACGGGCTGTATGAGCGCTGCGCCCAGTACAAGAAGGACGGAGCCGACTTCGCCAAGTGGCGCTGCGTGCTGAGGATCACGCCCACCACGCCCTCCAAGCTGGCCATCCTGGAGAACTGCAACGTGCTGGCGCGCTACGCCAGCATCTGCCAGATGGTGAGACGGGGCGGGGCTCGCCACGCACGACCATAACCTACAGTTTAGATTCTCGGGGTATTTTAAGAGGTTGTGGTCCAACAGAATATAGAGAAGTGTCTCCTTCCTGTTGTGAGGAGAGGAAGTGACATGGTGCCATGTCTGATATCAGACTAAAATAGTACCACCGCCCATGACATTTAACTTCCTTCTATTATACACGAAAAAAAATACTACTTTATTATATTACGCAACTTTATGATACATTCAATTATAATAATACTACTTTATTATATTATACTACATTATAATACATTCAATTATAAAAATACTACATTTTTATATTATACTACTTTATAATACATTCAATTATAAAAATACTACATTTTTATATTATACTACTTTATAATACATTCCATGACATCATTCTGTATCATTTCTGACTGAGGGACTTTCCCAAAGTCTAACTGACTGTACAGCACAGTCATCTGTCTGTCTGCCTGCCTGTCTGTCTGTCCATCCGTTTGCATGCCTGCCTGTCTGTCTGTCCATCCGTCTGCATGCCTGCCTGTCTGTCTGTCCATCCGTCTGCATGTCTGTCTGTCTGTCTGTCTGTCTGTCTGTCTGCCTGCCTGCCTGCCTGTCTGTTCGCCTGTCTGCATGTCTGTCTGTCTGTCTGTCTGTCTGTCTGTCTGTCTGTCTGTCCATCCGTCTGCATGTCTGTCTGTCTGTCTGTCTGTCTGTCTGTCTGTCTGTTTACCTGCCTGCCTGTCTGTCTGTCTGCCTGCCTGCCTGCCTGCCTGAACTCCATGTACTACATGTACTGTATTGATCCCTCTATTGTGTGTACTCCATGTACTTTGTGTACTGTGTGTACTTCATGTACTGTGTGTACTGTGCGCAGCACGGCATCGTTCCCATCGTGGAGCCTGAGATCCTCCCGGATGGAGACCACGACCTGAAGCGCTGCCAGTACGTGACGGAGAAGGTCCTGGCGGCCATGTACAAGGCGCTGTCTGACCACCACGTCTACCTGGAGGGGACGCTGCTCAAGCCCAACATGGTGACCGCCGGACACTCCTGCTCCCATAAGTACGCCAACGAGGAGATCGCCATGGCAACCATCACCGCCCTGCGCCGCACCGTGCCGCCCGCCGTGCCCGGTCAGTCCAACACACGCGTACTTACCATCATTCGACCATCCATGTGTCCCTGACCTCCATGTGTCCCTGACCATCATGTGTCCTGACCTCCATGTGTCCTTGACCTCCATGTGTCCGTGACCTCCATGTGTCCTGACCTCCATGTGTCCCTGATCTCCATGTGTCCTTGACCTCCATGTGTCCTGACCTCCATGTGTCCTTGACCTCCATGTATCCTGACCTCCATGAAACCTGACCTCCATGTGTCCTTGACCTCCTCCAGGGATCACCTTCCTGTCTGGGGGTCAGAGTGAGGAGGAAGCCTCCGTCAACCTCAACGTCATGAACAAGTGTCCCCTGCACCGGCCCTGGGCCGTCACCTTCTCCTACGGCCGCGCCCTGCAGGCCTCCGCCCTCAAGGCCTGGGGCGGCAAGAAGGAGAACGGCAAGGCCTGCCAGGAGGAGCTGATCAAGAGGTCTCTGGTAGGTCAACGTGGGGTCTGCGGACCCTCAGGGGAGCTTCCAGAGCTTCTAGGGGGTCACTAGAGAATGAGGAATGGTTCATTCCAACACATTCGTAGTTCAGTTCAAATAAAAGTATACATTCCTCTGAATGATGAATCATAAAGTACTGCAGTAGTAGCACTGCATAAGTAGTATTGTAGTAGTACTGCAGAAGAAATACTGTAGTAGTAGCACAGAAGTAGTACAGTAGTAGTAGTAGTAGTAGTAGTAGTACAGTAGTAGTCAAGTAGTAGTATTAGTAGTAGTAGTAGTAGTAGTTGTAGTAGTATTAGTAGTACAGTAGTAGTAGTCCAGTAGAAGTAGTACAGTAGTAGTAGTACAATAGTAGTCCAGTAGTAGTAGTAGTAGTCCAGTAGTAGTAATAGTACAGTAGTAGTAGTACAGTAGTAGTCCAGTAGTAGTAGTACAGTAGTGGTAGTAGTATTAGTAGTTGTAGTACAGTAGTAGTACAGCAGTAGTACAGTATACTTAGTGGCGTTCTTCTCTGTTGCCAGGCAAACAGTCAGGCCTGCGTGGGCAAGTACGTCTCCAGCGGAGGCAGCGCTGCAGGTGGAGAGTCTCTGTTCGTGGCCAACCACGCCTACTAAAGATGGAGGCTGACTCCACCTCCTGAAGCTTCTCTCCAAGCCCCTCCCACCACAATGAACCTGCCCGGCCCGTTAGGACGCAGTCGAGAGGAAGAGTTCAGCAACCACACAAACACCTTCTCCTGCAGCTCCACCCTTCACCTGGAGCTCCACCCGTCACCTGGAGCACCATCCTTCAACTGGAGCTTCACCCGTCACCTGGAGCATCATCCTTCACCTGGAGCTCCACCCGTCACCTGGAGCACCATCCTTCACCTGGAGCTCCACCCTTCACCTGGAGCTCCACCCGTCAGCTGGAGCACCATCCTTCACTTCGAGCTCCACCGGTCTCTTGGGACACAGTCCCTCAGGTGAAGATGTCTCCAGACCTGCTGTTGTAACAATAAAGGATTTTCTCCACAACTTGTTTCCTTTATGGTTCACTCTGACACCTGCAGTACAATATATATATATATATATATATATATATAAATAGTGACCCGCCGCATACTTTAGAGTCACATCATCTTGAAAATATTCCGTTTCATCGTCACATTCGGGTTGAAATCCGCTGTTTGAAATGTTCTCCAAGTCCGGAGTAATATCACATTCAGCGTCGTCGTGGGAGAACTGACTGTCATGGTGGAACATGAAGTCCAGTACGCGCTGCTTACATTGACTTGGATCTATGGCACTGGTCAGATTAAGCTCCGTGATATGATTCAGATCTTGCTCCACCCGCTGCTCCTCATCCATAACAACAAGGGAATTGAAAGTTTTCACGGACAAGTCGGACGTCAGCCGTCAGCACTTGATGGTACACGTTGGTACACGCCCACAGAATGTACAGAATGTTCGCGGTGGTTGAAGATCACACGACGGACCACATTGTCCGAATCCACGGCTGGAGCTTCAACGCCCGGGCGTAGAGGGAACAGTACCCCGAAGCTGGGGCTACCCCAGAACACCCTGTAGGGGGGCATCATACCTGTTCACCTTGGATTAATAATAATAATAATAATGATGATGATGACGATTATAATGATAATAATAGTAATAATAATAATAATAATAATAATAATACAATTGATAATAAAGAAGAAAAATGATGATTATAATGGTAATAATAATAAAAAAAAATATACGAATAAGAATAAGGATGATTTTAATGATAATTAGAATATTTATGATGATTATAATGATAATAGTTAATAGAAAATAATAATAATGATTATAAGACAGGAAGAAGAAGAAGAAGAATGTTGATGATTATCATGATAATAATAAAAATGAAAATAATAAGAATAAAGATAATCATTATGATAATAATAATAAAAAAAAAATAATGAGAACAATGATGATGATTAAAATGATAATAATTATAAACTAATAAGAATAATGATGATGATTATAATGATAATAAGAATAGTGAGGATGATGATAATCATAATAATTAAAATAAAATAATAATAATCAATATGATTATAATGACAATAAGAAGAAGAAGAAGAAGAAGGAGAAGAAGGAGAATAATGATGATGATGATTATAATGATATTAATGATCAAAAATAATAATGACAACAATGATGATGATTATAACGATAATAATAATAAAAATAAGAATCATGATGATGATTATAATGACAATAATAATAAAATAATAAGAATAATGATTAAGAAGAAGAATCTTTATTTGTCAGAAGACCACAGTACAACACATGCATCTATACACACGCACACACACACACACACACACACACACACACACACACACACACACACACACACACACACACACACACACACACACACACACACACACACACACACACACATGCTTTGGGTGGTGCTGGTGAAATGCTTCCTCTGCATTTCTCCATCCTGGCTGGTGCTTCCTCCGGGGGGGGCAGCCAGCAGCAGGGGGCAGCGTTCGACGACGCCCGTGGACCTGGTGACGAGGGTCCATCGCTGGTCACACCATGATGTGTGCATGTTTTGGGTGGGGGTCCTTACTGACGTTAGGTGGAGGAAACCCCATGTGAGCACGGGGAGAACATGCAAACTCCACCCAGAAAGGCTCCTATTTAATAATAATAATAAATTTTATTTGTATAGCACATTTCATACAAGGATTGCAGCGCAAAGTGCTTCACATCAGTAGTTTAAAAACAATAGGCAAGTGCAGTTATTATGGAAGACAGTTAGAAATATAAAAACAATAAAAACAGTAAGAGCAATAATCAACATCGTATCCAATCCTGGTGTTCTGATAGGTTGCTTTGAGTTATAATAATCTACATTTACATTTACATTTAGTCATTTAGCAGACACTTTTATCCAAAGCAACTTACAAGGGAGAATAACATTCAGCTACATTGCGACAGAGACATTAGTGTAACAATAAATACTGCAAGGTGGTGCTAAGTAATTGTAGGTTAGGACAGGAGGTACTCACTGAAGAGCTGGGTCTTCAAGTGCTTCTTAAAGACAGAGGGAGGTCCCTGCTCTGGTCATTTTTGGCAGCTCGACTTGAACTTGATGCGAGCGGCTACAGGTAACCAAGCGGCTACAGGTAACCAAGCGGCTACAGGTAACCAAGCGGCTACAGGTAACCAGTGGAGCTCGATGAGCAGCGGAGTGACATGTGCCCTCTTTGCCTGGTTGAACACCAATCGCATTCTGGATCATCTGCAGTGGCTTCACCGCACAGGCCTCAAGCCTGTTAAGAGGGCGTTGCAGTAGTCGAGACGGGACATCACCAAGGTTTGTACCAGCAGTTGAGTGGCATATTGGGTAAGGTACGGCCTGACTTTTCGGATGTTGAGTAGTGCGAAGCGGCAGGACCGGGAGACGGCGGCAACATGGTCCGAGAATGTCAGTTGGTCATCAATAATGACACCAAGATTCCTTGCAGCCTTGGTAGGAACAAGAGATAGAGAGTCAATTTTAATATCAATGTTGTGATAAATACCTTGTTTGGCCGGGAAGACCAGCAGTTCCGTTTTCGCCAGATTTAGTTGAAGATGATAATCCTTCATCCATGTGGATATGTCAGCGAGACAATCCGAGATCCGCGTCGAGACAGTGGGGTCGTCGGGCGGGAAGGACAGATAGAGTTGAGTATCATCCGCATAGCAGTGATATGAAAAGCCATGTGAGCGGATGATCGGGCCCAGTGAGGTGGTGTATATGGCAAAGAGGAGGGGTCCTAGCACCGAGCCTTGGGGCACCCCTGTGGTGAGGTGGTGAGGCACAGACAGCTGGCCTCGCCATGTCACACTGAACGAGCGCCCAGTAAGGTAAGATTCAAACCAGGAAAGTGCACTGCCCGTTATGCCCATGCTTGAGAGTATGGACAGGAGTATGCAATGATTGACAGCGTCAAAAGCAGCTGATAAGTCAAGCAGAATGAGGACCGAGGATTTGGCAGCAGCTCTAGCAGTTTTTAAGGCCTCTGTCACAGACAACAGGGCTGTTTCGGTGGAGTGACCACTTTTTAAGCCAGATTGAAGTGTATCAAGAAGGTTGTTTCTTGACAGGTACTCTGTACCCTGTCTAGAGACCGCCCTCTCTATGGTTTTGGAAAGGAATGGGAGGAGTGAGACCGGCTGATAGTTTTCTACTTGATTGGGATCGAGTGAAGGTTTTTTGAGCAGTGGTGCGACCCGAGCTGCTTTGAAAGCAGAGGGGAAAGTGCCGGAAGTTAGAGAAGAATCAATCATATGTGTGATTGCCGGGCTGATAGTCGGTGATATGGCTTGAAGGAGGTTAGATGGGATCGGATCTAGCGGACAGGTAGTAGGACGGCTACATGTTAGTAGTTTAGATACCTCACTTTCAGCGAGGGGAGTGAAACCAGGGAGCGATGAGCCTAGGGCTGGAGAAGACAGGTTGTGAGTAAGTTGTTTAGTGAATTGGCTGCTGATGGCTGCCACTTTGTTAGTAAAAAAGGAGGCAAGGCAGTCAGCAGTGAGGTTAGTAGCTGGGGGAGGTGGTGGAGGGTAAAGCAGAGACTTGAAGGTGGCGAATAACTTACGTGTGTCTGTGGCACCGATTAATCTAGTTGCACAGCAGACATGAACATACTAATTTATCGTATTAGATCCTAGTGTTCTAATAGGTTACTTTTGGTTATCATGATCTGGTTTCATACATACACAAACATATTTATTTGCATCATATCAGAGCCTAGTGCTTTGATAGGTTACTTCATTTACCATGATTTTCATTACACAACATACAGGAGGAGTAAGGGGAGAAAGAATAATGATTAAGAAAATAAATGTAAAGTTTGGTAGTATTAAAAGTATTAAAAGTGCACATCGGAGATGTGTCAGATCATCGTGCAAGGATGGGGTAGTGAGTGAAATGCTTTGGTGAAGCGATATGTTTTAAGCTGCCTTTTGAATATATCCAATGTGTTTGCTTCTCTGATATTTGTGGGTAGTGTATTCCATAGTTTTGGGGCATATTTAACAAAGGCTGCATCACCAATCAATTTTTTACTGCTTCTAGGCGATAGTGGCGCCGCCCCTAGCGGTCGCCTGCGCCGGCGCTCCGGTTTCTTTCTTACTCTTTAGTATTTTTTTCCTTTTTTTATCACAATGTTCGCCAGAAAAACATCAACAATTAACTCATATGGCCGCGATGCACTCATGGATATAAAAATTTCCCTAAACGAACAACTTTGGGACTTTTTATCCGTGGGAGCAGAGTGGCCGGCGGAAATCCTACGCGGGAACACTCGCAACAACAACTACAACAGAAATGGAGTCGCTGTTCCACGAGCCGGCCCACGGAGGAAGCACCGAGGTAAACGAGGCGGCATTCGGGTCAGAATGAGGACGCAACCTTACCGTGCACCTCTGCCAAGCATCCTTCGTGCCAACGTCCAGTCCCTGAAGAACAAGATGGATGAACTTCGAGCGAGGATTCAATTCCAGCGAGACACGAGGAACTGTTGCGTCCTCTGCCTGACGGAAACATGGCTGACCTCACTGGTGCCGGATGAAGCCATACGTCCAGCCGAGGCCTTCGCCGTGTTCCGCGGCGACAGAACGGGAGAGTCGGAGAAATCCAAAGGTGGAGGCGTCTGCCTAATGGTAAACAACCGCTGGTGTAACGCCAACAACACCAAATTCCTCTCCCACTCCTGCTCGCCGAACCTGGAACAGCTGACCATACTATGCCGTCCATTTTATCTCCCCCGGGAAGTCAGCACGGTCATCATTACAGCCGTTTATATCCCACCGCAAGCGGACACCGACGCAGCTCTGTCGGTTCTGCACGATGTGTTGTGTGGATTTCAGAACAGACATCCCGACGCGGCTGTGGTGGTGACTGGGGACTTTAACAGGGCCAACCTGAAAAAAGTTCTGCCGAATTTCCACCAACACATCACGTGTGCCACCAGGGGAGACAGAACTCTGGACCATTGTTACACACCTTACAAGAACGGATACAAGACCGTGTCGCTCCCTGCTTTCGGGAAATCAGATCACGCCGCGATCTCGCTGCTTCCTGTTTACAGGCCTCTGATCGCGCGGGATCTGGTGATGACGAGGGAAGTGAAGCGGTGGACGGACCAATCAGAGGCTGCGCTTCAGGACGCTCTGACTGACGTAGACTGGGACATGTTCCAAACAAGTTCAAGTGACGTCAGCGAGTTTACGGAGGTTGTAGTGAGTTTTGTGGCTACGCTCGCGGATGAAATCGTTCCCACGGTGAAAGTTCGGATATTTCCAAACCAGAAACCATGGGTTGATAAATCCATCCGCTGCGCTCTGAATGCGCGCACGCCCGCTTACAACGACGGACTTGTATCTGGTAATATGGACAACTACAAAGCGGCGTCGTACAATCTGCGGAGGGCGGTGAGGGACGCCAAACGGACGTACAGAGACACCGTGGAGCTGCAGATGGAGCGGGGGGACACAAGACGCTTGTGGGAGGGGCTGCGGACGATAACAAACCACAAGAGCAGCTCCTCCCCAGCCACAGAGTGTGGACGCCTCCCTGGCCGACCAACTGAACTCCTTTTATGCACGGTTCGAGTCTGGCAGCAGCACCGCTAGCTCGCTGGCTAATTGGAGCTACACCGCTGGGGACGAGCGCGCACTCTCAGTGTCCGTGCACGAGGTCAGGAGGGCTCTGATGCGGGTGAACACCAGGAAAGCTGCGGGTCCAGACGGCATATCTGGACGAGTACTGAAGACCTGTGCTAACCAGCTAGCTCCGGTGTTCACCACAATATTCAACATCTCCCTGGCTGAATCAGTGGTCCCATCCTGTTTCAAGAGGTCCACCGTCGTTCCTGTCCCGAAGATCGCCTCTCCAACCTGCCTGAATGACTACCGTCCGGTGGCCCTCACCTCGGTGGTCATGAAGTGTTTCGAGAGGCTGATTAAGGATTACATCTGCGCCTCCCTCCCCCGCACCTTGGACCCGTTGCAGTTCGCGTACCGGCAGAACAGATCCACGGATGACGCGGTCTCTCAGGTACTGCACACCACGCTCACGCACCTGGATGGCCAGAAGGGGGCCTATGTGAGAATGCTGTTCATCGATTATAGTTCAGCTTTCAACACCATAGTTCCCACCAGACTGGCTGTCAAGTTGTTGGAGCTCGGATTGAATGGTCCGCTGTGCACCTGGATCCTGGACTTCCTCACAGGCCGCCCCCAGGTGGTCAAGGTGGGGAAGTACATGTCAAGCTCCCTCACCCTGAATACAGGATCCCCCCAGGGCTGCCTCCTCAGCCCCCTACTGTACTCCCTGTACACACATGACTGTGTGGCCAGGTCCAGCTCCAACACCATCATCAAGTTTGCTGACGACACCGTGGTCGTGGGCCTGATCACCGACTGCGATGAGAAGGCCTACCGCGAGGAGGTGGCTGACCTGTCACTCTGGTGCCAGGACAACAGCCTCCACCTGAACGTCAGCAAAACCAAGGAGCTGATTGTGGACTTTAGGCGTGGATCACAATCGAGGACGCACGCGCCCTTGTGGATTAATGGGACTTCTGTCGATAGGGTGAGCAGCTTCAGATATCTGGGAGTCCACATCACTGAGGACTTAACATGGACTGTTCACACAGACACTCTGGTGAGAAAGGCGAGGCAGCGTCTCTACCACCTCAGGCAGCTGAGGAAATTCCGGGTCTCGGTGAGGATCCTCAAGTCCTTCTACTCTGGAGCAGTGGAGAGCATCCTGACAGGCAACATCACTGCCTGGTTTGGGAACTGTACTGCCCAGGACAGGCGGGCCCTGCAGAGGGTGGTGCGTTCAGCTGAACGTACCACTGGAACTACCCTCCCCCCCTTGCAGGAGTTATACACCAGGAGGTGTAGTAGCAGAGCCTGCAGGATCATGAAGGATCCTCATCACCCCAACAACGGACTGTTTCAGCTGCTGCGGTCAGGCAAGCGCCTCCGCAGTCACGCAGCGAGAACAGAGAGACTGAGACGGAGTTTCTTCCCTCAAGCCATCAGAACTGTCAACGCTGACCTCACCAGGGGTCCTAACTGAGCCATGCACTAGGCTCCACTACCTACTGTACTGTATGTAGCATACTGTACCGCATACTGTATCACTGTTCAGGGTTGTTCGTGATGCCGTATTGCTGCGCCGTACTGTTGTATACTGTGCTGTATTATCCCAAACACTACCTCACACTATTCACATTCACATGCCACTTTAATTCACATGCCACTTTAAATGCACATATCTGTATATACATAGCCATATTCCTTCAACCTATTCCATTTTATTTCAATTTATTTTTTATTGTATTTTATTCTATATATTTTTTATCTTATTCTATAAGTATTCCACTTACTGTATTACGTTTTAGGAGTCAGTTAGTCGGTCTATTAGAAAGTAATTTTCTACTTTTTATTTTATTTTATTTTAGTACTTTTTCCTAGGACTTCTTGTGTGCTATCACCGGGTGCGTTGCATTACATTTCACTGCATATATGTATGGAAGTATGTATATGTATGTGACAAATAAAAAAATAAAAATCTTGAATCTTGAATCTATTGATATCTAATAGCCCTGAGTCAGATGAGCGGAGTGTTCTGGCTGGTGTGTAATTTGTTAGTGAGTTTGCAATGTAGCTAGGTCCTTGTCCATTTATTCTTAAAGTTATGGGTAGCCAGTGTAGGGTGGCTAGAACTGGGGTAATGTGCTCTCGCCTCTTTGTTTTGGTTAGTAATCTAGCCGCAGAGCTTTGGATAAGTTGGAGTCTGCCAGTCGTTTTCTTTGGTAAGCCGGTGAAAAGGGCATTGCAGTAGTCTAGTCGGCTGGATATAAATGTATGGTATTTATGTATGGTCGTACCTTTGCCATGTTCCTGAGGTGGAAGAAAGCTGTTTTGGTCACTTTGTTCATATGCGAGTTGAAATTTAGGTCTGAGTCGAGGGTGACACCGAGACTGGTTACCTCAGGTTTGGTCCAGGAAGTTAGGCTTCCTAGGTTTTTTGTTAGTGTCTCTCTTTTTGATTTGGGACCAATAAAAGGAACTTCAGTTTTGTCTTCATTTAATTTGAGGAAATTTGTATTCATCCATTTATTTATTGCCAGCAGGCAGCTTGTAATGGATGTTGTTGCTGTTGTATCGTTTGGTTCGGTGGATGTGTACAGTTGTGTGTCGTCTGCATAGCTATGGAAGTCTACATTGTATTTTCTAATGATGTCACCAAGTGGTAGCATATAGAGAGAGAAAAGCAGGGGGCCCACGCAGCTCCCTTGTGCAACTCCGTAACAGCTTTCGTATTTCTCTGATACATTGCTTCCCAGACTAACGTAGAACTTCCTCCCTCTGATATATGTCTTGAGCCAATTTAAGACACAGCCGGAGAAACCGGGTGGGAGATTTGGGAGATAACCCACCGGAGCACAGTGCCAACAGCGTCCCAGGAGGGGATCGAACCCAGGACCTTCTTGCTGTGAGGCAGCAGTGCACTAATAATAATAATGAAAATAATAATCAGAATAAGAATGATGATACTTATAGTGATAATAATAATAATAAAATAATATGAATAATGACGATGATTACAATTATGACAATGATAGAAAATAATAAGAATAATTATGATGATTATTATGATAATAATAAAAAATAATTATAAGAACAATGATGATACTTATGGTGATAATTATAATAAAATAATTAGAATAATGATGATTATAATAATAATAATAATAATAATAATAATAATAATAATAACAAATAATAATAAAAATAAGAATAATGATGATAATAATAATAATAATAATAATAATAATAAAAAGAAGAATGATGATGATTATAATGATAATAATAATAAAATGTATTAATTTATTAATTATAATAATATTGATGATTAAAATTATAATAATAATAATTAAAAAAAACAGGAAGAAGAATGATGATGATTATAATGGTAATAATGATAAATATAATGATAACAAAAATGATGATATAATGATCATAAAAAATAATAAAAAATAAGAAGAATAATGATGATTGTAATTATAATAATAATAAAAATAAGAATAATGATGACGATTATAATGATAATTATAATAATAATAATAAGAAGAAGAAGAAGAATTATAATTAATATAAAAATAATAATAGGAATAATAATTCGACTAATGATGAACATAATGATAATAATGATAAAAAAATAATAAGAAGCATAATAATGATGATTATCATTATAATAATAATAATAAAAAAATAATAATAATAATAATAATAAGAAGAAGAATGATAATGATTATAATTGTAATAATAAAAAATAATAAGAAGAAGAATCATGATGATGATGATAATAATGGTAATAATAATAAAAATAAAAATAATAATAAGAACAATAATGATTATAATAATAATAATAATAATAATAATAATAATAATAATAATATTAATAATAATAATAATAATAATAATAATAATAATGGTGAAGATTATAATGATAAATATAAAAAAATATATAGCCGCAGGGATCCAGTTTAGTTGCAGCTTTGGGTCCCTGAGCCCTCCACACATATACCATATAGGATTGGGGTTGATGGTGGCGCCCTCTACTGGTCGGTACTAGCAGGTGCACTGGTGAAGACCCACCACAGGGATCTGGACCTCCACCCTCTCCACCTCCTCCTCAACCTGTAGGAGTCCACCCTCTCCACCTCCTCCTCAACCTGCAGGACTCCACCCTCTCCACCTCCTCCTCAACCTGCAGGAGTCCACATCTCCACCTCCTCCTCAACCTGCAAGAGTCCACATCTCCACCTCCTCCTCAACCTGTAGGAGTCCACATCTCCACCTCCTCCTCAACCTGTAGGAGTCCACCCTCTCCACCTCCTCCTCAACCTGTAGGAGTCCACCCTCTCCACCTCCTCCTCAACCTGGAGGAGCCACATCTCCACCTCCTCCTCAACCTGTAGGAGTCCACATCTCCACCTCCTCCTCAACCTGTAGGAGTCCACATCTCCACCTCCTCCTCAACCTGTAGGAGTCCACATCTCCACCTCCTCCTCAACCTGTAGGAGTCCACATCTCCACCTCCTCCTCAACCTGTAGGAGTCCACATCTCCACCTCCTCCTCAACCTGTAGGAGTCCACCCTCTCCACCTCCTCCTCAACCTGCAGGAGTCCACATCTCCACCTCCTCTTCAACCTGCAGGAGTCCACCCTCTCCACCTCCTCCTCAACCTGCAGGAGTCCACCCTCTCCACCTCCTCCTCAACCTGTAGGAGTCCACCCTCTCCACCTTCTCCTCAACCTGTAGGAGTCCACCCTCTCCACCTCCTCCTCAACCTGTAGGAGTCCACCCTCTCCATCTCCTCCTCAACCTGTAGGAGTCCACCCTCTCCACCTCCTCCTCAACCTGTAGGAGTCCACCCTCTCCACCTCCTCCTCAACCTGTAGGAGTCCACCCTCTCCACCTCCTCCTCAACCTGTAGGAGTCCACCCTCTCCACCTCCTCCTCAACCTGTAGGAGTCCACCCTCTCCACCTCCTCCTCAACCTGTAGGAGTCCACCCTCTCCACCTCCTCCTCAACCTGCAGGAGTCCACATCTCCACCTCCTCCTCAACCTGTAGGAGTCCACATCTCCACCTCCTCCTCAACCTGTAGGAGTCCACCCTCTCCACCTCCGCAGTCATGTTTTCAATGTGTTGCTCAATTCTCATCAATTCATAATTGAAGATGAAATGAGGCATAATGAGTACATTATGTGTACATTATGTGTACATTGTGTGTACATTGTGTGTACATTGAGTGTACATTGTGCACTGTGCATACATTGTGTGTACATTGTGTACTGTATGTACATTGTGTGTACGTTGTGTGTAGGTTGTGTGTACTTTGTGTCCTCCAGGTCACCTTGACAGACGTATAACATTCCTTATCGGGAAGTTCCACAGAACATAATACACAGATCTCTGTTTACACTGGACCCCCTGCAGGACTCCTCCAGGTGGACCAGAACCTGCTCCTGACTCTCTGGAGGGCACCTCCAGGGGGACCAGAATGTGCTCTGGATCCCCTGAAAGACTCCTCTAGATCCAGAACCAGAACCAGAACCCCCTTCTTGCTGCAGATGACCATGTTGTGAAGGCAGACATTTTTCATCCCTGTCCAGACCTTGTTCCTCAGCCTCTGGAAGGTTGCTGGTTCGCCGCTGAGTCCAGGGGGCGTCGTCATGAAGATCATTACCTTAGAAGGAGGTTCTGGGAGCAGTGTTGGTAGTTCTGTTGTTCCTCTCCACCAGACCACCAGTAGGGGGTGGTAGGGGGTGGTCCTTTAAGCCCAACAGTGAACATAGTTCCAAGAGGACAACAATAAAGAAATGCCCAGGATCCTGACCAGTATGAACCGGTCCCTGACTGGTCCTTTCTAGGGCCCGGTTCTGCTGAAAGGGACTTCAGTAAGCTTGGGGGATTCTTTCCACCTGAAAGATGGCCGGCGGAACAGGACCGGCAGTGATCCTACGCGTCCTTATGGGGAACACGACAATGGAAGTCTTCTGGACCCCAAATGTCCAGCCTGAGCAACACTTTTCTCCACCGGTGTAACCGAACCTTCTTCTTAACCCCTGGCGGACCTCCCGGACTCCCTCTGCACAGCCGGACCTCTGCTGGACCCCAAACACGAAGGTCTGGGTCCCAGTTCCCCTGAAATTAGGGTCTCTGCTCGAGCTCCCTCTGCCACAGCTCTGTCTTGCGGAGACCCAGACTCTGAAGTTCTGAAGTCCTGCTCAAGGATGTTCCACCTCCGGCACAGGGTCCGTCTGAGAACCTGAGGGGCCTCAACCTCCTGTGTCCTTCAGGAGCCCCGCCCGGAGCTACCTCTTTTCCTTCCACCACGTCTCTGGACTGTGGACCTCCTCCCGCTCTTCCTCCTCCTTCCTCCTCCACCTGCTCTTCTCCTCCTCTCCACCTCCTTCCTCCTCCAGGGTTGGGGTGTTGACACACGTGGAGTGAAAGTGGTTGCATCAGTGTTTACTTTCTTTTCTCTGTGAAGGAGACTCCGCCTCCTCCATCAAACACACTCAACGTTCTTTATTGTCCTGAACTTTAACCAGCGTCTGATTCTCTGTCCTCCCCCCCCAGCGTGCTGTCTGTCTCTCTCTCTGTCTCTCTCTCTGTCTCTCTCTCTGTCTCTCTCTCTCTCTGTCTCTCTCTCTCTCTCTCTCTCTCTCTCTCTCTCTCTGTCTCTCTCTCTCTGTCTGTCTCTCTGTCTGTCTCTCTGTCTCTCCCTCCGTCTCTCTCACTGTCTGTCTCTCTCTCTCTCTATGTATATATATATGTCTCTCTCTCTCACTGTCTCTCTCTCTCTCTGTCTTCCCTTCTTTCTTCAGTGTTGTCCACACTAGTGACGACACCCCACCCATGTAAAGTAGCCCCATCACTCCTCCTCCTCCTCCCTCATTTATTCAGTTGGGGACACAAATCAAGGGCCTCCGTCTCCCCTGTGGGGCCCAATGCCAGCCCCCCCCCTGCGGCCTCTGGAGCCCCGCCCCCGCCCCGCCCCCCCATCCAAGGCCCCGCCCACAGCCTGTATAAGCATGAAGCAGAGATAAGGTCCAGGTCCCAGGTGCAGTCATGAGGAGCCCGGTCCTGAAGAGTCCGGTCCTGAAGAGTCCAGTCCTGAAGAGTCCAGTCCTGAAGAGTCCAGTCCTGAAGAGTCCAGTCCTGAGGAGTC
>NC_137207.1:27887234-28002234 GCF_960531495.2 Zeus faber
GGTCTGTTCCGGGCCGTGGGGAACCTGACCTTCTACCCGTCCCGGAGCGACCAGAACACCACCTTCTGCTGCGAGGTGACGCACGGCAGCGGGCGGAGCAGGGTGGAGGTGCAGCTCAACATCACCTGTGGGTGGAGCTTCCACATTTATTATATTTACTATTTATCTCTTCATTCTGTTAGCGTGTTGAACCCCCAGTCCTCCTCCACCTTCTCTCTGTCCTCCCGCCCCTGTTCTCCTCCTCCCTCCTTTTCTCCCCTATCCTTTCTCCTCCTCCTCCTCCTCCTCCTGCTCCTCCTCCTCCTCCTCCTGCTCCTTCCTTTCTCCTCCTCCTCCTCCTCCTCCTCTCTGTCCTCCTCCTCCTCCTCCTGCTCCTCCCTTTCTCCTCCTCCTGCTCCTCCCTTTCTCCTCCTCCTTTCTCCTCCTCCTTCTGTTCCTCCCTTTCTCCTCCTCCTCCTCTCTGTCCTCCTCCTCCTCCTCCTTCTGTTCCTCCCTTTCTCCTCCTCCTCCTCCTCTCTGTCCTCCTCCTCCTCCTCCTCCTCCTCCTCCTCCTCCTCTCTGTCCTCCTCCTCCTCCTCCTCTCTGTCCTCCTCCTCCTTCTCCTCCTCCTCCTCCTGCTCCTTCCTTTCTCCTCCTCCTCCTCCTCCCCTCTGTCCTCCTCCTCCTCCTCATCCTGCTCCTCCCTTTCTTCTCCTCCTGCTCCTCCCTTTCTCCTCCTCCTTTCTCCTCCTCCTCCTCCTCCTTCTGTTCCTCCCTTTCTCCTCCTCCTCCTCCTCCTCCCTTTCTCCTCCTCCTCCTCCTCCTCTCTGTCCTCCTCCCCTCCTCCTGCTCCTCCTTCCTTTCTCCTCCTCCCCCTGTCCAGTCCCTCCCTCCGTCCAACTGTCAGCCGTCCCCCGCTCCTCCCCCTCCTCCGGCTCCTCCCCCCTCACCTTGGCCTGTGACCTGGAGGGTTTCTACCCGGAGGAGGTGTCAGTGTCCTGGCTGCAGAATGGCTCCGCCCTCCCGGCTCCGCCCCCCAGTGAGCTCCGCCCCGACGGCACCTTCAGCACCAGCCGCTACTACACCCTGAGCCCCGGGGCCCGCGCCCGGGCCGGGGAGGTCCGATGCCTGGTCCACCAGCCGGGGGCCACAGAGCCGGTCCAGGGCCACGCCCTCCTGGAGGACCTGGACCCAGAGGGTAGGAGGCGCCACCCGCTGGTTAAAGTGGAAATCCATCAGGTCCAGGATCCAGAGAAGCAGCTGTTCAGTGTGTTTGTACTGGTCTACAAACAAACGGTACAAACACACTGAACGGCTGCTTGTTGGTACTGTCGG
This sequence comes from Zeus faber, assembly GCF_960531495.2. Classification (NCBI taxonomy): domain Eukaryota; kingdom Metazoa; phylum Chordata; class Actinopteri; order Zeiformes; family Zeidae; genus Zeus; species Zeus faber. The sequence goes on from NC_137207.1 coordinate 27,888,549, forward strand.
TGGCGGACCCCGCCACTGAACGGCTGCTTGTTGGTACTGTCGGTGGCGGACCCCGCCACTGAACGGCTGCTTGTTGGTACTGTCGGTGGCGGACCCTGCCACTGAACGGCTGCTTGTTGGTACTGTCGGTGGCGGACCCTGCCACTGAACGGCTGCTTGTTGGTACTGTCGGTGGCGGACCCCGCCACTGAACGGCTGCTTCTTACCAAGTACCGGAGAAGGAAAGTATCCAAGAATGTGACGGATTTCCACTTTAAAGCTACTATCAGCCAGATTCACATTCAACACATCACCTACATATATGTAACAAGGACTCCACCTCCTCCTCCACCTCCTCCTCCCTCTCCTCCTCCACCTCCACCTCCTCAGACTTGGATCCGGTCCTGACCAAAGCAGCCAAGGCCTCGGTGGCTCTCATGTGCATTTCCCTGGTTTTGGTTTTGCTGCTCTGCTTCGGCTTCTCCTGGAGGAGGAGAGACGGTGACTCCCAGCATGTTATGACTCCTCCCAGACAACTAGTCATACGAGTTAACTCTTCTAGTTATGCACTATACCACTAGATATACAACAAGATGTACTAGTTAACTCTTCTAGTTATGCACAATACCACTAGATATACAACTAGTCATACTAGTTAACCCTTCTAGTTATGCACTATACCACTAGATATACAACAAGATGTACTAGTTACAAACTAGATGTTCTAGATATAAACTAGACATACTAGATATACAACTATCAGTACTAGAATTAAACTAGATGTACTAGATATAAACTAGATGTACTAGATATTAACTATACGTACTAGATATAAACTATAAGTACTAGATATAAACTATAAGTACTAGATATAAACTTTACGTACTAGATATTAACTATAAGTACTAGATATAAACTTTATGTACTAGATATAAACTAAAAGTACTAGAGATAAACTATAAGTACTAGATATAATCTATACGTACTAGATATAAACTTTACGTACTAGATATAAACTATAAGTACTAGATATAAACTAGTACTACATATAAACTATAAGTACTAGATATAAACTAGACGTACTAGATATAAACTATAAGTACTAGATATAAACTAGTACTAGATATAAACTATCAGTACTAGATATAAACTATCAGTACTAGATATAAACTATAAGTACTAGATATACAACTAGTTCCACCTTTCTGACGGAGTTCCCGTCACCTCTCACCTCCCAGAGAAGCAGAAGTCCCTCTCGGTGTCGGGCGTGGTCCTTCCCCCGCGGGTGGTGCTGGGGCAGAAGGGCAGAGTCACCGTCAGCATCCAGGGGCGGAGGGTGGACCGTGTGCAAACAACATGGCTGCTGAATGACACGCCCATCTGCGACACCTCACACACCGGTCTGCACACGCGCACACACACACACACACACACACACACACACACTCACACACTCACACACACACACACACACACACACACACACACACACTCACACACACTCACACACACTCACACACACACACACACTCACACACACACACACACTCACACACACACACACACTCACACACTCACACACTCACACACACACTCACACTCACACTCACACACACACTCACACACACACTCACACACACACACACACACACACACACACTCACACACACACTCACACACACACTCACACACACACACTCACACTCACACACACACACACACTCACACACACTCACACACACACACACACTCACACACACACACACACACTCACACACACACACACACACACACACACACACTCACACACACACACACACACACACACACTCTCAGTGTAATAACATATATTTTCGCTGTCTGTCTCATGCTAACGTGCTAACGTGCTAACCTGGTAGCGTCCAGGGCTAATCTGACCTTTAACCTCCTGTCTAACCCACTACCCCTCCCCCGCTGGCCCTACGCCTCCCCCCCGGCCCCCCCAGTGTCAGAGAAGGGCCCCCTACTGTCCCCCAGAGGCCGGGCAGGATACTACAAGCTGCACACCCAGGGGCCCCTGCACTCGGCCGGGGCCACACAACAGCTGCTGTCCTCCGTCACCTTCATCCCCAGCATCTCCGTCCACAAGGGGGCGGTGTTCCGCTGCCAGGTGTCCTACCTGGGCAAGGACAAGGTGGTGGCCGAGAGCGTCTCCCAGAAGTTCACCATCCTGGGTGAGGGGCCGCCGAGCATCATGGGAAAAACACACCAAGTCACGTTGCAATCATCAAATACTAATTCCTGTGATTCATTCAAGAATAATCACTATATATATATATATATATATATTTTTTTTTTTTAATATATATATATATTTACTATTTAGTAGAGGTACAATACTGACTGAACAAGATTCAAGATTCAAGAGGTTTATTCGTCACATACATATACATACTTTCATACATATACATACTTTCATACATATACATACTTTCATATACATACTTTCATACATATACATACTTTCATATACATACTTTCATACATATACATACTTTCATATTTATGCGGTGAAATGTAATGCAACGCGGTGATAACACACAATATGTCCTCGGAAAAAAAATATTTCTAAAAGACCAACTAACTGACTCCTAAAACGTAATACAGTAAGTCAAATACTTATAGAATAAAGTAAAAATATATAGAATAAAATAAAATGAAATGGAATAGATAAGAGGGGATATGCTTATGTATATGGAATAGGCAACAACCAGCTCTATATACACTATATACACTATATATATATATATATATATATATATATATATATATATATATATATATATATATATATATATAGGTAGCTCAGGAGGTAGAGCTGGTGGTCTAGTCATCTAAAGGTTGCTGGTTGGATCCCAGGCTCCTCCTGCTAGCATGCTGTAGTGTCCTTGAGCAAGACACTTAACCCCTCATTGCTCCTGATGGCTGCGTCCGTCGCTGTTTGAATAATTGTAAGTGGCTTTGGATAAAAGCGTCTGATCAATGTAATGTTATATACACTATATATACTATATATACTATATATACTATATACACACTATGTATACTATGTACACTATATATACTATTAATACTATATGCACTATATTTACTATATTACTAGTACCTGTATATATATGATATAACTGGGTCGTTCAGTAAGTAGTACCTGTATATATATGATATAACTGGGTCGTTCAGTAGGTAGTACCTGTATATATATGATATAACTGGGTCGTTCAGTAAGTAGTACCTGTATATATATGTTATAACTGGGTCGTTCAGTGAGTATTACCTGTATATATATGATATAACTGGGTCGTTCAGTAAGTAGTACCTGTATATATATGTAATAACTGGGTCGTTCAGTGAGTATTACCTGTATATATATGATATAACTGGGTGGTTCAGTAAGTAGTACCTGTATAAATATTATATAACTGTGTGGTTCAGTGAGTAGTACCTGTATATATATTATATAACTGGGTCGTTCAGTGAGTAGCACCTGTATATATATTATAGAACTGTGTGGTTCAGTAAGTAGTACCTGTATAAATATTATATAACTGGGTGGTTCAGTGAGTAGTACCTGTATAAATATGATATAACTGGGTGGTTCAGTGAGTATTACCTATATATATATTATATTACTGGGTGGTTCAGTGAGTATTTCCTGTATATATATTATATAACTGGGTCGTTCAGTAAGTACTACCTGTATAAATATGATATAACTGTGTGGTTCAGTGAGTAGTACCTGTATATATATTATATAACTGTGTGGTTCAGTGAGTAGTACCTGTATAAATATTATATAACTGGGTGGTTCAGTGAGTACTACCTGTATATATATGATATAACTGTGTGGTTCAGTGAGTAGTACCTGTATATATATTATATAACTGTGTGGTTCAGTGAGTACTACCTGTATATATATTATATAACTGTGTTGTTCAGTGAGTAGTACCTGTATATATATGATATAACTGGGTGGTTCAGTGAGTAGTACCTGTATAAATATTATATAACTGGGTGGTTCAGTGAGTAGTACCTGTATATATATTATATAACTGGGGGGTTCAGTGAGTACTACCTGTATTTGTAGTGAACTCCCCTCGAGGATGAATGAAGTACTGTCTGATCTCATCTCCAGCGGCTCCTGAAGTGTCTGAGATCCAGCTGGAGGAGATGGTGCAGGACCCAGGTAAACGCAGCAGGAAGCATGCTAACTGGCTTAGCTCAGTGCATGGCAGCGGGTGGGATCAGCTAGCCTAGCTCCTGGAAAATTAGGTTTAATTCAAAGTTCATCTTGAGTCATTATGACGAGAACTAAAAACATCAAAACTAGAAGTGAGTTTTAGACCCAGCTGCATTGCATGAAATACTATAGATACTATAAATAAAATACTTTAAGTACTATAAATACTAAACGTACACTAAGTACTATAAGTACTCAGCCGCCCCTCCGCCTTCCCCTCACAGACACCATCAGCCTGACGGTGCGGGCCTGCCGCTTCCACCCGGACGTCATCACCTTCCGCTGGTTCTGCGAGGGCAGCGAGCTCCACCCTGTGGCCTCCCAGGCGCTGTCCTCCCCCCGACCCGACTCCGGGGGCCTGTTCTGGGCCTCCAGCCAGTGCCGCCTCCCCCGACCCGAGCTGGAGCGCGGCAACACCAAGGTGTGGGTCAGCGTGCACCACGTGGCCCTCAAGCACCCCGTCACCAGGGAGACCAGAGGTGAGTGATGGTGCAACACCAAGGTGTGGGTCGGCGTGCACCACGTGGCCCTCAAGCACCCCGTCACCAGGGAGACCAGAGGTGAGTGATGGTGCAACACCAAGGTGTGGGTCGGCGTGCACCACGTGGCCCTCAAGCACCCCGTCACCAGGGAGACCAGAGGTGAGTGATGGTGCAACACCAAGGTGTGGGTCAGCGTGCACCACGTGGCCCTCAAGCACCCCGTCACCAGGGAGACCAGAGGTGAGTGATGGTGCAACACCAAGGTGTGGGTCAGCGTGCACCACGTGGCCCTCAAGCACCCCGTCACCAGGGAGACCAGAGGTGAGTGATGGTGCAACACCAAGGTGTGGGTCGGCGTGCACCACGTGGCCCTCAAGCACCCCGTCACCAGGGAGACCAGAGGTGAGTGATGGTGCAACACCAAGGTGTGGGTCGGCGTGCACCACCCGTCACCAGGTGGGTGTAGGAAGAAGGGAGGGTGTGAAGAGGCCTTTCCCAAACAGACGTAGCTCTTCCTCCTCCTTCCTCAGGGTTCATCCGTCGTCCCTGCATCTCCGACATCGTAAGCTCCGCCCCCTCCCCCGGCCGACCTTTGACCCTGGGCTGTGACATCACAGGGTTCTACCCCCCCGCCCTGCGGGTCAGCTGGCTGCGGCTGCGGGGGGCGGAGCCTGACGACGGGGAGGACAGTGTGCTGGAGGGGGCGGAGCTCTGGGGGCCCCTGCAGACAGAGACCCGCCTCTACAGGGCCTCCGCCCGACTCTGCAGGGCTGAGGGGGGCGGAGCAGGGGTGGTGTGTCGGGTGGAGCACTGCTCCCTAGAGGAACCGCTGGAGCGGGTTTGGAAGAACACCACCCTCTGTAAGTACTGCAGTAGAACCTGGAAGTATAATCGCCGACATCCCATAATGCCTCTGCAGGAGCCTCCATCAGGTATCTCTGGTCCTCCAATCCTCTCTCCCCCTCCTCCCCCAGCTCCTCCCTCCATCCCTCCCTCCATCTCAGTGTGCTGGAGCAGCGAGGGGGTGGGGGTGTTCTCCATCCTACTGCGGGGGGGCCAGCCCCGCCCTCGCCTGCTCTGGGCAGCCGGAGGCTCCGCCCTCATCCCGCTGGCGTCAAATGAGACGGAGGAGATGGGGGACGATGAACGGGTGGAGCTGCGCAGTGTCTGCGCCATCCAGAAGTCCAACCAGGCGGAGCAACAGGCAGAGCGACAGGTGGAGCGCCGGAGGAGCGGACACACCGTCAGTAGGTGTCTGGAGCAACGCCTAGAGCTAAACCTTCAGCGCTACACCTAGAACTAAACCCAGAGCTACACCTTCAGAACTTCGCCTAGAGCTACACCTTTGGAGCTACGCCTAGAGCTTCACCTTTAGAGCTACATCTTTAGAGCTAGACCTAGAGCTACACCTTTGGAGCTACATCTAGAGCTACACCTTTAGAGCTAACTTAGAGCTTCATCTTTAGAACTACACCTATAACTACACCTTTAGAGCTACTCCTTCAAAGCTACGTCTAAGAGCTATAACTTTAGAGCTACATCTTAAAAGCTACGCCTTTAGCACTATGCCTTTAAAGCTACGCCTTCATAGCTACACCTTTCGAACTGTGCCGTCAAAGCTACGCCAAGAGCTACACCTTTAAAGCTACACCTAGATCTACACATAGAGCTACAACTTTAGAGCTATGCCTATAGCTACACCTTTAGAGCTCCATCTTAAGAGCTACACCTTTAAAGTGACACCTTTAAAGCTACACCTTTAAAGCTACAACTTAAAACCTTTAAAACTAAACAAACAGGAAATAGTAGACTAAAAACAGGAGGCAGGAGACTAGAAAAAGGAAGTGTGAGACTAGGAACAGGAAATATGAGACTAGGGGCAGGAAGTAGCAGATTAGAAACAGGAAGTACAAGACTAGAAACAGGAAGTTGAAGTGTATTAATAGGAAGTAGGAGTCTATGAACAGAAAGGGGGAGACAAGAAACCGGAAGGAGGCTACTAGAAACAGGAAGTGGTATCTGTCTCAAAAAGTAGTACCATCGATGGATTATCCGATTCGTGAAATGAGTGTGTGGTCATGTGACCCGCCCTACATCCTGGTCCTCCGCAGAGACCCGGAGCGCGGTGAGCGACCCCGATGCCGAGGGAATCCAGTTCATCGACGAGAAGACGGAGGACGGAGAGAACAACAACGACATGGAGGGCTGGGGGCGGGGGAAGGGGGAGGAGGGGGCGGCGTCCAGCGAGGAGGAGGCGGAGCGGGGCCCTGACGCCCTCCGGATCAACCGCCTGGACCCTCGCGCCGCCGGGCTTCAGGGCGGGGCGCGGCTCCGTGTCGTCCTGGAGGTCCGCCACCCGGCGCTGCCCCTGGCCGGCCACCGCACCTGGACAGGTACTGCTGGGCATTGTGGGTAACAGCGACACATAATGGATTTAATAACAAGTAAATAAAGTACCACATTTTTTTTCCTCATGTACTGTCCTTGAGTAGAGGATTACTTTTTAAAGAGCGAGTGAGTAATACTAGTACTAACTAGTTCTGTGCTGCAGGAGGCGCTGTCTCTTTATCTGTAACAAAGGTTTAATCAGTTGTAAATGCTTTTACTTTTATGACCTGTATCTGTTTTCATTCAAGCAGTGAAAGTTCACTGGAGGAATACAAGTTGTCTCAGTAGTAAAAATAACTTTTGCTTGAATACTGGAGTACTTTTGGGGAAAAGTACTGATACGCTGCTCTTTCTGTTTCAGAAGCAGAGGAAGAGGATTCCTCCTCTGTCTGATCTCACACTGTGCTGCATCATAACTGATGTTTATTTATTACTTTTTATCATCAATCTTTTCATATCTTTTTGTATTGACAGTCTAATCCAATTGATCAAATATGTTCTTATGAGAATAAAAGCTTGATTTTTAGAAATATTAAATGTTCTTTTAGTTTTGTTTTTATGATTGTGTTCAAATATCTGATTCTGAAACCACAGAATACATTCAGCCTGAGTATTGATCGTTAATATTATTATTTTTATTATTATTAAAAATAATGCTTTAATGTTAGATTTTATTTTGTCATTTCCACTGAGTGCAACTGATACTCTTGCAGTGTGTGCAGAACGCAGTATAAGTAAATAATAATAATAATATAATTATTTTCATCATTATTATTTTATTATTATTATTAATTTATGTGATTATATTATTTATTAAAGATGTTATTATTATTATTATTATTATTGTTATTATTATTATTGTTATATCATTATCGGTCATGTTTGGCTGCGTTGATGTTATATTTCATTTTGCCATTTCCACCAAGTACGACTGATACACTTGCAGTGCAGAACACAGCATTTTCAAGTATAATAATAACAATATCATTATTGTCATCATTAATATTATTTTATTATTAATTCATATTATTCTATTATTTATTAGCAAATATTATTACTATTATTATTATTACTATTTTATTATTATTATTATTATTATTATTATTATTATTATTACTATTATAATAATTATTATAATTATTGTTAATATTATATTATGATTATTATTATTTTATTGATAATTATTATTATTATCATTGTTATTATTATTATTATTATTATTATTATTATTATTATTATTATTATTATTTCATTACTATCGCTTATGTTTGGCTGCTTTAATGTTAGATTTTATTTTGTCATTTCCACCGAGTGCAACTGATACTCTTGCAGTGTGTATAAGTAAATAATAATAATAATATAATTATTTTCATCATTATTATTTTATTATTATTATTAATTAATGTGATTATATTATTTATTAAAGATGTTATTATTATTATTATTATTATTATTATTATAGGTATTAGGTTTATGAATTAGGTTAGGTTTTTTTATGTATTAAATTGATGATTTCTTGTTTATTATTATTGTTATTAGTATATTGTTCATAATTATCATTATATTGATTATTATATTATATTATATCATAATAATAATTATTATAATAATTATTATTATTTAATTTTTTATTTTAGTTTTTATTGTTATTATTATAATATTGTTTATTGTGATTATATTATAATTATTATTATTATTCTATTATTATTATTATTATTAATAATAATAATAATAATAATAATAATAATAATATTATTGTATTGATGATAATTATTATTATTATTATTATTGTTATTATTATTATTATTATTATATTGTTAATTTTTATTATGATTTTATTGATGATGATGACGATGATTATTATGATTATTATTATTATGATGATTATGATTATTATTGTATTGGTTGTTATTAATAGTATTTTTTTGATGATGATGATGATTGTATTGGTTATGATATAATGACATGGTGGTGTTGGACAGGTATTTGTCAGGACACAGCTGGGACAGTACCGGACAGACCGGGCCGTTTGGTCACCGTCGTTCAAAGTCTCATGTGCTGTAGTACATTTGTTAAATGACGTGCAGCCTGTATCCAGACCATAATACAATTGTCACAGTTGTTTTAAGGTGGTTATGGGCCAGGGAGCGCGCGTTCACAAGAAGCTCGTCCCCGAGATGCTGTGCTCGTAACACTGAGGTTCTACGGAGAGCGTCAAGGGTCAAATCGAACTTATTAAAGGCGTTTGTTTATTACTGTGAACGGGAAATGTCATGAGTGTCTACTTGTAGTTTGAAAAGGGAAAACAACCTGTGTTTGTTGTTTCATGTCTTAACACCAACAAAGACTGTTATTTCTATTAATAAATAATATTGTATTTGAGTTTTCTCTTGAATGTTGTAGACTTCTGGAAGAAATGTCACATAATTACGATTTGCTAAATATGCGATGGTATGAAATGGGACAATACCTGGACGTGTTGATCATTTTTCTATTTGCTCTTCTTCGTGTACTACTTCCTGTGGTGTTGTGATGATGACGTGTTTTTATGTCGTGTTTTCAGGATTGGTCTGGCGATGCAGGCCCCCTTCTTTAACCCCACCATGAGTTCTCTGAGCGACCTGGACCGCACAACCACAGGAGAACTGATCCCTGCAGCTGCTGCTTCCAGTGACCGGACCCTGGACAGAGACCGGACCTACCAAGCTCCTCCCAGCCCTAGAGGGGCTCCGCTCCGCAGCGCTGCCAATATTGAAATAAGCATAGTACAATAGTAACAACCATAGTACAATAGTAATAAGCTTAGTACAATAGTAACAAGCATAGTACAATAGTAACACGCATAGTACAAAAGTAACAAGCTTAGTACAATAGTAACAAGCATAGTACAATAGTAATAAGCTTAGTACAATAGTAACAAGCATAGTACAATAGTAATACGCTTAGTTCAATAGTTATAAGCTTAGTACAATAGTAACAAGCATAGTACAATAGTAACAAGCATAGTACAATAGTAACAAGCATAGTACAATAGTAATAAGCTTAGTACAATAGTAATAAGCTTAGTACAATAGTAACAAGCATAGTACAATAGTAACAAGCATAGTACAATAGTAATAAGCTTAGTACAATAGTAACAAACATAGTACAATAGTAACAAGCATAGTACAATAGTAATAAGCTTAGTACAATAGTAACAAGCATAGTACAATAGTAACAAGCATAGTACAATAGTAATAAGCTTAGTACAATAGTAACAAACATAGTACAATAGTAACAAGCATAGTACAATAGTAATAAGCTTAGTACAATAGTAACAAGCATAGTACAATAGTAACAAGCATAGTACAATCATAATAAGCATAGTACAAAAGTAACAAGCATAATACAATAGTAATAAGCTTAGTACAATAGTAAAAAGCTTAGTACAATAGTAACAAGCATAGCACAATAATAACAAGCATAGTACAATAGTAACACGCATAGTACAATAGTAATAAGCTTAATACAATAGTAACAAGCATAGTACAATAGTAATACGCTTACTACAATAGTAACAAGCATAGTACAATAGTAATAAGCATAGTACAATAGTAACAAGCATAGTACAATAGTAACAAGCATAGTACAATAGTAATAAGCATAGTACAATAGTAATAAGCTTAGTACAATAGTAACAAGCATAGTACAATAGTAACAAGCATAGTACAATAGTAATAAGCTTAGTACAATAGTAACAAACATAGTACAATAGTAACAAGCATAGTACAATAGTAACAACCATAGTACAATAGTAACAAGCATAGTACAATAGTAACAAGCATAGTACAATCATAATAAGCATAGTACAAAAGTAACAAGCATAATACAATAGTAATAAGCTTAGTACAATAGTAAAAAGCTTAGTACAATAGTAACAAGCATAGCACAATAATAACAAGCATAGTACAATAGTAACACGCATAGTACAATAATAATAAGCTTAATACAATAGTAACAAGCATAGTACAATAGTAATACGCTTACTACAATAGTAACAAGCATAGTACAATAGTAATAAGCTTCGTACAATAGTAACAAGCTTAGTACAATTGTAGTAATAGTAATTAGCAGAGCATCCAGTTACTAAAGCTGGTTACTGGTTACTGGCGTCCGGCCCCTGTGACTGACCATGAGGTGGGTGACCTCCACCTCTTCTCTTCCCTTGTCTGATTGAAGGAAGCTCAAACTGCTCTCCAGCTTCCAACAATTTCCCAAGCACCGTGTTGGCACCCCTGTCGCCTGTCACCTGTCGCCTGTTGCCTGTCGCCTGTCGCCTCTCGCCTGTCGTCTGTCGCATGTCGCCTGTTGCTTGTGTAGAACCAGAAGAATCTCCAGCTATTGAGACAGTAACAGGGTAACATGATGTCACTGTACTCCGGCACTTTCCCCTCTGCTTTCAAAGCGGCTCGGGTCGCACCACTGCTCAAAAAACCTTCACTCGATCCCAATCAAGTAGAAAACTATCAGCCGGTCTCACTCCTCCCATTCCTTTCCAAAACCTTAGAGAGGGCGGTCTCTAGACAGGTTACAGAGTACCTGTCAAGAAATAACCTTCTTGATACACTTCAATCTGGCTTCAAAAGTGGTCACTCCACCGAAACAGACCTGTTGTCTGTGACAGAGGCCTTAAAAACTGCTAGAGCTGCTGCCAAATCCTCAGTTCTCATTCTGCTTGACTTATCAGCTGCTTTTGACACAGCATACTCCTGTCCATACTCTCAAGCATGGGCATAACGGGCAGTGCACTTTCCTGGTTTGAATCTTACCTTACTGGGCGCTCTTCAGTGTGACATGGCAAGGCCAGCTGTCTGTGCCTCTCCACCTCACCACAGGGGTGCCCCAAGGCTCGGTGCTAGGACCCCTCCTCTTTGCCATATACACCACCTCACTGGGCCCGATCATCCGCTCACATGGCTTTTCATATCACTGCTATGCGGATGATACTCAACTCTATCTGTCCTTCCCGCCCGACGACCCTACTATCTCTACGCGGATCTCGGATTGTCTGGCTGACATATCCACATGGATGAAGGATTATCATCTTCAACTAAATCTGGCGAAAACGGAACTGCTGGTCATTCTCGGACCATGTTGCCGCTGTCTCCCGGACTACTGCAACGCTCTCTTAACAGGCTTGAGGCCTGTGCGGTGAAGCCACTGCAGATGATACAGAATGCGACGGCGAGACTGGTGTTTAACCAGCCGAAGAGGGCACATGTCACTCCGCTGCTCATCGAGCTCCACTGGTTACCTGTAGCCGCTTGGTTACCTGTAGCCGCTTGGTTACCTGTAGCCGCTTGGTTACCTGTAGCCGCTTGGTTACCTGTAGCCGCTTGGTTACCTGTAGCCGCTTGGTTACCTGTAGCCGCCCGCATCAAGTTCAAGTCTCTGATGCTGGCCTACAGAGTGATTGTTGGGAATGCTCCCGCCTCCTTAAATGCTCTTGTAAGAGCACATGTTGCCCCCCGGGTGCTGCGCTCGTCAAATGAGCGTGGCCTGGCTCTGCCGGCCATACAGCCACGGCAATCCAGGCTGTTCTCATTTGTAGTTCCACGTTGGTGGAACCAGCTGCCAAAAATGACCAGAGCAGGGACCTCCCTCTGTCTTTAAGAAGCACTTGAAGACCCAGCTCTTCAGTGAGTACCTCCTCTCCTAACTTACAATGACTTATTACTACCTAGCAGTATTTATTGTTACACTAATGTCTCTGTCGCAATGTAGCTTGAATGTTATTCTCCCTTGTAAGTGGCTTTGGATAAAAGCGTCTGATAAATGACTAAATGTAAATGTAAATGTAAATGTAAATGTACTTGATCCGGGTTTATTTACACAGTATTACAGTGCTCTCTCACTATAGCCCCCCCTGTTGCCAGGCAACCTTCATCTACCATCAACAAAATCAACTTACCCTGTACAAAAACATTGCTGTTATGTCCCACTATACCACCAATGACTATTTGCAACCTTTTCCCTTGGAAGTTTAATGTGGGAGCATTAAACAATAATAATACTAATAATAATTATTATTATTATTGTTCAATTAATTGACATGTGGTGATGGTGGAGGCCAAGCTCCCATTGCACCACCTCCCAAAGCCGCTCTACTGGATTGACATGTGGTGAGGGTGGAGGCCGTTGGAGAACAGTCAACTCATTGTCACTTTGAGATGCTTTGAGCTTTGTGACGTGCTGCATTATCCTGCTGGAAGTAGCATCACAAGATGCTGCCCTGTGCTCATTATGGGATGGACATGCTCAGCAGCAACACTCAGGTACGATGTGGCCTTTAAACCATGCTCAGCTGGTACTAAGGGGCCCAAAGTGTGGCAAGACAATATCCCCCGCACCATTACACCACCAGCACCAGCAGTCTGAACCCTTGACAGCAGGCAGGATGGAGCCATGCCTTCATGTTGTTTACACCACATTCTGCTCCGACCAGGTGACGGTGGCAGCTGAAATGGAGACTCATCAGACTAGGCAACGTGTTTACAATCTTCTATTCCTCCATTGTTGGTGCCTGAGTTTCCTGTTGTGAGCTGACAGGAGCAGCACCCGGTGTGGTCTTCTGCTGCTGTAGCTCATCTGCTTCAAGGTTCCACGTGTTGTGCCTTCACAGATGCTGTTCTGCAAACCTTGGTTGTAACCGGTGCTTATTTGATTGACTGTTTCCTTTCTATCGTCTGGAACCAGTCTGCCCGTTCTCCTCTGACCTCAACCAGGGATTTTCGTCCACACAACCGCCGCTCACTGGATGTTTTCTCTTTTTGGGACGTTCTCTTTAAACCCCAGAGATGGTTGTGCGTGAAAATCCCAGTAGGTCAGCAGTCTCGAAATACTCAGACCAGCCCGTCTGGCACCAACAACCATGCCACGTTCAAAGTCACTTAAATCCCCTTTCTTCCCCGTTCTGATGCTGGGTTTGAACCTCATCATGTCTACATGCCTCCACGCAATGAGCTGCTGCCATGTGATTGGCTCATTAGCTATTTGTGTTCAGAAGCGATTGGTGCGAACAGGTGTACCTAATAAAATGGCCGTGAGCGTATATATAAATAATAACTATTATTAGAATATGAATTCATGAAACCTATAAGAGGTGCTCCGCCCTTTTGGTAAAGTACACAAAAATATGTGTTTGCTCTGGTGAGACAAGCAGACATTTAAGAGGTTTATTCGTTACATACATATACATACTTTCATACATATACATACTTTCATACATGGACATACTTTCATGCATATACATACTTTCATACATACACATACTTTCGTACATGGACATACTTTCATACAAATACATACTTTCATACATATACATACGTTCATACATATACATACTTTCATACATCTCATACCTTTACACAGCAGGAGGAGAACCACGTGGGGATGATGTCAAGATGTGAAACGTTCAAATGAATTCAGACGCTGAATATCTGGGCTCGGTTCCACTGTTTCCTTCAAGATGGAGAAACGTCACCAGCACCACCCGTCGCTAAAACCATTGTTTATTCCAGGGGATGGAGGCAGCATGGACGTCCTCACGCTCGGCGCTGGTTCTGGAAGTAAAAGACAACGACGAGGCGAGTGCGACAGGAAGAGCGATACAAGCCAACAAGGGTAGAACATGAGCAACCTCCAACCCCTCCTTCCCCTAGACAAATTTCATACAATTTGTCTATTTCTCATTGATTTTATTTTCTTAAGATTTCCAATTGAATAAACTTTATTGATTATTTGACGTCTGATATTTGTTGACTTATTTTGTCTAGCTGTTTTTGAAAACTGTTTATTAAAACAATGATCTGACTTGTTTTGTCATCTGTTGCACTCGTTTACTAGTCAATCCATTTAGCAACTTACAAACTTTATCAAACTTTGGGAAGAGTCATTCAGAAAAAGGACCTTTCTCATACGTCGATGTCAGAAGCAGGAATTGAAATCGACGTCCGGTTGAACCGCTTCACACCTGAAGTCAGAAACTTTATATTCCCAAAATGACGTGAACACGACAACATGATGTTTACATGTCCCACTCCCAAAATTCCAAAACAATATTCCATGTCTGTCACTGCACCATGTTTGACCCTCACTCCTGAAGGAAGTTGTGACACTTTGCACAAAATGATCAAGAAAACTGTAATGCTTCCCTGGAAGGAAGGAAGTGGAGCCTGTTGACACTTTATTATACATCTTTATATTTGTTCATGTACTCTTCATGTGTGTGGATAGAAACGACCCTAAAATGTTGTTTTAATTCCGGTTTGAACACATTTTAAATGTATTTGTTGAGAGAAACTGTTTTCAATAAACAAACGTACAATTTAAAAAACCCACGATGAAAACAACAACATAAAATGAACAAATAAAAAATACACAAATTAAATAAATGAAATAATAGGTTTCTTTTAAGAAGGTCGTGACTTTGAAACATTTCAAATGAGAGCTCCTCACTTCTTATGTCAGAAGAGATAAGCAAATGATTTCCACGCAGAGACCGATAGTATTTACTATATTGTACTTGCTCTGCTTTAAACTGTACAAAATGCGATGGATGGGTTAAACAGTTATTATAAAAATACTATATAATATATTTAAAATTAAGTGAAAAAACATGTTATATGAAATGATCATAAACAATACAGTGAATATGATGTAATTAATAATACCTTCAAAAATGTTGTCATTAATTATCCCATTAGAGATATAACTTGGTATTCATACAGTTCAGCTCAAAGCCCCGCCCACCACGGGGCCATGCCCCGCCCACCCGATAGGCTGCTCCCACCGGGTTGCGCCTCAGCTCATTGGATGAGACGAGAAGCAGCAGCTTGTTTGTTTCACCCGCAGCTGGATGTTGCTCATGTCATTAATATTATGATGTGTTGAGAGTTGATTTGGAACTTAAAGATGATCTGCTTCATTCTTCTGCATCTGCCTCTGGCTGCTGCTCTGGTAAGAAACCGACAAACCGATCGATTCGATCAATAACTGATTGATTGTATTTTTAAAGAAGTGGTAATAATAATTATAATACTTATTATTGTCTTTATTATTATGACATATGATATATTGCTAATAATAACACTTCATTTGCACAGCACATTTCATACACAACATCCACCAAAAGTGCTTGACATAAATAGAAGGCAAAACAATGTAAAATAAAACAAAATCATAAAATCTGATCAGATAATAATGACAAATGAAAGAGCGAACAAGAGAAAAAGAATGAAACATTAAACATTGATTGTTTTTGGTTTAGGTTTGTTTTAAACCTTTTGAAGGTGACAGCAGTGATGACAACACATTTTAAATGTGTAAGTTATCAATCACACTGTTGTACTGCCTGTTCTACTGACTGTACTTTACATTTTCATTTACATTTAGTCATTTATCAGACGCTTTTATCCAAAGCGACTTACAAGGGAGAATAACATTCAAGCTACATTGCGACAGAGATTAGTGTAACAACAACATTTGTGTAACAATAAATACTGCAAGGTGGTGCTAAGTAATTGTAGGTTAGGAAGAAGAATAAACAGTCTTTATTTGTCACACGACACTCCACAACACATGCTTGCACACACACACACACGCAAATGCAAATGCTTGATGGTGGCCGGTGAAATGGTTCCTCTGCTTTTAACCATCCTGGCTTGTCCTTCCTCCGGGGCCACAGCCAGGAGCAGTGGGCAGCGTACGTGGACGCGCCCGGGGACCAGGTGATAAGTGTCCATCGCTGGTCAGACCATGATGGGTGCATGTTTTGGGTGGGGGTCCTTACTGACGTGAGGTGGAGGAAACCCCATGTGAGCACGGGGAGAACATGCAAACTCCACACAGAAAGGCTCCTGTTTTGGAAGATAACCCGCCGGAGCACGGTGCCAACAGCGCCCCAGGCGGGAATCGAACCCAGGACCTTCTTGCTGTGAGGCAGCAGTGCAATGCACTGCGCCACCGTGCCACAGGACACTACAGCATGCTAGCAGGAGGAGCCTGGGATCGAACCAGCAACCTTTGGATCACTAGACCACCAGCTCTACCTCCTGAGCTACCATCCCCCAGGAGGAGGTACTCACTGAAGAGCTGGGTCTTCAGGTGCTTCTTAAAGACAGAGGGAGGTCCCTGCTCTGGTCATTTTTGGCAGCTCGTTCCACCAACGTGGAACTACAAATAAGAACAACCTGGATTGCTGTGGCTGTATGGCCGGCAGAGCCAGGCCACGCTCATTTGACGAGCGCAGCATCCGGGGGGCAACATGTGCTCTTACAAGAGCAGGTACTGACTGTTCTGACAGTTCTACTGCCTGTTCTACCGCCTGTTCTACTGACGGAAGACTAACACACTGTTGTACTGCCTGTTCTACTGACGGATGACTAACACACTGTTGTACCGACTGTTGTACCGACCTTTCTACTGCCTGTTTTACTGACTGTTGTATTGCCTGTTCTACTGACGGATGCCTAACACACTGTTCTACTGCCTGTTCTACCTGTTCGACCGACTGTTGTACTGCCTGTTGTACTGCCTGTTCTTTTCACAGATGACTGTTCTTGTGAGTCTCAGATGGATCCTCCAGGAGCTAGGCTAGCTGATCCCATCTGCAGCCATGCATTGAGCTAGCCCAGTTAGCATCCAGCTTGTGGCTATCTCTGTATCTTGAATCCAAGATGGCCGCGCGCGGTCCTCCCTGTCCTGCTGAATAGGGGAAACGGTCTTTATATGGAGGCTGCCGTCAGTAGAAAGTCTTTAAAAGTCTTTGCATAGTTTGAGAGGTATTTGGAAGGTCCTGGGAAAGTCTTGAGATGCTCTTTTTTTCAAAGTCTGTTGAAGGTCTTTAGAAAAGCTCCTGCTCCATCCCAGCGGTTCCACTCATGAGACCTGCACCTTGTTGGGAACGCGTCTCTGTGGTCTTCACATCCTGACCCCTGACCCCTTGTGTGACCTCTGACCTCTGCTCAGTGTCAATCTGAGGAACGGCCTCGGAGCGGATCGTTGTTTCCAGGCGCTTGGCGTCCGTCAGCGCATGTTTACTAGTTTACTCACGTCGTCAGAGTAGTGTTCTCGTTAACTACCTCACTACAGTAGATTAATAGTTTAGTTTACTGGTTTACTAGTTTATGGGTTTACTAGTTTAGTGCTTTACTAGTTTGGTAGTTTAGTAGTTTACTGATTTAATAATTTAGTGGTTATCTAGTTAAGTAGTTTACTAGTTTAGTAGTTAACCGGTTCACTAGTTTAGTGGTTTACTAGTTAACTGGTTTACTTGTTTTGAAGTTTAGTAGTAGTAACAGAAGGCTGAATCCAAACTCAGATTTCTTTAGTTTATCAGTTTGGTGACGGAGAAGATTCCTTTAACCTGCCTGCCTGCCTGCCTGCCTGCCGGCCTGTCTGTTTGCCTGTCTGTCTGACTGTCTCTCTCCCCTCACCCTCCTCATCCTCCTCCTCCTCTGCTGTGAGGTTTGCTCAGTCAGCCCCCAGGGGCCCCTGTGAAGCAGGGCTCCGCATGGGATCGTCACATTCCTCATCCCAGTGAGACCCAGAAAGTTATGCTCCTGGTTCCGGTCCTGGTCTTCCGTACTGCAGGAAGCCGGGTCCATATAGTCCTGCTCCTGGATCCCCTGTGCCTGGACCCAGGTGCTCCCCTGTGCCTGGACCCAGGTGCTCCCCTGTGCCTGGACCCAGGTGCTCCCCTGTGCCTGGACCCAGGTGCTCCCCTGTGCCTGCACCCAGGTGCTCCTGGCTGATAATGATGGTAATTTACTAGTTTAGTGGCATTAACCAAAGGCTGAATCCAGACTCAGATTTTCCACATTTTGTCATCAGGTTGGTGATGGACAAGATTCCTTTAACCTGCCTGTCTGTCTGTCTGTCTGTCTGTCCGTCTGTCTGCATGTCTGTGTGCCTCCATGTTTGTCTGGTTGCCTGTCTGTCCGTCTGTCTGCCTCCATGTCTGTTTGTTTGCCTGTCTATCTGTCTGTCCCTCTTCTCCCCTCACCCTCCTCATCCTCCTCCTCCTCTGCTGTGAGGTTTGCTCAGTCAGCCCCCAGGGGCCCCTGTGAAGCAGGGCTCCGCATGGGATCGTCACATTCCTCATCCCAGTGAGACCCAGACAGTCCTGCTCCTGGATTCAGTCCTGGTCTTCCAAACTGCAGGAAGCTGGGTCCATATAGTCCTGCTCCTGGATCCGGTCCTGGTCTTCCATACTGCAGGAGGCTGGGTCCAGATAGTCCTGCTCCTGGATCCGGTTCTTCCTGGTCTTGCAAATGGACAGTTTGGCAAAACCAAACAATACATGGACCTGCTTAAGGATAGGCCTCCTCTACTTCCCCTCCGCCTGGACCCAGGTGCTCCCCTCAACCTAGAAGAGCCATGTCTCCCTCCTTGGGCGGGAGACGACTCGAGGCCGGCAGGAAGTCCTCCCCCAGACAGGTCCAGAAGCGTCTCATGGGGGCGTCCAGAGCGACCCGCGCCTCCTATCACAGCTGAAGGAGCTGTGCTCCGCCCTGCAGGCCTCTACAGGGCGGAGGACTGCGAGGAGGAGCCCACCACACATCTCAGCGTAGAACTCCACCTCCAGCCTCCTCACCTCCGCCGGGTCGCGGGTCACCGTCCCATGAGGCAGACGGAGGCCATCACTCCCTCTGGGCTGCAGTCCTCCCCAAGTGAAAAGAAAAAACTGATGAAAGCATCCGTGTCATTACAGCTCCTGTTAGAGCCCCCTTCACTGCCCGTCTCAAGATGAGGATGAAGATAAAAATGAAGATAATAGAACTAAAGATAGAAATACATTTCAAGATAAAGATAACAGCGCCCCCTGCTGTGTGCAGTGGAGTATGCAGTGTACTGTGGGCTTTCCCCACTTCCCTCCACTGGCTCAAGGACTCAAAATCATATTTGTTTGTTCCACAAACAGCCCAAAAATCCTCCAAACGACCACAAAAGAACCTGTAAAAGTGTTGTGTTGAAGTGCAACAGGAGATGTTTCTCCTCTTGTTGAATAGAAATGAAATGGTGATGGAGCTCGGTGCTAACCTGGGGCACATAGACCCTGCCTCCCCCTGACACCTTCACCCAGGTGAAGGAGGTGGAGTTGGGGTTCCTCCCCTCCATTTCCCCTGGGAGAACACCTCCACCTGCAAACTAGGAGGAAATAAAATGGCCGCCCCTGCTCCTTCCACTCCAGACCCCCATCCACCCGGTTCTCCATCACCGTGCGTCAGTGAGACAGACGGCTGGAAAACCAATACAGACATCACCATGACAACCAACCAGTTTGCTTATTTTAAAGCCTTTAGCGCCTCCGCACCATGAGACCTACACGCCTCCACTTCCATACCTCCATCACACCTCCACAGTATGCCTCATATAACTACTCAGTATTTGTGGTACTCCTGTATATTTTGTCCCCGCAGATGGACTCTGATGATGTCATCTCGCGGGACGAGCAGATCTTGGTTCTGATTGGAGCTCGTGCCCGATGTGAGCGCAGCATCCGGACCCAGAAGACTCGGCCGCGCGGTAAACACGGCATCCTGCTTCCACCTCCGGGACCTGATCTCATCTCCATCTCCGTCTTATCTCTGGTTTTCATTTCCGACTTGAATATTGTTTTTTTGTTTCCCTATCGTCCTCGGCTTGAACCCTGATGTCACTGGTTCCCATGGCGGCAACCAACATAAAGTTTACTCTGCACACAAAGGGCTTTACCTGCAGTAATGATAAATAAATAGAAAGAATGAGTCATCAACTGTATGAATGAAATACAATGAAAAATATTTTTTGTATTTCTACCTTCTGCCTCTGACAAGTGAAGACAGGAAGCTGAATCCTATCAGTGTCAGTGACAGAGGAAGGACAGGAAATGAGCAGGAAGCCACGCCCCCGAGCGTGATCAGATATGAAGCATAGATGATGTTTCAAATCCTCCTGGAGGAACAAGAGCGGCTGGCGCCCAGTTCACAAGAAACTAAAAGATGAAAACGTACAAATGTATTGATTTCATAGCGCTGGAGATGAGCATCTCTACTGGGCCTCGTCCAGTACGGACGCTGTGTACTGGTGACACTGGGCCTGGTCTTTGTGTACTGGTGTGTACAGGAAGTGGCTGTGCTCCAGAGTGGGATGGCGTCATCTGCTGGCCGCCGGCTCCAGCTGCACAGCTGGTTTCTGTTCCTTGTCCCAAGTACGTGTACGACTTCAACCACAGAGGTGAGCGGGCGCTAGTAGTACTGTAGTAGTACTGTATTACTGTAGTATTCTTCTGTTACACCAATGTTGTTGTTACACTAATCTCTGTCGCAATGTAGCTGAATGTTATTCTCCCTTGTAAGTCGCTTTGGATAAAAGCGTCTGCTAAATGACTAAATGTAAATGTAAATGTAAATGTGAATGACTGTATTTGACTGGAGTACTTCTCCTCAGGTCGGGCCTACAGGAGCTGTGACTCCTCCGCTCGCTGGAAACAAGTTCGAACCGTCAACAGAACGTGGGCGAACTACAGCGAGTGCACGGAGTTCCTGAGCCAAGAGCAGCGCAGCCAGGAGGAGGTTACTACTGTACAATATCACACTGTACAATATCAAACTGTATAATATCACACTGTATAATATCACACTGTATTATATCACACTATATAATATCACACTATATAATATCACACTATATAATATTACACTGTATAATATCACACTGTACAATATCAAACTGTATAATACTACACTTTATAAAATTACACTGTATAATATCACACTGTATAATATCACACTATATAAAATTACACTGTATAATATCACACTGTATTATATCACACTATATAAAATTACACTGTATAATATCACACTGTATTATATCACACTGTATAATATCACACTATATAAAATTACACTGTATAATATCACACTGTATTATATCACACTGTATAATATCACACTATATAATATCACACTATATAATATCACACTATATAAAATTACACTGTAGAATATCACACTGTATAATATCACACTATATAAAATTACACTATATAATATCACACTATATAATATCACACTATATAATATTACACTGTATAATATCACACTATATAATATCACACTATATAATATTACACTGTATAATATCACACTATATAATATCACACTATATAATATTACACTGTATAATATCAAACTATAAAAAATCACACTGTACAATATCACACTGTACAATATCACACTGTATAATACTACACTATATAATATCACACTGTATAATATCACACTATATAATATCACACTATATAATATCACACTATATAACATTACACTATAATATCACACTATATAATATTACACTGTATAATATCAAACTATAAAAAATCACACTGTATAATATCACACTGTACAATATCACACTGTATAATATTACAATATAATATTACACTATAATGTCACACTGTATAATATTACAATGTATTATATCACACTATATAATATTACAATATATAATATTACACTGTATAATATCACACTATATAATATCACACTATATAATATCACACTGTATAATATCACACTATATAATATTACACTATATAACATCACACTATATAATATCGCACGGTATAATATCACACTATATAATATCACACTGTATAATATCACACTGTATAATATCACACTATATAATATTACACTATAATATTACACTGTATAATATCACACTATATAAGATTACACTGTATAATACTACACTATATAATATTACACTGTATAATATCACACTGTATAATATCACACTATATAATATCACACTATATAATATCACACTGTATAATATCACACTATATAAGATTTCACTGTATAATACTACACTATATAATATTACACTGTATAATATCACACTATATAATATCACACTGTATAATATCACACTGTATAATATCACACTATATAATATTATACTGTATAATACTACACTATATAATATCACACTGTATAATATCACACTATATAAAATAACACTGTATAATATTACACTGTATAAAATAACACTATATATTATCACACTATATAATATCACACTGTACAATATCACACTGTATAATATCACACTGTATAAAATTACACTATATAGTATCACACAATATAAAATTACATGATATAATATCACACTGTATAATATTACACTATATGATATTACACTGTATAATATTACACTGTATAATATCACACTATATAATATTACACTGTATAATATTACACTATATAATATCACACTGTATAATATTACACTATATGATATTACACTGTATAATATTACACTGTATAATATCACACTATACAATATCACACTGTATAATATCACACTATATAAAATAACACTGTATAAAATAACACTGTATAATATCACACTATATAAAATAACTGTATAATATTACACTGTATAAAATAACACTATATATTATCACACTATATAATATCACACTGTACAATATCACACTGTATAATATCACACTGTATAAAATTACACTATATAGTATCACACTATATAAAATTACATGATATAATATCACACTGTATAATATTACACTATATGACATTACACTATACAATATTACACTATACAATATTACACTATATAATATTACACTGTATAATATTACACTATATAATATTTCACTGTATAATATTACACTGTATAATATCACACTATATAATATTACACTATATAATATTACACTATATAATATTTCACTGTATAATATTACACTGTATAATATTACACTATATAATATTACACTATATAACATCACACTATATAATATCACACTGTACAATATCACACTATATAATATCACACTATATAATATCAAACTATATAATATCACACTATATAATATCACACTGTATAATATCACACTATATAATATCACACTATATAATATCACACTGTATAATATCACACTATATAATATCACACTATATAATATCACACTGTATAATATCACACTATATAATATCACACTATATAATATCACACTGTATAATATCACACTATATAATATCACACTGTATAATATCACACTATATAATATCACACTATATAATATCACACTGTATAATATCACACTATATAATATCACACTGTATAATATCACACTGTATAAAATTACACTATATAGTATCACACTATATAAAATTACATGATATAATATCACACTGTATAATATTACACTATATGATATTACACTATATTATATTACACTATACAATATTACACTATATAATATTACACTGTATAATACTACACTATATAATATCACACTATATAATATCACACTACATGTTGTTCCTGTGGCTGTTGTTGCTGCCGTTTTCTGTTGCTGACACTGTGGTTGGAGACGCTTTTGTTGTTGCTGTTGTCGTCTTTGTTGTTGCTTTTGTTGTTGCTGTTGTTGTCGTTGTTGTTGCTGTTGTTGTTGCTGTTGTTGTCTTTGTTGTTGCTGTTGTTGTCTTTGTTGTTGCTTTTGTTGTTGCTGTTGTTGTCTTTGTTGTTGCTGTTGTTGTTGCTGTTGTTGTCTTTGTTGTTGCTGTTGTTGTTGCTGTTGTTGTCTTTGTTGTTGCTGTTGTTGTTGCTGTTGTTGTCTTTGTTGTTGCTTTTGTTGTTGCTGTTGTCGTCTTTGTTGTTGCTTTTGTTGTTGCTGTTGTTGTCTTTGTTGTTGCTGTTGCTGTTGTTTCAGGGGCATTGTTTTGTAATGAGCGGCTGACAACTACGTTCTCTCTTTCTTTTTTGTATTTCTTTGTGAAGCGCATTGTGTTGCCCTGCTATGAAATGCACTCTATAATAATAATAATAAAGTCTATGTGATATTTTAAGTGACACTGTATAATATCACACTATATAATATTAGACTGTGTAATAGCACACTATATAATATCACACTGTATAGTATTACACTGTATAATACCACACGATATAATATTCCACTATATAATATTACACTAGACTGTTTGACACCATCCTGGAAAGGGAGAGGATGATGGAGGAGTGGAGAAGAAGTTTACTGGTACCATCTTCAAGAATAAGGGAGACGTCCAGAGCTGTAGTAACTACAGGGGAATAAAGTTGATCAGCCACAGCATGAAGCTATGGGAAAGGGTGGTGGAGGCTCGGTTAAGAGGAGAGGTGGGGATCAGCGAGCAGCAGTATGGTTTCATGCCAGGAAAGAGTACTACAGATGACATGTTTGCTTTAAGAACACTGATGGAAAAGTACAGGGAAGGACAGAGGGAGTTGCACTGTGTCTTTGTGGATTTAGAGAAAGCGTATGATAGGCTGCCTAGAGAGGAAGTGTGGTACTGCATGAGGAAGTCGGAGGCGGCAGAGAAGTAGGTAAGAGTGGTACAGGATATGTATGAGGGCAGTCAGTCAGTAGTAAGGTGTGTAGTAGGCGTGACCAAGGCATCAAAGTGGAGGTGGGACTGCATCAAGGATCAGCTCTGAGCCCTTTCTTGTTGCAGTGGTGATGGACAGGTTAACAGATGAGATCAGACAGGAGTCTCTGTGGACTATGATGTTCACGGATGGTGGAGGAGAGCCTGGAGAGGTGGAGGCAGCATTAGAGAGAAGTGCAATGAAAGTCAGCAGGAGTAAGACACAATACATGCGCCTGAATGGGAGGGAGGGCAGAGAAAAGCTGAGAATGCAAGGAGTGGAGGTGGAGAAGGCGCAGGAGTTCAAGTACTTGGGGTCAACCGTCCAAAGCAGCGGAGAGTGCGGGAGAGAGGTGAAGAAGAGACTACAGGCAGGGTGGCGCGGGTGGAGAAGAGAGTACAGGCAGGGTGGAGCGGGTGGAGAAGAGTGTCCGGAGTAATCTGTGACAGAAGTGTTCCAGCCAGAGTGAAGGGGAAGGTGTACAGGACGGTAGTGAGAGCAGCCATGTTGTAGGGTTTAGAGGCGGTGGCACCGACTAAAAGGCAGGTGGATGAGGTGGAGGTGGCAGAGTTGAGGATGTGGAGGTTTTCATTGGGAGGGACAAGGATGGACAGGATTAAGAATGAGGACGTTAGAGGGACAGCTCAGGTTGGACAGTTTGGTGGAAAAGTGAGAGGCCAGATTGAGATGGTTTGGACACGTGTGGAGGAAATATGAGAGTTACATTGGGAGGAGGAGGCTGAGGGTGGAGCTGCCAGGCAAGAGGAAAAGAGGAAGCCAAAGAGAAGCTTGATGGAGGTGCTGAGGGAGGACATGCAGGCGGGTGGTGTCAGGGAGGAAGATGATCTGCTGTGGCCACCACTAACGGGAGCAGCACAAAGAAGAAGAAGATAATATGATACTATATAATATTACACTTTATGAAATGACACCATATAAGATATTATGTAATATTACACCATATAATACCATATAATATTGCACTGTATAATATGACCCTGTCTGTTAATAATGACCGTTGCCACGGCAACCACTTCCCTCCTTTGGTGGCACGGTGGCGCAGTGCATTGCACTGCTGCCTCACAGCAAGAAGGTCCTGGGTTCGATTCCCGCCTGGGGCGCTGTTGGCACCGTGCTCCGGTGGGTTATCTCCCAAACAGGAGCCTTTCTGTGTGGAGTTTGCATGTTCTCCCCGTGTTCACATGGGGTTTCCTCCACCTCACGTCAGTAAGGACCCCCACCAAAAACATGCCCCCATCATGGTCTGACCAGCGATGGACACTTATCACCTGGTCCCCGGGCGCGTCCACGTACGCTGCCCACTGCTCCTGCTGTGCCCCCGGAGGAAGGACAAGCCAGGATGGTTCAATGCAGAGGAGCCATTTCACTGGCCACCATCAAGCATGTGTGTGTGTGTGTGTGCAAGCATGTGTTGTAGTGTGGTGTGTTGTGTGACGAATAAAGACTGTTTCTTTCTTCTTTCCTTTCACTCTGCTACATGCTAATGCTAACACTATCCAGTAGTGCCATCTGGTTGCGTTACATAGAAACTACAAGGGAAGATCAAGTAACACAGTTGTCTCACTCTCCTCAGAAGGTGTTCGACAGGCTCTACCTGATCTACACTGTGGGATACTCTGTGTCTCTGGCCTCACTGCTGGTCGCACTGTCCATCCTCTGCTGCTTCAAGTAAGACCTGTCTGTCTGTCTGACTTGCTGTCTGTCTGCCGGTGTGTCTGACTTACGGCTGTACGTCTGACTTTCTGTCTGTCTGCCTGTCTGTCAGACTTCCAGTCTGATCATCTGCCTGTCTGTCCGTCTGACTTTCTGTCTGTCTGCCTGTCTGTCAGACTTCCGGTTTGACCATCTGCCTGTCCGTCTGTCTGACTTTCTGTCTGTCTGCCTCTCTGTCTGACTTGCTGTCTGTCTGCCGGTCTGTTTGACTGACTCTCTGTCTGTCTGACTCTCTGTCTAATCTTCTGTCTCTCTCTTATTTTCTGTCTGTCTGTCTGACTTTCTGTCTGTCTTCCTGTATGTATGTCTGTCTGACTTTGTCTGTCTGTCTTCCTGTCTTCCTGCATGCCTGTCTGTCTGTCTGACTTTCTGTCTGTCTGCCTGTCTGTCAGACTTCCGGTCTGACCATCTGCCTGTCTGTCTGTCTGACTTTCTGTCTGTCTGTCTGTCTGTCTGACTTGCTGTCTGTCTGCTGGTCTGTTTGACTGACTCTCTGTCTGTCTGACTCTCTGTCTGCCTGCCTGCCTCTCTGTCTGTCTGCCTCTCTGTATGATCTTCTGTCTCTCTGTCTTACTTTCTGTCTGTCTGTCTGACTTTCTGTCTGACTTTCTGTCTGTCTGCCTGTCTGTCTGACCTTATGTCTGTCTTCCTGTATGTATGTCTGTCTGACTTTGTCTGTCTGTCTTCCTGTCTGCCTGCATGCCTGTCTGTCTGTCTGACTTTCTGCCTGTCTGTCTGTCTTTCCAGGCGTCTCCACTGCACCAGGAACCTGATCCACATCCATCTCTTTAGCTCCTTCATGTGTCGGGCTGTCAGCATCTTTGTGAAGGACGCCGTGCTGCACTCGGTCCCTGCACAGCGCCCCCTGCTGGCCAGCGCCAAGAGCCGCACCCCGCTGGTAACTTGTCCGTGCACTTCCTATCTACTTTCTGTGCACTTCCTGTGTACTTCCTGTGTACTTTCTGTGCACTTCCTGTGGACTGACACAGTATCGCTAACTTCCAGGTGGGCTGCAAAGTGGGCGTCACCCTCTTCCTGTACTTCCTGGCCACCAACCACTTTTGGATCCTGGTGGAGGGGGTGTACCTACATAGCCTCATCTTCATCACCTTCCTCTCCCACCGCAGCTTCCTGTGGGCGCTCATCATCATCGGCTGGGGTGAGACACAACCACTTCCTGTCCGGCAGGAAATAGAAGGATATTCTCTTCAGTCTAATGTACTCTCTTTCTCTCTCGCTGTGCATGCTGGTAGTGGGTGCGTAGCTTGTTACTTTGAAGACGTGAAGCTACTTTTTCATCCTTTCTTTGTGTATTTCATTCTGTAGATTGTTGTTGTTTATTTGTGTTTTCGTTTTTTGTTCAGTTTAGTTCAGTTATTTATTGTGAGTGTTTGTTTGCTGGTAGTTTGGAGTCAGGTTGTTCGGCGGACGGAGTCCTTCTCGCTCCGTAATGGGGTGGGGGTTGTGCTGGACCCTACTGTGAGTACGTGAGGAGGTTCTGTTGGCGCTGGGGGAGCAGAATGGACATTATAATCTGTCCTTTGCCTCCAGGCTGAATAAAGCTGTGGTGGTGTTTGTAAAGGAGGAGCGCTTCATCTCCCAGCGGTTCAAGAACGGCGTCTTTATTAATGACGGGTATCTCCAGGTCTCTCCGCTGGCCGTGCCCTCCGCCCGGGTCTCTCCGCTGGCCGTGCCCTCCACCCGGGTCACGGTGTCGGGAGTCCCCCTGTTTGTCCCCCAATGAGGTGCTGGAGCGAGAGCTGCAGAGCTCTGGGAAGATGGCGAGCGGCTTCCGCATCGTGAGCCTGGGGTGTAAGAATTATAAACTGAAGCACATCCAGTCCCTGAGGAGGGAGGCGTCAATCCATCCCTGGAGGTGTCCTTTAAGATAAAACATGGGGAGGGTTATTATGGTCTGTGCCCGTTCAGGGAGTGTTAATTGTTTTCACTGTGGAGAGGTGGGACACGTGCATTGCCTGTCCCCACAGACAGCGGGCTGATGTGGGCATGGAGCCTGGCGTACGGGCACCTGATCCAGCCGCAAGGAAGGGCATGAGTAGACCGCTCGCAGCACCCGGCCGGGATCAACTCAAAGAGCCTGTCGGTGGCAGGACTGGAGGGAGTGCTGCGGTGGGGGGTAGCGGCCTGTGGAGCCTGGCCCCAGTGGGCAAGCTCTGCGTTGCCCGGTCCTGGCAACAAAGAGTGGGAACCCGGCCTCAGTGAGCGAGTTTGGTGAGATTGGTGGAGAGGCCCGATAAGAGGGGCGGTGCTATGAGGGTATTGCAAATGGGCTGCCAAATCATGGGCAAAACACATTGATTGAAAAATGATTATTACAAAAACATTTTTAAATGGGGGGGGGAATAATTTCATGGAACTTTTTCTTTAAAACCTTCAAAAGTGCATCATCACTGGTAGATAGGAACTGATGTAAGGGCGTACGACGTCCAAGCCGGAACACGATGGACATGCACCTGTACATCTTTGATCTTGCGGTGATAATCAAAATGGACGGTTGGCAGCATCAGGGACTGAAAAGGAAAGGAGGACAGGTGGGAAAGCCCTGCCTGTCAAACAAAAAAGAAAGGTTCTGAGAAAGTATAGCGCTGAATATTTATCACCTGGAATTTTTTGGACAGGCACGGAAGCGTTACTGCTGTGCATGGTGTGTTCCGAGATTTTATCAAACAAAGCTCTGAAGCCATGTAAACTGCACCGTCACCTCCACACAAAACACCAACAGGACATGCCCAAGCAGCTTGACCTGAGTCTCCAAGCCTGGTAAGCCGCATACAATCGGGAAACAATAAAGACCAGTCTTGTTGCGTAACAGGCAGATCTATCAAGGACAATTCGTTTTTAATGAGATTTGTTTGACCTGTGTCATTTTAATAACATGGACGTTGGTATTTTATCCCTTGATCAGGAGAAAAGTTTTGACCGTGTGGACCATGGCTTTTCATTTTCAACCTTAAAGGCATTTGGATTTGGGAAAGTTTTTCTTAAATATGAAGAGCTCCTTTATAAAGCAGCATCCTGCAGGATCGAGGTGGGCGGGGGGGTTGAGTCTTCCACTCCCTGTACAGAGAGGGACCAGACAGGGCTGTCCCATCTCTGGACAACTCTACTCCCTTGCTATAGAACCTTCATTAACCATTTTAGGAAGCAGGCTGAGTAGGCTCCTTCTAGCGGGGTGACCACAGAGCCGCCTCTGGTCATCTCCGCTCACGCAGACGATGTCAGTGTTTTCATTAACAACCAGCATGATGTCCAGAGGTTAGTGGTTTGTTTAGGGTTTTATCAGAAGGCCTCATCTGCAAAGCTAAACTGGGGAAAGGGTGCGGCCTTGCAGGTGGGAAAATGGGAGGGGAAGACAATACCCTGTTTACCAGGGGGCCTGAGGTGGGAAGAGAGAGGGATGAAGGTTTTGGGGGGTGTTTTGGGGCTGGGAGCAGTACCAGAGCAGAACTGGGAGGGTGTGGTGGAGAAGGTGTGTGCCAGACTGTCCAGATGGAAATGGCTGCTACCCCAGTTGTCCTACAGGGGGAGGTACTGGTTGCTAATAACTAGGTTGCCTTGACCTTATGGCACAGACTAACCGTTCTGCATCCACCCAGAGGCCTACTAGAGGAGATCCAGAAGGCCGTCGTGAACTCCTTGTGGTCTGGTCAGCAGTGGATCAGAGCAGCAGCCCTGTATCTACCAGTCCAGAAGGGGGGGTCAAGGCCTTCTTGACATGACATCCAGGGTCACGGCATTCCGCCTCCAGACGGTGCAGAGGCTGCTGTACAGTTTTGGACTGAGTTGGCTGGACACAGCGAAGGTGCTGCTGAGGCGGGCGGGGCGCCTCTCTTATGACGAGCAGCTGTTCCTGCTGTGAACCCAGGAGATGGACTTAACAGGGCTGACTTCCTTCTGTCAGTCAGTACTGCAGTCATGGCAGGCTTTTAGGATCCACCGTGACATCACAATTACACCTGGGATGTGGCTGTTTGAGAACCCTCTGCTGGACTCTGGGCTCCTCCAGCCTGCCCTCCAGCCTGCCCTCCAGCCTGCCCTCCAGCCTGCCCTCCAGCCTCCACAGGGCAGGGTGCGTCAAACTGGGTCATCCGCTGAAGACATCCACAGAGCAGCTCATGGAGACAACAGGCATCAGATCCTCCAGACTGCTGCACACAGTGGATAAAAGTCTGTGCTTCCCTGCCAGCCTTCTAGAGCTTTTATGGAGAACCGTATTCTGCCTGACCAATGGGATGATGAGTGTGAGTATGTGTGTCCTTCAATAACGGTCTCTCCTGCTGTGCAGTGGAAGGAGGAGCAGGACAGCCTCCTGTATTTTGCTACTCCCAAGCTGGAGGAGTTCGAGGCAGTGAGTGAGGAAGCCGCCTACTACACCTGCGTCAAAGTGACACACCTACGCTCTCTGCAGGGGTGCAGGTGTCGAGGTGGACCCAGTTATTTGGCCCAGGAGCATCCCCTACGGACACTGGCCATCTCTGTCCAAGCCCCCCGTCAACAAACGGACAGGCAACCTCCAGTGGGGGATTGTACATGGGGCAGTATCTGGCACACCTGGATCCCAGCAAAGGGGTGGGATGTGACATCTGGATCCCAGCACAGGGGTGGGATGCATCTTGTGCTATGAGAGGGAGACGCTGCAGCACCTGTTTATTGTGTGTCCTGGGCTGCAGGGGCTGCAGGGGCTGCAGGGGCTGCAGGGGCTGCAGGGGCTGCAGGGGCTGCAGGGGCTGCAGGGGCTGCAGGGGCTGTTTGGCTGCTGGATCGGTGGCTTCAGGGTCTGGGGGAGAGCTTCTCCTTTAAACTCTTTATCTTCGCTCCTGTTTACACTGTGTCAAACAAATCTGTCCATGTCCTGGTGAACTCTGTTTCAGGGGTTTGGAAAAGCAGGAAGAAGGCTGTGAGGGGTCAGGGGTCAGTGGATCTGGTCCAGATGAAGTTTTATGAACTGACTGGAACATTGGACACTTTCAGGAGTGTATGTGGCGTTGGGAGGTGCTGTGCTCTGTCCAGGATGATTCCCTCCTTATTAACCTGGGATTCTCCTGTGGCTTTTATCTCTCTTTTATCTCTCTTTTATCTCCTTCATGATCTTGGTTCTGCTGTTGTGACATGACCTAGTGCAAATAAACAAACCTTAAATGTCAAAAAGTCTCTCCCTCTCTCCCTCTCTCTCTCTCTCCAGGTCTTCCTGCAGTGTTTGTCTCTATCTGGGTCAGCGCTCGTGCTTCTCTAGCAGACACTCAGTGAGTGAATGAGTGAGTCAATGAGTGAATGAGGGAATGAGGGAACAAGTGTTTGAACTATGTGTTCTACTTCCTGTTCCAGGTGCTGGGATATCAGTGCAGGGAGCCTGAAGTGGATCTACCAGGTTCCCATCCTGGCAGCCATCGTTGTGAGAGCACCAACATCTTTTATTAGTATCAGTTTTATTAGTATTTTATTAGTATCAGTAATATTACTATTTTATTACTGTCAGTATTATGAGTATTTTATTAGTACCAGTTTTATTAGTATTTCATCAGTATAATTAGTATTTTATTAGTGTCAGTATTATTAGTATTTTATTAGTATCAGTATTATTTTTACTGTTTAAATCTGCCTTTCTTCAGGTGAATTTCTTCTTGTTCCTCAACATCATCCGCGTCCTCGCCTCCAAACTGTGGAAAACCAACACCGGGAAACTGGACCCCAGACAGCAGTACAGGTACCGGGTCAAACTACAGTACACCCAGACAGCAGAACAGGTACCGGGTCAAACTACAGTACACCCAGACAGCCGTACAGGTACCGGGTCAAACTACAGTACACCCAGACAGCAGTACACGTACCGGGTCAAACTACAGTACACCCAGACAGCAGTACAGGTACCGGGTCAAACTACAGTACACCCAGACAGCAGTACAGGTACCGGGTCAAACTACAGTACACACAGACAGCCGTACAGGTACCGGGTCAAACTACAGTACACACAGACAGCCGTACAGGTACCGGGTCAAACTACAGTACACCCAGACAGCCGTACAGGTACCGGGTCAAACTACAGTACACCCAGACAGCAGTACAGGTACCGGGTCAAACTACAGTACACCCAGACAGCCGTACAGGTACCGGGTCAAACTACAGTACACCCAGACAGCAGTACAGGTACCGGGTCAAACTACAGTACACCCAGACAGCAGTACAGGTACCGGGTCAAACTAAAGTACACCCAGACAGCAGTAGAGGTACCGGGTCAAACTACAGTACACCCAGACAGCCGTACAGGTAACGGGTCAAACTACAGTACACCCAGACAGCAGTACAGGTACCGGGTCAAACTACAGTACACCCAGACAGCAGTACAGGTACCGGGTCAAACTACAGCACACCCAGACAGCAGTACAGGTACCGGGTCAACTTACAGTACACCCAGACAGCAGTACAGGTACCGGGTCAACTTACAGTACACCCAGACAGCAGTACAGGTACCGGGTCAACTTACAGTACACCCAGACAGCAGTACAGGTACCAGGTACAGTACAGCGAAACAACTTCCTGCAACTTCTTCCTGTCACTTCCTGTCCCCACAGGAAGTTGCTGAAGTCCACACTGGTGCTCATGCCGCTGTTTGGTGTTCACTACATGCTGTTCATGGCTCTGCCCTACACCGAGGTGGGAGGAGTCATCTGGCAGATCCAGATGCACTACGAGATGTTCTTCAACTCCTTCCAGGTCACACACACACACACACACACACTCAGTCAGTGTATCAGCGCCCCCTGCTGGTCACTGCAGCATCATGGTCCAGACAAGCTGCTGCTGCTGCTGCTGCTGCTGCTACTACAGCTGCTGCTGCTACTACATCTGCTGCTGCTGCTGCTGCATCTGCTACTACATCTGCTGCTGCTGCTGCTGCTGCGCATCTGCTACTACATCTGCTGCTGCTGCTGCATCTGCTGCTAATGCTCCTGCTGCTCTTCACCACAACGTCTTTGGAATTCAAACCAAGATGCCTCCACAGAAGAGTGAGAGGTCAGAGGTTAGACTGCTTCCAGCTGACAGCAGGCCTCATGCAGAGAAGCTCGTCTGAAGCAGCAGAAGAGGAACCTTGAAGTGGATGAAGCACACGGTGGAAAACAAACCACACCTGGACTCCACCCGCTCCATGAAGCTGCTGCCTCCTGATTGGCTGTTAGGCACCTGCAGTAACCAGCAGGGGGCCCCCACTGAGGGGACTCCACACTTGAATATTCTTCCGTTGATGATAACCTGTGTCTGTCTGTCTGTCTGTCTGTCTGTCTGTCATGTGTTATAGGGATTCGTCGTGGCGTTCATCTACTGTTTCTTTAATGGAGAGGTAACACCACACTTCCTGTCTGTCTGACTTCCTGTCTGTTTGATGTCCTGTCTGACATCCCGTCTGCCTGACCCCCTGTGGTGCAGGTGCAGGCGGAGGTAAAGAAGGCGTGGCTGAGGCGGAGCCTGTCTCTGGACCTGAAGCAGAAGGTTCGCTTCACCAGCAGCAGCGTGGTGTCACACAGCGTCAGTCTGCTGGCCCCGCATGCACGGGCGGGGCCAGCCGGGGATACCGGGCCTGTGGGGGGCCCGGCAGGGGGCCCAGCAGGGGGCCCAGCGGGGGGCCCAGCGGGGGGCCCGGCGCGGGGGAAGCCGCCACGCCTCCCCTCTGTGCAGGCGCTCGCCAGCCTCCCGGGCAATGTGCATGGCAACGTGCAACAGGAGCAGGCCCTCAGGAGGTCTGGGAGAGGGGCCCCGGCACTCAGGAGCCAGGCAGCCAGCGAGGAAAGCCAGGGAGAGACCAGGGGCCCCACTGGAGCTGGGGACCACACAGAGGCCAGGGGCCCCATTGCAGCTGAGGGCAATACAAGGCTCAGGGGACCCACTGGAGCTGAGAGCAACTCAGAAACTGAGGGTGACACAAAGTCCAAGGGCCGCACTGGAGCCGAGGGCCGCACCGGAGCCGAGGGCAACACCGAGTCTGAGGTCCACCCAAAGGCTGGGGGTCACAGCAGCTGAGGAAGGGGGCCACACAGGGTCCAGGGACCACACAAAGTCTGGGGGCCACACAGGGGCTGAGGGCCAGTCATCAGAGGCTCCAGGAAGCAGTTAAAGAACCTGAATCCATCAAGTTTCATTCACTGAGAAGAACGACAGAACCGTCTCACAACCATCTGACCGTCTCACAACCTTCTGACCGTCTCAGAACCATCTGACCGTCTCACAACCTTCTGACCGTCTCACAACCGTCTGACTGTCTCACAACCGTCTGACTGTCTCACAACCATCTGACTGTCTCACAACCGTCTGACTGTCTCACAACCGTCTGACTGTCTCCAGACCATCTGACTGTTTCACAACCATCTGACCATCTCACAACCATCTGACTGTCTCGCAACCATCTGACCGTCTCCAGACCATCTGACCGTCTCACAACCATCTGACCATCTCACAACCATCTGACTGTCTCGCAACCATCTGACTGTCTCCAGACCACCTGGCTGTCTCACAACCATCTGACCGTCTCACAACCGTCTGTCTCCAGACCACCTGGCTGTCTCACAACCATCTGACCGTCTCACAACCATCTGACCGTCTCACAACCATCTGACCGTCTCACAACCGTCTGACTCTCTCCAGACCATCTGACTGTCTGCAGACCACCTGGCTGTCTCACAACCTTCTGACCGTCTCACAACCATCTGACCGTCTCACAACCATCTGACCGTCTCTAGACCGTCTGACCGACTCACAACCATCTCACAACCATCTGACCGCCTCCAGGTCGTCAGGCCATCTCCGTGTACTATCCATTACACCTTAGCTGGTTCCAGTAACAAGGAGGTATTCAATATTTCTATATTTTTATTGTATCTTTATTTGTGACTGTTTCTCTTCAGTATTTCTAGATTTGACTTCTGTGTTTTACTGTATTTTACTGCATTTTACAGTATTTACTGTGTTTTTCTGTATGTTTTACTATATTCACTTTATTTACTGTATTTTAGTGTATTTAACTGTTTTTTCTGTAAGTTTTACTGTATTTTCTGTATTTACTTACCCTAACACTGTGATTGTGGATTTATTGTCCTGATCCTTGGTTTTTGTTCTAATAATTAAAATCCATCAGGCGGTGATGACAGTGCGGTGTGAGAGTACTGCCCCTGCTGGACAAAGTGCACGTTGCACATCAATTATTAAAAGACACTAAACATGTTTTGAGTGTAGTTATCAATATAGTTATTGTTATTAATATAGTTATATTAAACAATGTTATACCGTGACAGTAAATGGAAATAAACATTTGATAAATACTGATGTAACTGTCTATAATACTATTTATAGTATTATAGTTATATCGTACAATACTGTCATACTGAGTAGAAGTTATTAACGAGGATTATACTGTTATTATGTCATGTTTCATCTGCTCCTCAGGTGACGTCATTTAGGAGAATGGGAGGGAGGGGGTGATTTAAAAAAAAATGTTAATGCACAAACATCCAAAACACGTTGTTTAATGTTTTGAGTTTGAAATAATGAGAGAAAGTGAGAACATACACAACAGAATAAATAACCATGAAGGACATAAGATAAACAAAGACATATTGAGTGGTATTATTGATGATAATAGAAGTAAACAAATACATTCATAGCTACAGTAGTGATAGCGATCAAAATCAATAAGTGGATAAAATAAAAAGTATGAAAAGGAACAACTGTAGTAGATATAAATAAATACATATATAAGTAAATAGTAAAATAAAAATATTAAAAGGAATAAACAACTAAGAATAAATATAAATAAATCAAATGGATGAAAAAGAGAAACTAAAATAAAGAAATACTCATGAATAAATACATAATAATAATGATTATTCATTGGTCATAATCAGAAGTGCAGCTGTAGGACATCGTCTTGGACGGAACACAGGACCTGTCCGATCCAGTCCAGGTGGACTTGAAGGCCTCCAGCTGCTGGTGAGGGTGTAGAAGGCAAACTCCACCCAAAGGCGAGCTGCCAGCAGGCGGGTCAGCAAGAGAACCGGGTCCAGAGAGCCCTGCTCCTGGATCCGGTTCTTCCTAGTCTTCCATATAGACAGTTTGGAAACGCTAAACAAAAAATGAATCAGAACGTGGACCTGCTTTCTGTTTGCTGTGTACCTGGGGCCCAAAATAAAGAACTGCTGTGAAAAAAACAAACGTTGCCGCTGACACCATCCCTGCAGCAACCTGAACATCCCTGCTAGCCTAGCACAATGCAAGAAAAGGTGCTCCACAGTCTCTCCATCGTGGCAAAAAAGATAGCCCTCCCCTCTACCTGGATCCAGGTGCACCATGTACCTGTTGGTGGCTATTATCCCATGCACCACCCTGCCCGAGAAGAGTCCGGGCCAAAGGAGTCAATCTACCTGGAGGCCCTTATCCCTCTGAGAGGGCGCCGGTGTAGCACCTTGTTGCAGGTGTGGTCGGCTGCTCTCTTCCCCACTGTCTCCAAGCCCAGATGTGAAGTTGTGAAGGACAGGAGTTGCCCCCTCTCCTCTGTCCACCCCTCCACAGCAGGCCAGACTGTCGGAGAGGGGAACATGTACTCATACTAATCTTCCCAGCGGTCAGATATGGTTCAGTCCTCAACCACCGCTCTCATTGGTCCGTTCAGGGCCGCTCGCACCTCCTCCTCCAGTCTCTGCAGCACCCTCCCAGAGCGGGTCCCCGTTAGCTCTCCTAATCTCGCTGTCGATGATCTGAGGAGGTGGCCCAGTTTGACGCGGCCTCCCGCAGACTGGTCCTCAGGCTTGGAGACAACAGGCTCTGGGTTCGCAGGCCGGCATTGAAGAACAGTGGTTTCTCCGAGATCCACGTTGCTGGAGTAGGGCTGGCCTTGCACTGGGCCTTGAACACCTGCCAGGACTGGGACACAGATTGGTAGAATGGTATCAACCCGGTCAAGTCAATCTCTTGCTACTGGAGGAGGAACAGGTGTTTGTCGTAGGCCAGCCAGCAGGCCCTCCTCCTCAACAGCCTGGTGGTGTCTAGCCAGCTCAGTCCTGGGGTGTAGAGGAGCCTTTGTGCCGCCTGGAGCCTGAATGGCGCGACCTGGGCCTCGATGTCCATAAGGCCCTGGCCCCTGACACCTTCACCCCAGGTGTAGGAGGTGGAGGTGGGGTTCCTCCCCTCCATCTCCACTGTGAGAACACCTCCTGGAGTCAGGGTGTTTCATCCTCTAAGCATCACCCAAACTGAACAGGGTGAGAAGTGCAGACAGTGTGGTGGTGGACTGGAGGTGGGGTTCCTCACCAGTCCTGTCTACAGTACAATCTACGGTGCAGTTCCAGTCCCCTTCTAAAATGAAGTGCTCCCCGGTGTCCTGCTGCACTAAAAGCGCCCTGAGACTGTTTAAATAAAGCCATCCGCTCTGTGCCCTGGGTCGGTGCATACATGTTGAAAAAACAGAACACCTCACCCCCCAGTTCTGCCCTCACCATCAGTGCCCCCTCCCAGAGAGAGAGAGAGACAGACAGACAGACAGACAGATGGAGCGAGAGACACTCAGTCCACCTGGATGCCTTCATCTTTACCATAGAGTCTCAGTGTGACACTGACACATGCCTGGTTTGCTGCTTTCTTGCTGATATTTTCAAACTCTCCCTGCACCGGAGTTGTGACGGACAGAGGAACCCATCCCCTCCTCCTGCCAGTCCCCTACAGCAGGAGAGACAGTTAGAGAGGGGAAAACATACTCACAT
This sequence comes from Zeus faber, assembly GCF_960531495.2. Classification (NCBI taxonomy): domain Eukaryota; kingdom Metazoa; phylum Chordata; class Actinopteri; order Zeiformes; family Zeidae; genus Zeus; species Zeus faber. The sequence continues at coordinate 27,927,632 of NC_137207.1, forward strand.
TCATCATCCCACTAATCACATAGAGTACGGGTCTCAGCAAGTGCTCTCAGGGGCCTCGGCAGGGACGCACAGACCCCCTTCACCGATCTCTCCAGGAACCTTCTGGACCGTATGCCAGTCAACTCTCCCAACCTGTCCGTTGTTGACCCGAGAAAATGGCCTAGCTTGATGATGCCAGCTTCACGCAGGCTGGACCTCAGGCTGGACCTCAGGCTGGACCTCAGGCTGGACCTCAAGACCTCAGGCTGGACCTCAGGCTGGACCTCAAGACCTCAGGCTGGACCTCAGGCTGGACCTCAGACAGGATCTCAGCCCTGACCTCAGGCTGGACCTCAGACTGGCTCTCAGTCTCGACCTCAGACTGGACCTCAGGCTGGGTGATGACAGACTCGGTGTGTTCATGAAGGCATTAAAGAACAGGGGCTCTTCAAAAAGACACCTCCCTGGTGTTGGATCTGGATCGCGTTGGGTCTTGAATATCTGCCAGGTACTGAGCACTGACAGGTAAAAGTCTGACAGCCCAGTCATGTCAGTTTCTTTGTACAGAAGGAAGAACAGGTGTTAATAAGCCAAGCGGCCTGCTGGTCTGATCAGCACCTGGGCAGTATCAGCCAGCTGAGTCCATAGCTGTATAGCAGTCTCTGTGCAGCCTGGATCCTGAAAGACTTTATTTGGGAGAAAATGTCAATAAGCCCCTGTCCTCCCTCGTCACTGGCAGGTACAAAGTATGTGCCTTCAACCAGTGCTGTCCTCACCAAAAGAAGTCCACAATGATTCTCTGCAGCTGTTGTATTAGGCCTGCTGGTGGAGGTAAGACTATCAGTCTGTGCCAAAGGACGCAAACCTTCTCCACTACCCTTTCCCAATAATTTTATTGAAAATCCTAATTTCCTAGGAACACTCCTGGACTCTCATGCCCCCGCTGCCCCATTTCATATTTGCCGGCAGGCTGGGAGCTGCCTCTTGGCCCCTGTGTCCTCCCCACACAGCCTCACTCTTCTCCCAGCTTCTCCTGGCAGAGGATAGAACCTCCTCCTCCTGATAGAACTGTCAGCTACAACAATGTCCTGTTGATTCTTGATTGAAACATTGATATCATCAGCATACGCTGAGTCTATTAGTGGTTGACTTTGTGTATCTGTGGGTCCAGTTGATTTATTTCTAATTTGACACAGAAACGGTTTGATTGCCAGGGAATACAACCAACCTGAAATAGTGAACCACTGCCTTATCCCCTTTCACAGGAATGGAACAACTTAGCCCACGCCCACCTTAACTATCATGATGCACTGTGGTATAACAAACCTAAAAGTGATATAAACCCTTCACCAAACCCAAGCACACTCAGTGTAGAAAACAGAAAGACATAATCAACGCCATCAAAAGCTTTTTCCTGGTCCCGTGAAAAAACACCAGCATTGACCCATGAACTCTCAAGATGTCTCTCATTAAAAACAGATTGTCCATGATGGACCTGCAGGTGCAGTAGGACTGGTCTTTATGGACCAGTCTCTTTGTCTGTTTGCTAGGACCTTTGAAAGGGTCTTGTGGTCTGCACACAGAGTTCCTCGTGCCGGATCCCTTTTTTTTTTTTTGCAACAATGTCAAAAGTGTGCGCTGACAGGAAACAGGAAGGATGCCCCAGCTGAAGCCTGTCAATAGCTGGTTCCTGTCCGAAGAGAGTTGTTCCACCGCAGATGTGAGCTCCTTCGATGTGATGCCGGAGTCGGGCGCTGACCGTTCCTCTGCCCCCAGCTGGGGGCGACCCTCCAAGAGGAGCACTGCGCTGCCCTGGGCGCACTCCTCCGCCCTGTAGAGGGCGGTGTAGAAGTCCAACGATCATCTCATCTCATCTCCGTGGGGTCAGTGGTCACTCCTCCATCAGGCAGGCGTAGGCAGGCCATGTGCTTTCTCTGAGAGAGGTCTTTCCCAGAAAAAAGCACTTGGGGCATCCATGTCCTTCAGAGTTTTAAAGCGTGCTCCGACCGAGTTCCTTCAGTCTTTAAAAATGAACACCCTTTGTTCATCCCCTTTGTAACCTTGTAAATTATTCATATTATTTGTCAGTGATTGTGACGGTTCCATCCGGTTGCGGTCAGCTCAGGTGCTACATGAGCCCAGCCACAAAGCGTTGCTCCTTCACAAACACCACCCCCGCTCTGTTCATCCTGGACACGGCAGACAGACAGCTGACCTGCACGGCAGACAGGCAGCTGACCTGCACCGCAGACAGGAACCGCCACAACACACAAAACAGTTACCTCCCAAAACTGAGCAACTCAAGGAAACAAGCAGTGAATAATAACTTTGAGAAGTTAGCGCCACACCCTGTCATCACCCCCCACGCCAGAGGGAGGGAGCGGGGAGGGGAGAGAGAAAGAGTGACGTCACTGCCGTGCGCTCAGCTGCATGTGTTTTTAATGATTATATTTTATAGAAACAGAGGAGAAGGACTGGACATAAATAAAGTAAATCAGAAATAAATTAAAACAATAAGGAATAATAAAACAAATACAATTATAATAATATAATTAATAACAATAACAATAACAATAATAATCATAAAAATATTAATACAAATAACAATAACAAGAATAATAATAATAAATCAACAGATGATTGTTTATATCATTTTAAAATGTGACTCGTCGCGATGCGGTGACGTCACACCCAAGGAGACGGAAACAAGAGAAGAATAGAAACAAGAAGCGGACCGAGAGGAGAGCACCCTGCGGATCCGGACCCGGACCCGGACCCGGACCCGGACCCGGTCCTGGACCTGGACCTGGACCCAGTTCTTGGGAGCGGAGCTCTTTCCCGGTGCAGTGATGGCTTCCGGGGGAGGATCCAGCAGAAGCTCCCGGAACGTTGCGGTGGAGCGGAGGAACCTGCTGACGGTGTGCAGGTAGGACCCGCTCCCGGTGCACAACGGATGCAACCATCATGGCATCACACCTATGCATCCCATCATTTACTCTGATCACATATTTTATCATATTGTGTTATTATTATTATTATTATTATTATTATTATTATTAAGATACGAACACAGTTGACGTCTTGTTTGAACCCGTGCGTCACAAACACCTCGTGGTTTAAGTTTCATCCAAATGGATCCACATACGGAGCAGATATGAGAGAAAAACCAAACAACTTTGAGCCCAAATATTCAGCAGATCCTTGTTGACTGACACGTCACTATAAATGAACAAAATGAACAAGATGAGTTTAACAGTAAGACGCTTGATGATGTCATCATGTTATTTACCATAAATTATATTTGCATTAAGACGCATGATTATGTCATCATATTATTTACTATAAATGAGATTTACTGTAAGACGCTTCATGACATCATCATATTATTTACTATAAATGATATTTACAGTAAGACGCTTGATAACATCATCATATTATTTACTATAAATGAGATTTACTGTAAGACACTTTATGACATCATCATATTATTTACTATAAACGTACAGATTCTGATTGAGAATGTCCAGTTGGACCGTGTCCAGTGTGCGGCATTACCAATATATATTATATATTATATATGATATATGATATATTTATACAGCTTCTTACCTGGTAGATGTCAGTAGATCTGTTAGATTGATATTTGAAATCCCTGCTCCACATTACTTCACTGGATTTATGAAAAATCGAATAAAAAAAAATCCTTCAAAACTCGTGACCACATCCATTCACAACCACTGGAATGTGTGATTCAGTGATGTGTTCACGATCCAGCGAGGCATCGGAAAAATAGAAGACGTGAAATGGTAATTACTCACAGGTCAGTAAAAAACATCAACGTTTTTGGTATTTCATGGAAACATAACTTAATGAAAAGGTAATCCAAGTAAAAGACTCTATAAACACAAATAAATGACATCAATTTGACTGTTATGGTAAATCTACGTATATACGTCACTTTAACCATGTGGCACAAACAGCCAATGGTACAGCAGGAGCGTCCGTGCTTCCTCCAGGCAGCACGCAGCAGGGGTGAGGTCCCCCGGAGCCCTCATGGCGGTTCTCTCGAAAACGCCAACTCCCAACGCCCTCCTCCCAACCCGAAGCGGGCGTGGCCCCCATCCCCGCACAAGGAGAGCGATTAAAGAAAGAACCGACGGTTCTTCTTCTTCTTATTATTATTATTATTATGTATTTCTGTCATACTGTTGCTGTTTTTAACATGGAAGCCATTAACACTGGCGTCAACATTGTACTCATTGTACTGTCTGTAGTACTGCATGTGTGACTGCTTGTGGTACTGTGTGTAGTACTGCTTGTTGTGCTGCTTGTTGTACTGCTTGTGGTACTGCTTGTGGTACTGCATGGCTCTGCTTGTGGTACTGCTTGTGGTACTGTGTGTGGTACTGCACATAGTACTGCGTGTGCTACTGCATGTGGTACTGCGTGTGTGACTGCTTGTGGTAATGTGTGTAGTACTGCTTGTTGTACTGCGTGTGGTACTGTGTGTATTACTGCTTGTTGTACTGCGTGTGGGACTGTCTGTGGTACTGCTTGTTGTACTGCTTGTTGTACTGCTTGTAGTACTGCTTGTAGTACTGCGTGTGGTACTGCGTGTGGTACTGCTTGTTCAAGGCTCAAGAGGTTTATTTGTCACATACATATACATATGTATGGTACTGCTTTTGGTACTGCTTTTGGTACTGTGTGTGGTACTGCTTTTGGTACTGCCTGTGGTACTGCCTGTGGTACTGCCTGTGGTACTGGGTGTGGTACTGCGTGTGGTACTGTGTGAAGTACTGCGTGTGGTACTGCATGTGGTACAGCGTGTGGTACTGCGTGTGGTACTGCGTGTGGTACTGCGTGTGGTACTGCTTTTGGTACTGTGTGTGGTACTGCGTGTGGTACTGCGTGTGGTACTGCGTGTGGTACTGCTTTTGGCACTGCGTGTGGTACTGCGTGTGGTACTGCTTGTGGTACTGCTTTTGGTACTGCGTGTGGTACTGCGTGTGGTACTGCTTTTGGTACTGCGTGTGGTACTGCTTTTGGTACTGCTTTTGGTACTGCGTGTGGTACTGCGTGTGGTACTGCGTGTGGTACTGTGCTTACACTCGCAGACTGAAGGATCTTTGTTCTTCTGAACAGAGAGTGTGTCTGTCACAGCAGTGTGTGTGTGTGTGTGTATTGGTCCAGGACCTGGAGGAGTCCAGGACCTGGAGGAGTCCAGGTCCTGGACTCCTCCAGGTCCAGCAGTGACTCTGGACCTCTGCCTCTCTGGCTGCTTTAGCATGAGCAGTTTTATTCCATGTTGAAAATACTTTTGGACTCTTTCCGGATCAGAGCGTCGCCATGGAAACGAGATGTGTAATGACATCACAGCTGGGTGTGGCCAGCTATGCAATCCGGCCGTATATTATATCACACATGTAATGTGATAAAATATAATATTATTATATTACATTATATTATTATATAATATAATATATATATAATATACAAAGTATATAGTAACATTGTTTTATGTATTATATTATTATTATATTACTTATATTATTAAACAACATTATTAAACTTTACTCTCACTTACCTTATACCTCAACTTAATGTAACCTTATACCTCATAATATAATATAATAAAAAATATCAAATAATATTAGATTATATCACATTATATTACATAATATAATAGGATATCAAATAATATAATGTTATATCACATAACAGGTACTCCTCACTTAACAAACCTACAACCAGGTTGTTAAGCGAATTGGTCGATAAACGATGACCTGTGTCATATAGTGTATAATAGTATATATAGCAGATATAGTCTATATAGTGTATATATAGTATATGAAGTCTATATAGTATATAGTGTAGTGTATATAGTATATATAGTATATGAAGTGTATAGAGTGTACATAGTATATAGTGTAGTGTGTATAGTATATATAGTGTATATCGTGTACAAAGTGTATATAGTATATATAATGTATATTGTATGTATAGTGTATATAATGTATAGAGTGTATATTTAGTGTATAAAGCGTATATAATGTATACAGTATATATAGTGTATATATAGTGTATAAAGTGTATATAGTATAAAGTGTATATAGCATAGTGTATATAATGTATATATAATATATATAATGTATAAAGTGTAGATAGGATGTAGTGTATGTAGTGCAGTGTATATAGTGTATATAGTATATATAGTGTATAAAGTGTATATATAGTGTATATGGTATATATAGTGTACATAGTAACTAACCTCAGTGACTTTTCCGGTCCCGGTGACGTCTTCGCTTGTGCGCTGTTGCTGTTTTTGTTGCTGCTGTTGTCTGCGGCTGGTAGTGTCACTGCTGGTGTTGTCCTTGCTGCTGCTGCTGCTGCTGCTGCTGATGCTGTTGTTGGTGCTGCTAACCTTATACCTCAACTTAACGTAACCTTATACCTCAACTTTACTCCCGCTTACCTTATACCTCAACTTAACGTAACCTTATACCCAAACTTTACTCCCGCTTACCTTATACCTCAACTTAACGTAACCTTATACCCAAACTTTACTCCCGCTTACCTTATACCTCAACTTAACGTAACCTTATACCCAAACTTTACTCCCGCTTACCTTATACCTCAACTTAACGTAACCTTATACCCAAACTTTACTCCCGCTTACCTTATACCTCAACTTAACGGAACCTTATACCCAAACTTTACTCCCGCTTACCTTATACCTCAACTTAACGGAACCTTATACCCAAACTTTACTCCCGCTTACCTTATACCTCAACTTAACGTAACCTTATACCCAAACTTTACTCCCGCTTACCGTATACCTCAACTTAACGTAACCTTATACCTAAACTTTACTCCCGCTTACCTTATACCTCAACTTAACGTAACCTTATACCCAAACTTTACTCCCGCTTACCTTATACCTCAACTTAACGTAACCTTATACCCAAACTTTACTCCCGCTTACCTTATACCTCAACTTAACGTAACCTTATACCCAAACTTTACTCCCGCTTACCTTATACCTCAACTTAACGTAACCTTATACCCAAACTTTACTCCCGCTTACCTTATACCTCAACTTAACGTAACCTTATACCCAAACTTTACTCCCGCTTACCTTATACCTCAACTTAACGTAACCTTATACCCAAACTTTACTCCCGCTTACCGTATACCTCAACTTAATGTAACCTTATACCCAAACTTTACTCCCGCTTACCTTATACCTCAACTTAACGTAACCTTATACCCAAACTTTACTCCCGCTTACCTTATACCTCAACTTAACGTAACCTTATACCCAAACTTTACTCCCGCTTACCTTATACCTCAACTTAACGTAACCTTATACCCAAACTTTACTCCCGCTTACCTTATACCTCAACTTAACGTAACCTTATACCCAAACTTTACTCCCGCTTACCTTATACCTCAACTTAACGTAACCTTATACCTAAACTTTACTCCCGCTTACCTTATACCTCAACTTAACGTAACCTTATACCCAAACTTTACTCCCGCTTACCTTATACCTCAACTTAACGTAACCTTATACCTAAACTATACTCCCGCTTACCTTATACCTCAACTTAACGTAACCTTATACCCAAACTTTACTCCCGCTTACCTTATACCTCAACTTAACGTAACCTTATACCTAAACTTTACTCCCGCTTACCTTATACCTCAACTTAACGTAACCTTATACCCAAACTTTACTCCCGCTTACCTTATACCTCAACTTAACGTAACCTTATACCTAAACTTTACTCCCGCTTACCTTATACCTCAACTTAACGTAACCTTATACCCAAACTTTACTCCCGCTTACCTTATACCTCAACTTAACGTAACCTTATACCCAAACTTTACTCCTGCTTACCTTATACCTCAACTTAACGTAACCTTATACCCAAACTTTACTCCCGCTTACCGTATACCTCAACTTAACGTAACCTTATACCCAAACTTTACTCCCGCTTACCTTATACCTCAACTTAACGTAACCTTATACCCAAACTTTACTCCCGCTTACCTTATACCTCAACTTAACGTAACCTTATACCTAAACTTTACTCCCGCTTACCTTATACCTCAACTTAACGTAACCTTATACCCAAACTTTACTCCCGCTTACCTTATACCTCAACTTAACGTAACCTTATACCCAAACTTTACTCCCGCTTACCGTATACCTCAACTTAACGTAACCTTATACCTAAACTTTACTCCCGCTTACCGTATACCTCAACTTAACGTAACCTTATACCCAAACTTTACTCCCGCTTACCTTATACCTCAACTTAACGTAACCTTATACCCAAACTTTACTCCCGCTTACCTTATACCTCAACTTAACGTAACCTTATACCCAAACTTTACTCCCGCTTACCTTATACCTCAACTTAACGTAACCTTATACCCAAACTTTACTCCCGCTTACCTTATACCTCAACTTAACGTAACCTTATACCCAAACTTTACTCCCGCTTACCTTATACCTCAACTTAACGTAACCTTATACCTAAACTTTACTCCCGCTTACCTTATACCTCAACTTAACGTAACCTTATACCCAAACTTTACTCCCGCTTACCTTATACCTCAACTTAACGTAACCTTATACCCAAACTTTACTCCCGCTTACCTTATACCTCAACTTAACGTAACCTTATACCTAAACTTTACTCCCGCTTACCTTATACCTCAACTTAACGTAACCTTATACCCAAACTTTACTCCCGCTTACCTTATACCTCAACTTAACGTAACCTTATACCCAAACTTTACTCCCGCTTACCTTATACCTCAACTTAACGTAACCTTATACCCAAACTTTACTCCCGCTTACCTTATACCTCAACTTAACGTAACCTTATACCTAAACTTTACTCCCGCTTACCTTATACCTCAACTTAACGTAACCTTATACCCAAACTTTACTCCCGCTTACCTTATATCTCAACTTAACGTAACCTTATACCTAAACTTTACTCCCGCTTACCTTATACCTCAACTTAACGTAACCTTATACCTAAACTTTACTCCCGCTTACCTTATACCTCAACTTAACGTAACCTTATACCTAAACTTTACTCCCGCTTACCTTATACCTCAACTTAATGTAACCTTATACCTAAACTTTACTCCCGCTTACCTTATACCTCAACTTAACGTAACCTTATACCTAAACTTTACTCCCGCTTACCTTATACCTCAACTTAACGTAACCTTATACCTAAACTTTACTCCCGCTTACCTTATACCTCAACGTAACGTAACCTTATACCTAAACTTTACTCCCGCTTACCGTATACCTCAACTTAACGTAACCTTATACCTAAACTTTACTCCCGCTTACCTTATACCTCAACTTAACGTAACCTTATACCTAAACTTTACTCCCGCTTACCTTATACCGCAACTTAACGTAACCTTATACCTAAACTTTACTCCCGCTTACCGTATACCTCAACTTAACGTAACCTTATACCTAAACTTTACTCCCGCTTACCTTATACCTCAACTTAACGTAACCTTATACCTAAACTTTACTCCCGCTTACCTTATACCTCAACTTAACGTAACCTTATACCTAAACTTTACTCCCGCTTACCTTATACCTCAACTTAACGTAACCTTATACCTAAACTTTACTCCCGCTTACCTTATACCTCAACTTAACCTAACCTTATACCTAAACTTTACTCCCGCTTACCTTATACCTCAACTTAACGTAACCTTATACCTAAACTTTACTCCCGCTTACCTTATACCTCAACTTAACGTAACCTTATACCTAAACTTTACTCCCGCTTACCGTATACCTCAACTTAACGTAACCTTATACCTAAACTTTACTCCCGCTTACCTTATACCTCAACTTAACGTAACCTTATACCTAAACTTTACTCCCGCTTACCTTATACCTCAACTTAACGTAACCTTATACCTAAACTTTACTCCCGCTTACCTTATACCGCAACTTAACGTAACCTTATACCTAAACTTTACTCCCGCTTACCGTATACCTCAACTTAACGTAACCTTATACCTAAACTTTACTCCCGCTTACCTTATACCTCAACTTAACGTAACCTTATACCTAAACTTTACTCTTGCTTACCTTATACCTCAACTTAATGTAACCTTATACCTAAACTTTACTCTCGCTTACCTTATACCTCAACTAAACGTAACCTTATACCGCAACTTCACTCTCGCTTACCTTATACCTCAACTTAACGTAACCTTATACCTCGACTTAACTCGTGCTTACCTTATACCTCGACTTAACGTAACCTTATACCTCGACTTAACCTAACCTTATACCTCGACTTAATGTAACCTTATACCTAAACTTTACTCTTACTTACCTTATACCTCAACTTAACGTAACCTTATACCTTAACGTAACCTTATACCTCGACTTAATGTAACGTTATACCTCGACTTAACGTAACCTTATACCTCTACTTAACGTAACCCTTTACCTCGACTAAACGTAACCTTATACCTCGACTTAATGTAACCTTATACCTAAACTTTACTCTTACTTACCTTATACCTCAACTTAACGTAACCTTATACCTTAACGTAACCTTATACCTCGACTAAACGTAACCTTATACCTCGACTTAATGTAACGTTATACCTCGACTTAACGTAACCTTATACCTCTACTTAACGTAACCCTTTACCTCGACTAAACGTAACCTTATACCTCGACTTAATGTAACCTTATACCTAAACTTTACTATCGCTTACCTTATACCTCAACTTAACGTAACCTTATACCTAAACTTTACTCTTACTTACCTTATAACTCAACTTAACGTAACCTTATACCTAAACTTTACTCTTACTTACCTTATAACTCAACTTAACGTAACCTTATACCTTAACGTAACCTTATTCCTAAACGTAACTCTCGCTTACCTTATACCTCAAATTAATGTAACCTTATACCTCAACTTAACAAAGCCTTATACCTAAACTTAACGTTACCTTATACCTCAACGTAACATAGCCTTATACCTCAACTTAACGTAACCTTATACCTCAACTTAACGTAACCTTATACCTCAACTTAACTCTCGCTTACCTTATACCTCAACTTAACGTAACCTTATACCTCAACTTAACTCTCGCTTACCTTATACCTCAACTTAACGTAACCTTATACCTCAACTTAACTCTCGCTTACCTTATACCTCAACTTAACGTAACCTTATACCTCAACTTAACTCTCGCTTACCTTATACCTCAACTTAACGTAACCTTATACCTCAACTTAACTCTCGCTTACCTTATACCTCAACTTAACGTAACCTTATACCTCAACTTAACGTAACCTGAGTGACCTTTCCGGTTCCGGTGAGAGCTACCACTTCCGGTTCTGGTGATGTCTTTGTGTGTATGTTGCTGCTGTTGTTGTTGCTGCTGGTGTCGATGTTACTGCTGCTGTTGTTGTTGTTTCGGTGGCTGTTGTTGCTGCCATTGTTTTCTGTTGCTGACACTGTGGTTGGAGTCGCTTTTATTGTTGATGTTGTTGTCTTTGTTGTTGTCTTTGTTGTTGCTCTTGTTGTCTTTGTTGTTGCTGTTGTTTCAGGGGCATTGTTTTGTAATGAGCGGCTGACAACTACGGTCTCTCTTTTTTTTGTATTTCTTTGTCAAGCGCATTGTGTTGCCCTGGTATGAAATGCGCTCTATAAATAAAGTCTAACTTGACTTGACTATATTGTGTATTTAGTATATATAGTGTATATACAGTAGTGTATATATAGTGTATATACGCAGTGTACAATACAGACTGGTCAGAGAGCTGGTCCAAGTCTGAACGGTCATTAAACAGGTTGTTAAGTGAGAAGTACATGTATATTACATAATATAATATAATACAATATCATGTAATATAATTACATTACATTACATTGATCAGACGCTTTTATCTAAAGCCACTTACAATTGTTCAAACAGCGACGGACGCAGCCATCAGGAGCAATGAGGGGTTAAGTGTCTTGCTCAAGGACACTACAGCATGCTAGCAGGAGGAGCCTGGGATCCAACCAGCAACCTTTAGATGACAAGACCACCAGCTCTACCTCCTGAGCTACCAGCCCCCACACTTGTTATAAACTAGTCACACTTGTTATAAACTAGTCATACTAGTTATAAATCCTTCTGTGTATTGTATTCAGTTTGTAGTGCGTAATTAGCAGGATACTAGTTATAAACTAGTCATACTAGTTATAAATCCTTCTCAGTGTATTGTATTCAGTTAGTAGTGTGTATTAAGCAGGATACTAGTTATAAACTAGTCATAGTTGGGGTTGGGGTTAGTTATTATTTACTGATAACCAGCGTCCAGACAGACGGCTTCTTTTCCTTAGGGTCTGGTACCACAAAGCTTAAAAAACTCAGATATCTGACCTGTCTTTCTTGACTTCCTGTTTCCTCTCCTCCTACTTCCTGTTTCCTGTCCTCTTCCTCTGCAGGTTTTCAGTTAAGACGCTGATAGAGCGGTACACCGCTGAACCCATTGACGATTCGGCCGAGGAGTTCGTCAACTTTGCCGCCATCTTGGAACAGATCCTCAGCCACCGCTTCAAAGGTACAGATGAGGTGGACTGGTTTAGACCGGTGTCAGACTGGTTTCAGTCTGGTTTCACACTGGTTTACACAGGGTCCAGACTGGTTTAGACTGGTTTCTGACTGGTTTCCGACTGGGTGGACCTTTTTAGCCATACAGGAAGTGTCTGCTGGCTGGTTCTGGTCTTTTGTTTCCTAGAAACCCACCATGTCGGCTTCCATATGCAACGGGACCAGTGACCCCAGAAGCAGCGGGTTGTCAGGGAGCGGTTGCCATGGCAACAGAGCACTGAGGTGTTTCCTGTGTTTCCAGGGTCCGGGAGCTGGTTTGACGGCCAACGCAGCTTCTGGGACTTCATCCATCTTGCCTGCGGGAAGCTGCCTCACAGCTGCGTCAGCAGCATCGACTGCATGGAGAACATCAGAACCTCTAGGGCCAAGGTAGGTCTTCCAGGACACCCTTGTCCACGTCCTCTCGGGCTGGAACCCTGGTCCTCTGGGAATGACACCCTGGTCCAGGTCCATGCTTTTCCACATGACCACATGACCGCACAAGCCTCGATTTACAGTGTGTTAGTTTTGTGTATTTGTGACCCACCGCAGACTTAAGGGTCATTTGGCGGCTTCGACTTTTTTCCCCGCATCATTTGAAAGTGGAGAATCAGAGCTTCCAAACAAGGTGTCACTTGTGCAAATCAAGCAAATATTTTTAAAGCTATGACTTGTTAATGACAAGGTTGTGGCAAACTGTCATTCTGACATAATCACCTTGAAAGTTTCACTTTCACCAGGTTCATTCATTCAGCTCCCACAACAAATGGAGGAGCCAAAGCCTCATGGCTACTTAACATACTGCTGAATGGGCCAATCACTGCTTTGTTCTTGTTTTGAGCTAATGTTAAACGTATTTTTGTTTTGAAAAAAGCTTTAATTTAACAGTATGAATGTACATGTTTTATAAAAGTGGAATTATTTTATTTTAAATCACCAACCTCAACGGACTTCATCACGTCATCAGCTTCTTCCGATCAACGGGCGTATGATCGGTCTCCTCTGGTGGTTCTTCAAAAATATTCTGTTTCATCGTCACATTCGGGTTGAAATCCGCTGTTTGAAATGTTCTCCAAGTCCGGAGTAATATCACATTCAGCGTCGCTGTGGGAGAACTGACTGTCATGGTGGAACATGAAGTCCAGTACGCGCTGCTTACAATGACTTGGATCTGGTCAAATTAAGGTCCGAAATATGATTCAGATCTTGCTCCACCCGCTGCTCCTCATCCATAACAACAAGGGAATTGAAAGTTTTCATAGACAAGTGAAACCGGATCTTCGTCTTGTTTACGGAAGCGACGTCAGTACTACGATTTAAAGCTTCAGCTCTATCAAAACGGTTCCACATTGTGACTTCACATCACATGGAATATGGAGGAATGATCTTCACCTGGACTCTCGCTTTGAAGCAAACCATCGATCGTTGTTGTTCAGCGTCTTGGTAAGTGAACTGCGTTTCCTCATGTCATCTAACCGGAATATTTAACTCCACGGTTTAACATTTTTCTACTATTGATAAGTCAAACTCTGTTTTGAAAATACGTTGAGAAATTAAAAAAAAAACACAAAGGAGCTGAATCTGGAAAAATCAAATTTTCCTTAAAGAAAGGCTTTTCAACTTATTGGCTGCTCCTGGCCATTTTAGAAATGCGCGAGATGGCGGCTTTGCTGCAGTGGGTCACATTTGTTCATGTAGCTTCCCTGTTTAGCGCATGACTAGCAGCTTTGGAGCTGACCTCCGGCCTTTCCTCTGTCAGGGCCAGGCCTGGATTCGAGTGGCCCTGATGGAGAAGAGGCTCTCAGAGTACGTAGCCACGGCCCTCAGGGACACCAGGACCACCAGGTAGGAGGACCACCTAGCACTGTACCAACACAGTTTCTCACACCGCTCCCTAGCGGACAATCCAGACAGTCCTGTCCTCTTGGCCAACTGAAGTTCTGTGTTAACCCGGTATTTGAATCACCTTAAACATAATGATCTCCAAGGGAAAATTAACCCTTTTGTTCGTACCAAGTTCATTCATGTGCATCCGAAATAGCGAGATAGCGACGGGCTGCATGCTAACTGTGTTAGCGCAATGCATGGTCGCACAGGGGATCAACTAGCCTAGCTCCTGTAAATATGTCCCAATAAACCGAAGCTTCCCTTTAATGCTCCGCCAGCCAAGGTATCACAACACATCTCCATTGTTTGGATGCTGTGATTCTTCTTGCTGTTACCCACAATGCAAATGGTGCATCTGTATTTACGGTCCTAGTGCTGTAATATGGTGGCTTCTTGAGGCCTGGGTACTACAGTACCACCATGTTCTCTGGTCCCTGGATGCAGGAGGTTCTACGGTGAAGGAGCCATCATGCTGCGGGAGGAGGCTACGGTGTTAACAGGGATGCTAATCGGTCTTGGAGCCATAGACTTCAGGTCAGAATTCGCACAACGTCCAGGAAACATAAAGCTGATGTTTCTTCAACAGAGTTTTCATCTGTCGTTTGTTTCCTGTAGTTTCTGTTTGAAAGGAGAAGCACTGGACGGGATGTCCACTGCCGTCATCGACTACACGCCGTACCTCAAGTTCATCCAGAGGTGGCGTCACTTTGACTTCCGCACTTTCAGTCCTCCGGAATTTCCTAAAAACGTTAGTCAGGGAGGGTGACAGGTTGGACTAGTATTTTGCAGCAGGTAGGGTGACAGGTTGGACCAGTATTTAGCAGCAGGTAGGGTGACAAGGTAGTACCAGTATTTAGCAGCAGGTAGAGTGACAAGGTAGTACCAGTATTTAGCAGCAGGTAGAGTGACAAGGTAGTACCAGTATTT
Organism: Zeus faber; assembly: GCF_960531495.2. Classification (NCBI taxonomy): domain Eukaryota; kingdom Metazoa; phylum Chordata; class Actinopteri; order Zeiformes; family Zeidae; genus Zeus; species Zeus faber. The sequence continues at coordinate 27,943,088 of NC_137207.1, forward strand.
AGCAGCAGGTAGGGTGACAAGGTAGGACCAGTATTTAGCAGCAGGTAGGGTGACAAGGTAGTACCAGTATTTAGCAGCAGGTAGGGTGACGGGTTGGACCAGTATTTAGCAGCAGGTAGGGTGACGGGTTGGACCAGTATTTAGCAGCAGGTAGGGTGACAGGTAGTACCAGTATTTAGCAGCAGGTTTGGTGACAGGTTGGACCAGTATTTAGCAGCAAGTAGGGTGACAGGTTGGACCAGTATTTAGCAGCAGGTAGGGTGACAGGTTGGACCAGTATTTAGCAGCAGGTAGGGTGACAGGTTGGACCAGTATTTAGCAGCAGGTAGGGTGACAAGGTAGTACCAGTATTTAGCAGCAGGTAGGGTGACGGGTTGGACCAGTATTTAGCAGCAGGTAGGGTGACGGGTTGGACCAGTATTTAGCAGCAGGTAGGGTGACAGGTAGTACCAGTATTTAGCAGCAGGTAGGGTGACAAGGTAGTACCAGTATTTAGCAGCAGGTAGGGTGACAGGTAGTACCAGTATTTAGCAGCAGGTAGGGTGACAAGGTATGACCAGTATTTAGCAGCAGGTAGGGTGACAGGTTGGACCAGTATTTAGCAGCAGGTTTGGTGACAGGTAGGACCAGTATTTAGCAGCAGGTAGGGTGACAGGTTGGACCAGTATTTAGCAGCAGGTTTGGTGACAGGTAGTACCAGTATTTATCAGCAGGTAGGGTGACAGGTTGGACCAGTATTTAGCAGCAGGTTTGGTGACAGGTAGGACCAGTATTTAGCAGCAGGTAGGGTGACAGGTTGGACCAGTATTTAGCAGCAGGTAGGGTGACAGGTAGTACCAGTATTTAGCAGCAGGTAGGGTGACAAGGTAGTACCAGTATTTAGCAGCAGGTAGAGTGACAGGTTGGACCAGTATTTAGCAGCAGGTAGGGTGACAAGGTAGGACCAGTATTTAGCAGCAGGTAGGGTGACAAGGTAGTACCAGTATTTAGCAGCAGGTTTGGTGACAGGTAGGACCAGTATTTAGCAGCAGGTAGGGTGACAAGGTAGTACCAGTATTTAGCAGCAGGTAGAGTGACAGGTTGGACCAGTATTTAGCAGCAGGTAGGGTGACAAGGTAGTACCAGTATTTAGCAGCAGGTAGGGTGACAAGGTAGTACCAGTATTTAGCAGCAGGTAGGGTGACAGGTAGGACCAGTATTTAGCAGCAGGTAGGGTGACAGGTTGGACCAGTATTTAGCAGCAGGTAGGGTGACAGGTTGGACCAGTATTTAGCAGCAAGTTTGGTGACAGGTAGGACCAGTATTTAGCAGCAGGTAGGGTGACAGGTTGGACCAGTATTTAGCAGCAGGTAGGGTGACAAGGTAGTACCAGTATTTAGCAGCAGGTTTGGTGACAGGTAGGACCAGTATTTAGCAGCAGGTAGGGTGACAGGTTGGACCAGTATTTAGCAGCAGGTAGGGTGACAGGTAGGACCACTATTTAGCAGCAGGTAGGGTGACAGGTTGGACCAGTATTTATCAGCAGGTAGGGTGACAAGGTAGTACCAGTATTTATCAGCAGGTTTGGTGACAGGTAGGACCAGTATTTAGCAGCAGGTAGGGTGACAGGTAGGACCAGTATTTAGCAGCAGGTAGGGTGACAGGTTGGACCAGTATTTAGCAGCAGGTAGGGTGACAAGGTAGTACCAGTATTTAGCAGCAGGTAGGGTGACAAGGTAGTACCAGTATTTAGCAGCAGGTTTGGTGACAGGTAGGACCAGTATTTAGCAGCAGGTAGGGTGACAAGGTAGTACCAGTATTTAGCAGCAGGTTTGGTGACAGGTAGGACCAGTATTTAGCAGCAGGTTTGGTGACAGGTAGGACCAGTATTTAGCAGCAGGTAGGGTGACAAGGTAGTACCAGTATTTAGCAGCAGGTTTGGTGACAGGTTGGACCAGTATTTAGCAGCAGGTAGGTCGACAGGTTGGACCAGTATTTAGCAGCAGGAAGGTCGACAGGTTGGACCAGTATTTAGCAGCAGGTAGGGTGACAGGTTGGACCAGTATTTAGCAGCAGGTAGGGTGACAAGGTAGTACCAGTATTTAGCAGCAGGTAGGGTGACAAGGTAGTACCAGTATTTAGCAGCAGGTTTGGTGACAGGTAGGACCAGTATTTAGCAGCAGGTAGGGTGACAGGTAGGACCAGTATTTAGCAGCAGGTAGGGTGACAAGGTAGTACCAGTATTTAGCAGCAGGTAGGGTGACAAGGTAGTACCAGTATTTAGCAGCAGGTAGGGTGACAAGGTAGTACCAGTATTTAGCAGCAGGTAGAGTGACAGGTTGGACCAGTACTTAGCAGCAGGTAGGGTGACAAGGTAGTACCAGTATTTAGCAGCAGGTTTGGTGACAGGTAGGACCAGTATTTATCAGCAGGTTTGGTGACAGGTAGGACCAGTATTTAGCAGCAGGTAGGGTGACAAGGTAGTACCAGTATTTAGCAGCAGGTTTGGTGACAGGTTGGACCAGAATTTATCAGCAGGTAGGCTGACGGGTAGGACCAGTATTTAGCAGCAGTTAGGTTGACAGGTTGGACCAGTATTTAGCAGCAGGTAGGTCGACAGGTTGGACCAGTATTTAGCAGCAGGTAGGGTGACAGGTTGGACCAGTATTTAGCAGCAGGTAGGTTGACAGGTTGGACCAGTATTTAGCAGCAGGTAGGTCGACAGGTTGGACCAGTATTTAGCAGCAGGTAGGGTGACAGGTTGGACCAGTATTTAGCAGCAGGTAGGGTGACAAGGTAGTACCAGTATTTAGCAGCAGGTAGGGTGACAAGGTAGTACCAGTATTTAGCAGCAGGTTTGGTGACAGGTAGTACCAGTATTTAGCAGCAGGTAGGGTGACAAGCTAGTACCAGTATTTAGCAGCAGGCAGAGTGACAGGTTGGACCAGTATTTAGCAGCAGGTAGGGTGACAAGGTAGTACCAGTATTTAGCAGCAGGTAGGGTGACAAGGTAGTACCAGTATTTAGCAGCAGGTTTGGTGACAGGTAGGACCAGTATTTAGCAGCAGGTAGGGTGACAAGGTAGTACCAGTATTTAGCAGCAGGTAGGGTGACAAGGTAGTACCAGTATTTAGCATCAGGTAGGGTGACAGGTTGGACCAGTATTTAGCAGCAGGTTTGGTGACAGGTAGTACCAGTATTTAGCAGCAGGTAGGGTGACAAGGTAGTACCAGTATTTAGCAGCAGGTAGGGTGACAAGGTAGTACCAGTATTTAGCAGCAGGTAGGGTGACAAGGGAGTACCAGTATTTAGCAGCAGGTTTGGTGACAGGTAGGACCAGTATTTAGCAGCAGGTAGGGTGACGGGTAGGACCAGTATTTAGCAGCAGTTAGGTTGACAGGTTGGACCAGTATTTAGCAGCAGGTAAGTCGACAGGTTGGACCAGTATTTAGCAGCAGGTAGGTCGACAGGTTGGACCAGTATTTAGCAGCAGGTAGGGTGACAGGTTGGACCAGTATTTAGCAGCAGGTAGGGTGACAAGGTAGTACCAGTATTTAGCAGCAGGTTTGGTGACAGGTAGGACCAGTATTTAGCAGCAGGTAGGGTGACAAGGTATGACCAGTATTTAGCAGCAGGTAGGGTGACAAGGTAGTACCAGTATTTAGCAGCAGGTTTGGTGACAGGTTGGACCAGAATTTATCAGCAGGTAGGGTGACGGGTAGGACCAGTATTTAGCAGCAGTTAGGTTGACAGGTTGGACCAGTATTTAGCAGCAGGTAGGTCGACAGGTTGGACCAGTATTTAGCAGCAGGTAGGTCGACAGGTAGTACCAGTATTTAGCAGCAGGTAGGGTGACAGGTTGGACCAGTATTTAGCAGCAGGTAGGGTGACAAGGTAGTACCAGTATTTAGCAGCAGGTAGGGTGACAAGGTAGTACCAGTATTTAGCAGCAGGTAGGGTGACAAGGTAGTACCAGTATTTAGCAGCAGGTTTGGTGACAGGTAGTACCAGTATTTAGCAGCAGGTAGGGTGACAAGGTAGTACCAGTTTTTAGCAGCAGGTTTGGTGACAGGTATGACCAGTATTTAGCAGCAGGTTTGGTGACAAGGTAGTACCAGTATTTAGCGGCAGGTTTGGTGACAGGTAGGACCAGTATTTATCAGCAGGTTTGGTGACAGGTAGGACCAGTATTTAGCAGCAGGTAGGGTGACAAGGTAGTACCAGTATTTAGCAGCAGGTTTGGTGACAGGTTGGACCAGAATTTATCAGCAGGTAGGGTGACGGGTAGGACCAGTATTTAGCAGCAGTTAGGTTGACAGGTTGGACCAGTATTTAGCAGCAGGTAGGTCGACAGGTTGGACCAGTATTTAGCAGCAGGTAGGGTGACAGGTTGGACCAGTATTTAGCAGCAGGTAGGTTGACAGGTTGGACCAGTATTTAGCAGCAGGTAGGTCGACAGGTTGGACCAGTATTTAGCAGCAAGTAGGGTGACAGGTTGGACCAGTATTTAGCAGCAGGTAGGGTGACAAGGTAGTACCAGTATTTAGCAGCAGGTAGGGTGACAAGGTAGTACCAGTATTTAGCAGCAGGTTTGGTGACAGGTAGTACCAGTATTTAGCATCAGGTAGGGTGACGGGTAGGACCAGTATTTAGCAGCAGTTAGGTTGACAGGTTGGACCAGTATTTAGCAGCAGGTAAGTCGACAGGTTGGACCAGTATTTAGCAGCAGGTAGGGTCACAGGTTGGACCAGTATTTAGCAGCAGGTAGGGTGACAAGGTAGTACCAGTATTTAGCAGCAGGTAGGGTGACAAGGTAGTACCAGTATTTAGCAGCAGGTTTGGTGACAGGTAGGACCAGTATTTAGCAGCAGGTTTGGTGACAGGTAGGACCAGTATTTAGCAGCAGGTAGGGTGACAAGGTAGTACCAGTATTTAGCATCAGGTAGGGTGACAGGTTGGACCAGTATTTAGCAGCAGGTTTGGTGACAGGTAGTACCAGTATTTAGCAGCAGGTAGGGTGACAAGGTAGTACCAGTATTTAGCAGCAGGTAGGGTGACAAGGTAGTACCAGTATTTAGCAGCAGGTTTGGTGACAGGTAGGACCAGTTTTTAGCAGCAGGTAGGGTGACGGGTAGGACCAGTATTTAGCAGCAGTTAGGTTGACAGGTTGGACCAGTATTTAGCAGCAGGTAGGTCGACAGGTTGGACCAGTATTTAGCAGCAGGTAAAGTGACAAGGTAGTACCAGTATTTAGCAGCAGGTAGGGTGACAAGGTAGTACCAGTATTTAGCAGCAGGTTTGGTGACAGGTAGTACCAGTATCAAGCAGCAGGTAGAGTGACGAGGTAGTACCAGTATTTAGCAGCAGGTAGAGTGACAGGTTGGACCAGTATTTAGCAGCAGGTAGGGTGACAAGGTAGTACCAGTATTTAGCAGCAGGTAGGGTGACAAGGTAGTACCAGTATTTAGCAGCAGGTTTGGTGACAGGTAGGACCAGTATTTAGCAGCAGGTAGGGTGACGGGTAGGACCAGTATTTAGCAGCAGTTAGGTTGACAGGTTGGACCAGTATTTAGCAGCAGGTAAGTCGACAGGTTGGACCAGTATTTAGCAGCAGGTTTGGTGACAGGTAGTACCAGTATTTAGCAGCAGGTAGGGTGACAAGGTAGTACCAGTATTTAGCAGCAGGTAGGGTGACAAGGTAGTACCAGTATTTAGCAGCAGGTAGGGTGACAAGGTAGTACCAGTATTTAGCAGCAGGTTTGGTGACAGGTAGGACCAGTATTTAGCAGCAGGTAGGGTGACGGGTAGGACCAGTATTTAGCAGCAGTTAGGTTGACAGGTTGGACCAGTATTTAGCAGCAGGTAAGTCGACAGGTTGGACCAGTATTTAGCAGCAGGTAGGTCGACAGGTTGGACCAGTATTTAGCAGCAGGTTTGGTGACAGGTAGGACCAGTATTTAGCAGCAGGTAGGGTGACAAGGTAGTACCAGTATTTAGCAGCAGGTTTGGTGACAGGTAGTACCAGTATTTAGCAGCAGGTAGGGTGACAAGGTAGTACCAGTATTTAGCAGCAGGCAGAGTGACAGGTTGGACCAGTATTTAGCAGCAGGTATGGTGACAAGGTAGTACCAGTATTTAGCAGCAGGTAGGGTGACAAGGTAGTACCAGTATTTAGCAGCAGGTTTGGTGACAGGTAGGACCAGTATTTAGCAGCAGGTAGGGTGACAAGGTAGTACCAGTATTTAGCAGCAGGTAGGGTGACAAGGTAGTACCAGTATTTAGCATCAGGTAGGGTGACGGGTAGGACCAGTATTTAGCAGCAGTTAGGTTGACAGGTTGGACCAGTATTTAGCAGCAGGTAAGTCGACAGGTTGGACCAGTATTTAGCAGCAGGTAGGTCGACAGGTTGGACCAGTATTTAGCAGCAGGTAGGGTCACAGGTTGGACCAGTATTTAGCAGCAGGTAGGGTGACAAGGTAGTACCAGTATTTAGCAGCAGGTAGGGTGACAAGGTAGTACCAGTATTTAGCAGCAGGTTTGGTGACAGGTAGGACCAGTATTTAGCAGCAGGTAGGGTGACAAGGTATGACCAGTATTTAGCAGCAGGTAGGGTGACAAGGTAGTACCAGTATTTAGCAGCAGGTTTGGTGACAGGTAGGACCAGTATTTAGCAGCAGGTAGGGTGACAAGGTAGTACCAGTATTTAGCATCAGGTAGGGTGACAGGTTGGACCAGTATTTAGCAGCAGGTTTGGTGACAGGTAGTACCAGTATTTAGCAGCAGGTAGGGTGACAAGGTAGTACCAGTATTTAGCAGCAGGTAGGGTGACAAGGTAGTACCAGTATTTAGCAGCAGGTTTGGTGACAGGTAGGACCAGTTTTTAGCAGCAGGTAGGGTGACGGGTAGGACCAGTATTTAGCAGCAGGTAGGGTCACAGGTTGGACCAGTATTTAGCAGCAGGTAGGGTGACAAGGTAGTACCAGTATTTAGCAGCAGGTAGGGTGACAAGGTAGTACCAGTATTTAGCAGCAGGTTTGGTGACAGGTAGGACCAGTATTTAGCAGCAGGTAGGGTGACAAGGTATGACCAGTATTTAGCAGCAGGTAGGGTGACAAGGTAGTACCAGTATTTAGCAGCAGGTTTGGTGACAGGTAGGACCAGTATTTAGCAGCAGGTAGGGTGACAAGGTAGTACCAGTATTTAGCATCAGGTAGGTCGACAGGTTGGACCAGTATTTAGCAGCAGGTAGAGTGACAAGGTAGTACCAGTATTTAGCAGCAGGTAGGGTGACAAGGTAGTACCAGTATTTAGCAGCAGGTTTGGTGACAGGTAGTACCAGTATCAAGCAGCAGGTAGAGTGACGAGGTAGTACCAGTATTTAGCAGCAGGTAGAGTGACAGGTTGGACCAGTATTTAGCAGCAGGTAGGGTGACAAGGTAGTACCAGTATTTAGCAGCAGGTAGGGTGACAAGGTAGTACCAGTATTTAGCAGCAGGTTTGGTGACAGGTAGGACCAGTATTTAGCAGCAGGTAGGGTGACGGGTAGGACCAGTATTTAGCAGCAGTTAGGTTGACAGGTTGGACCAGTATTTAGCAGCAGGTAAGTCGACAGGTTGGACCAGTATTTAGCAGCAGGTTTGGTGACAGGTAGTACCAGTATTTAGCAGCAGGTAGGGTGACAAGGTAGTACCAGTATTTAGCAGCAGGTAGGGTGACAAGGTAGTACCAGTATTTAGCAGCAGGTAGGGTGACAAGGTAGTACCAGTATTTAGCAGCAGGTTTGGTGACAGGTAGGACCAGTATTTAGCAGCAGGTAGGGTGACGGGTAGGACCAGTATTTAGCAGCAGTTAGGTTGACAGGTTGGACCAGTATTTAGCAGCAGGTAAGTCGACAGGTTGGACCAGTATTTAGCAGCAGGTAGGTCGACAGGTTGGACCAGTATTTAGCAGCAGGTTTGGTGACAGGTAGGACCAGTATTTAGCAGCAGGTAGGGTGACAAGGTAGTACCAGTATTTAGCAGCAGGTAGGGTGACAAGGTAGTACCAGTATTTAGCATCAGGTAGGGTGACAGGTTGGACCAGTATTTAGTAGCAGGTTTGGTGACAGGTAGTACCAGTATTTAGCAGCAGGTAGGGTGACAAGGTAGTACCAGTATTTAGCAGCAGGTAGGGTGACAAGGTAGTACCAGTATTTAGCAGCAGGTAGGGTGACAAGGTAGTACCAGTATTTAGCAGCAGGTTTGGTGACAGGTAGGACCAGTATTTAGCAGCAGGTAGGGTGACGGGTAGGACCAGTATTTAGCAGCAGTTAGGTTGACAGGTTGGACCAGTATTTAGCAGCAGGTAAGTCGACAGGTTGGACCAGTATTTAGCAGCAGGTAGGTCGACAGGTTGGACCAGTATTTAGCAGCAGGTAGGGTGACAGGTTGGACCAGTATTTAGCAGCAGGTAGGGTGACAAGGTAGTACCAGTATTTAGCAGCAGGTAGGGTGACAAGGTAGTACCAGTATTTAGCAGCAGGTAGGGTGACAAGGTAGTACCAGTATTTAGCAGCAGGTTTGGTGACAGGTAGGACCAGTATTTAGCAGCAGGTAGGGTGACAAGGTATGACCAGTATTTAGCAGCAGGTAGGGTGACAAGGTAGTACCAGTATTTAGCAGCAGGTTTGGTGACAGGTAGGACCAGTATTTAGCAGCAGGTTTGGTGACAGGTAGGACCAGTATTTAGCAGCAGGTAGGGTGACAAGGTATGACCAGTATTTAGCAGCAGGTAGGGTGACAAGGTAGTACCAGTATTTAGCAGCAGGTTTGGTGACAGGTAGGACCAGTATTTAGCAGCAGGTAGGGTGACAGGTAGGACCAGTATTTAGCAGCAGGTAGGGTGACAAGGTAGTACCAGTATTTAGCAGCAGGTAGGGTGACAAGGTAGTACCAGTATTTAGCAGCAGGTAGAGTGACAGGTTGGACCAGTATTTAGCAGCAGGTAGGGTGACAAGGTAGTACCAGTATTTAGCAGCAGGTAGGGTGACAGGTTGGACCAGTATTTAGCAGCAGGTAGGGTGACAAGGTAGTACCAGTATTTAGCAGCAGGTAGGGTGACAAGGTAGTACCAGTATTTAGCAGCAGGTTTGGTGACAGGTAGGACCAGTATTTAGCAGCAGGTAGGGTGACAAGGTAGTACCAGTATTTAGCAGCAGGTAGGGTGACAAGGTAGTACCAGTATTTAGCATCAGGTAGGGTGACAGGTTGGACCAGTATTTAGCAGCAGGTTTGGTGACAGGTAGTACCAGTATTTAGCAGCAGGTAGGGTGACAAGGTAGTACAAGTATTTAGCAGCAGGTAGGGTGACAAGGTAGTACCAGTATTTAGCAGCAGGTAGGGTGACAAGGTAGTACAAGTATTTAGCAGCAGGTTTGGTGACAGGTAGGACCAGTATTTAGCAGCAGGTAGGGTGACGGGTAGGACCAGTATTTAGCAGCAGTTAGGTCGACAGGTTGGACCAGTATTTAGCAGCAGGTAGGTCGACAGGTTGGACCAGTATTTAGCAGCAGGTAGGGTGACAGGTTGGACCAGTATTTAGCAGCAGGTAGGGTGACAAGGTAGTACCAGTATTTAGCAGCAGGTAGGGTGACAAGGTAGTACCAGTATTTAGCAGCAGGTTTGGTGACAGGTAGTACCAGTATTTAGCAGCAGGTAGAGTGACAAGGTAGTACCAGTATTTAGCAGCAGGTAGAGTGACAGGTTGGACCAGTATTTAGCAGCAGGTAGGGTGACAAGGTAGTACCAGTATTTAGCAGCAGGTAGGGTGACAAGGTAGTACCAGTATTTAGCAGCAGGTTTGGTGACAGGTAGGACCAGTATTTAGCAGCAGGTAGGGTGACAAGGTAGTACCAGTATTTAGCAGCAGGTTTGGTGACAGGTAGGACCAGTATTTAGCAGCAGGTAGGGTGACAGGTAGGACCAGTATTTAGCAGCAGGTAGGGTGACAAGGTAGTACCAGTATTTAGCAGCAGGTAGGGTGACAAGGTAGTACCAGTATTTAGCAGCAGGTAGAGTGACAGGTTGGACCAGTATTTGGCAGCAGGTAGGGTGACATGGTAGTACCAGTATTTAGCAGCAGGTAGGGTGAAAAGGTAGTACCAGTATTTAGCAGCAGGTTTGGTGACAGGTAGGACCAGTATTTAGCAGCAGGTAGAGTGCCAGGGTAGTACCAGTATTTAGCAGCAGGTTTGGTGACAGGTAGGACCAGTATTTAGCAGCAGGTAGGGTGACGGGTAGGACCAGTATTTAGCAGCAGTTAGGTTGACAGGTTGGACCAGTATTTAGCAGCAGGTGGGTCGACAGGTTGGACCAGTATTTAGCAGCAGGTAGGTCGACAGGTTGGACCAGTATTTAGCAGCAGGTAGGGTGACAGGTTGGACCAGTATTTAGCAGCAGGTAGGGTGACAGGTTGGACCAGTATTTAGCAGCAGGTAGGGTGACAAGGTAGTACCAGTATTTAGCAGCAGGTAGGGTGACAGGTAGTACCAGTATTTAGCAGCAGGTAGGGTGACAAGGTAGTACCAGTATTTAGCAGCAGGTAGGGTGACAAGGTAGTACCAGTATTTAGCAGCAGGTTTGGTGACAGGTAGGACCAGTATATAGCAGCAGGTAGGGTGACAAGGTAGTACCAGTATTTAGCAGCAGGTTTGGTGACAGGTATGACCAGTATTTAGCAGCAGGTTTGGTGACAAGGTAGTACCAGTATTTAGCAGCAGGTTTGGTGACAGGTAGGACCAGTATTTAGCATCAGGTAGGGTGACAGGTTGGACCAGTATTTAGCAGCAGGTAGGGTGACAAGGTAGTACCAGTATTTAGCAGCAGGTAGGGTGACAAGGTAGTACCAGTATTTAGCAGCAGGTAGGGTGACAAGGTAGTACCAGTATTTAGCAGCAGGTTTGGTGACAGGTAGGACCAGTATTTAGCAGCAGGTAGGGTGACAAGGTAGTACCAGTATTTAGCAGCAGGTTTGGTGACAGGTAGGACCAGTATTTAGCATCAGGTAGGGTGACAGGTTGGACCAGTATTTAGCAGCAGGTAGGGTGACAAGGTAGTACCAGTATTTAGCAGCAGGTTTGGTGACAAGGTAGTACCAGTATTTAGCAGCAGGTTTGGTGACAGGTAGGACCAGTATTTAGCATCAGGTAGGGTGACAGGTTGGACCAGTATTTAGCAGCAGGTAGGGTGACAAGGTAGTTCCAGTATTTAGCAGCAGGTTTGGTGACCTCCTGTGCTTCCCCTATCCTACCTTCTCTGTCCCCAGCTACGACCACCTGAGTGAGGATGAGGACAGCAGCGGCAGCGAGGACAGCATGGCCGAGCATCCTTATGTTCCCTTGGTGACGGAGGAGGAGGGTTGGAGCAGCCGCTGTCGTAAAATGGAGCAGAGGTTCAAGATTGTCAACGCCCAGAAGGTAGGCGGCCATCTTGTTCCGAAAGGCTTAACACCTTCTCTTCTATATCACTACTGCCTCGCGTTAGAAAAGCTTTTATTGGATGAAGTGTTGAACATTTGAACATGAAATGTGAGGTCACTGGTATAACATGTCAGTACTTTACTTACTGGTTTGTTTTGATCAGGTTATGATAGACTAGTGACCCCCCCCCCTAGTGGTTAAGAATATCACCCTGTAACTTTAACAACACTCTGATGCTGCTCTACAGGTCGATATGACCTGTTCACGCTCTGTCTCCATGATGTCTGTTGCCAGGGTTACCTGGAGGAACTGGTGCGTCTGCGTGAGTCTCAGCTGAAGAACATGGAGTCTGAGAGCAGGAAATTGAAGATTCAGCTGCAGGAAGTCCAGAGCCATAACCAGCAGGAGAAGAGGGAGCTGGAGGCTGTCGTCCTGGAGCTGCAGGAGCAGCTGTGAGTACACTGTTAGCCCGGCCCTCAAACAGGAAGTCACTCTCCCAAAGAAGAAGTTACTCACCTGAACAGGAAGTGACTGTGGCAGTTCCACCTGCCACACGCCTTCCGAGTGGCGTTTCCAGGGTCCTCCAACACAGAAACACAAGACGACTGGGTTGAAAACACCAGTTTTATTGTAGAGAGTGGGCCAGGTAGAACAAGCCTAAAGCAGATGGACACACGTCATGATAAGGGCTCCTCTCCTGTGTGTGTGTGAGGATGGGGGTTTTACCTGTTGATGGAGTTTTACCTCTTGATGGACGTTTTACCTGTTGATGGGGTGTTACCTGCTGCTCCTTAGACCAATCAACGAGCAACAGGTGTACAGCCACACTGATCCTGGGCCCCAATTACCTAGACCCAAGACCGATGTGGCTGCTCAAACCACACCATCCCCACACCACACACTCTTAATGCTCAATGCTAATGCGAGAGGTTAGCGCTTCTTACTGGAGCTTCTGCTTTCAGGACGAGCCTGATTCCATGCGACTCGAACCGTATGACTAAAGGGGTCTCTACCCCCCTAGAGGGGCTGTGGACTCCGCTGGAACCCACCCAGCTGCAGGACCACCGGGATCACCTGGACCACCAGGACCAGCAGCTCTTCCGCAGGTACCAACCATGTAGTTGCACTGGGCAGCTCCCGCTATCCACAAGTAGCAGACTGTGGTCTTCTTGGTTTGTTCTGATCAGGTTATGATAGACTAGCTCTCCATCTAGTGGTTGAAAATGACATCCTGTAACCTGCAGGGGGTGCTTTCCCAGCACAGAGCTGCTGTCGGTGCAGATCAGCCTGGAGTCGGATGAGGGGGCGGAGCTGCAAGGGGGCAGAGCTTGGAGTAGGACAGGTGCATGATCAAACAGAATTACAGATTCAATCTGATAGATTAGATGGAACTGTGTTGGATTTTAGGGTTAAAAACATGATAAATTAGTATTGATTATTTAACAAGTAATATTTCCATTGATTGTCTCTAGGTGGGGATGGCCCCTCCTCCAGCTCCAGGTCTCTGAGCCTCAAGTCCAGCGAGTTTCTGGTCCACATCAGCACTGACACCAGCCCCGCCGTATCTCCCAGCTAGGGGGCGCCAAAGAAGCTCCACCTCCAGCGAGCCCGGTTGAACCTGAACCGCAGACACTGAAAGACAATTCAGAGTGGAAAACCAAAGCAGACCGTCCCTTTAAGACTTCCTGCTCTGCCGCCTCGAGCCGACGCCCCACTCATCCCAGCTGTAGTTCTCACTTCTACTTATCATACTGACGCCACTAAAACCTGCATGTGTCTTGGTCTCTGCATGGTCTCACCAACAGAGCTACCAAGCATGATGACGACGCTCCAGCTCCGGGAGTTATGGACCAAATTGACCATTTTCTGAATTTGCGCAAATGTGTGGATGATTGGGAACCCGGACAGATTCTTTCTCTCTAGTGACCCGTCCTGTTGTTACTGTCCTTCTGAAAACCAGAGGTAGTTGTGTCGCTAGAAAATAGTCTTTATCATAGGGTTGAGTCCAAATGAGACGAGTTCAGTAAATGCTTTGCCCTTTCGAGGACGGATCTGGAGCTCTCTGGTTCTGATGCTTGAAGATGTGACTATGCAAACACAATGTTTTGTTCCAGAGATATAGAAATGTGACCATGTTTGTTCTGCTCTGGTAGATCACTTTAATTCATTTAATATTGACTGTTATTTTAGATTGTATTTGCCTTGAATTAAACTGCCAAACGTTTTTTAATATCTCTTTTCATGGCCTGCGTGTTTCCTTGCATCAACATGCAGCTTGGGAGCCGCATGTCGGGTCACAAATAAAACATGAGCTGAATAAAAGTGGATAATGAGTAAAATGAAGCTATGGGAAGGTTCCAGGACGCAGTCAGAGGGAGGTCACGGCTTAGAACCTTCAACCTTCTCTTCCTATTCTGCAACTGTTTGATGCATTGAGAAAAGTAAAAAGATCATCGTCCAGGAGGCTCCACCCGGTGGGACACTGACCAAACTGACCCCAAAGGAACCAACGAGCTGAGAGTCTGTGACACTCTGAGCACCAGGAGGCTCATGGGAGATCTTCCCCAAAACTCCCCATAGAGGCTTTGGAGAAGCTGGTAAAGCCCAGAGTTCTGCGAGAGCATCTCTGCCCAAATCTGAGGAAGGTGGCACTGGAGACCCTGAACCACCTCCTGGACCTCCTGTTGGAGGATCTCCTGTTGGGTTATTATTATTGTTATCATAGTTATTATTGTTATCATAATTATTATTATTATTTCTATTTGGCAGATGAAAAATGTGTAAACAGGTCAGGAGTCGCTCTCCTCTACCTGTCTCTCTCTCCTACCTGTCCCTCTCCTCTCTACCTGTCTCTGTCTCTCCTCTACCTGTCTCTCCCTCCTCTACCTGTCTGCTCCAGGAGTGGAGCACCTGGAGCCAATCAAATCAATCAGGACAGAGATGGAGCTGAGCAGCAGACACACACACACACCATTGCTTGACAGCTGGCAGCACAGCCCATAATTTTCGGGCGTTTCCTTTTTACATTTACATTACATTTAGTCATTTATCAGACGCTTTAATCCAAAGCGACTTACAAGGGAGAATAACATTGAAGCTGCATTGCGACAGAGACATTAGTGTAACAGTAAATAAATACTGCTAAGTAGTGCTAAGTACTTGTAAGTTAGGAGAGGAGGTACTCTCTGAAGAGCTGGCTCTTCAAGTGCTTCTTAAAGACAGAGGGAAGCCCCTGCTCTGGTGGTTTTTTTGGCAGCTGGTTCCACCAACGTGGAACTACAAATGAGAACAGACTGGATGGCCGTGGTTGTACAGCCGGCAGAGCCAGGCCACGCTCATTTGATGAGCGCAGCATCCGGGGGGTTACGTGCCCGGTACGTGGCGTGGCCGGTACATGGCGTGGCCGTTCATGGCGTGGCCGGTATGTGGCGTGGCCGGTACGTGGCGTTGCCGGTACGTGGCGTTGCCGGTACGTGGCGTGGCCGGTACATGGCGTGGCCGTTTGTGGCGTGGCCGTTCGTGGCGTGGCCGTTAGTGGCGTGGCGTGTCCGGTACGTGGCGTGTCCGGTACGTGGCCCTTCGTGGCCCTTCGTGGCGTGGCGTGTCCGGTACGTGGCGTGGCCGGTACAGGCCGGGACGTGGCGTGGCCGGTACGTGGCGTGGCCGGTACAGGCCGGGACGTGGCGTGGCCGGTAAATGGCGTGGCCGGTAGATGGCATGGACGGTAGGTGGCATGGACGGTACGTGGCGTGGTCGGTAGACTCCTGGTTCCAGAACCTGGAACCAGGAGCTGATTCCAGGATCCGTTTTCCAGAACCCAGTATTTGACCCATCCCCCTGCAGGAGTTGGTGGAGCCTGGTCGACTAGGAGGCCGGCCCCGCCTGCAGGGAGCACCGTGCACCTGATTGGCAGCATGGAGGTCCTGGCGGGCGGCCGGGGCAGTCTCTTCTGGACCTCAGAGCATGGCGCCCCGCTGGAGCCGGAAGCCACATGCGGCATAACGTCCATGTTGAAGGGCTCTGTGACGACGCTTTGGAGACCAGTGCTGTCGGGGTCCGTATCTCCACAGTTACCTTGACCAGACGGGGGCCGGCTCGTATGCAGGATCCAGGAGCAGATTCCAGAAGCCAGAATTAGACCCATCCCCCTGCAGGAGTCGGGTGGAGCCTGGTCAACTAGGATGCCGGCAGAGGACGGGGCAGGACTCAACACAACACAGGACTGGTTGGAGGTCTCGACAGTCCAATTGATGGTGCTGTCATCAGGGAAGGTTTCGTTTTCCAACTGGCCCAAGGTCTGGGGCCGGGGGTCCAAGGCCGCGCCCTGACTCCACCACCTGTGGTGGGTGTTGATACGCGGCTATCGTAAGGTCCCGCCCCTTGCCATGTGCACATGGCTGTGCCAGGGGAGGGGGCTACACACCCCTCAGGATCTGTCACGTTGGTCAGGTCCAGCAGGGTCACTTCAGGGAGCGTCTCGTCCATCAGCAGGGGGACGGCCTGGTAGGGTGTCCTGCTGGTGTCTGGTCTCTCGGACCCTTCAGGGGAAGCAGTGTGACAGCGCTGCAGGGCGGAGCCCCTCTAGGGCTGGGAGGAGCCTGGTCGGTCCGGTCTCTGGGTCCAGAGTCCCGGCTGAGAAGACCCACAGTCCAGGGTCCGGTCACTGGAAGCAGCAGCTGCAGGGATCAGTTCTCCTGTGGTTGTGCGGTCCAGGTCGCTCAGAGAACTCATGGTGGGGTTAAAGAAGGGGGCCTGCGTCGCCAGATCAATCCTGAAAACACGACATAAAAACACGTCATCATCACAACACCACAGGAAGTAGTACACGAAGAAGAGCAAATAGAAAAATGATCAACACGTCCAGGTATTGTCCCATTTCATACCATCGCATATTTAGCAAATCGTAATTATGTGACATTTCTTCCAGAAGTCTACAACATTCAAGAGAAAACTCAAATACAATATTATTTATTAATAGAAATAACAGTCTTTGTTGGTGTTAAGACATGAAACAACAAACACAGGTTGTTTTCCCTTTTCAAACTACAAGTAAACACTCATGACATTTCCCGTTCACAGTAATAAACAAACGCCTTTAATAAGTTCGATTTGACCCTTGACGCTCTCCGTAGAACCTCAGTGTTACGAGCACAGCATCTCGGGGACGAGCTTCTTGTGAACGCGCGCTCCCTGCGCGCTCCCTACGCCGCTCCCTGGCCCATAACCACCTTAAAACAACTGTGACAATTGTATTATGGTCTGGATACAGGCTGCACGTCATTTAACAAATGTACTACAGCACATGAGACTTTGAACGACGGTGACCAAACGGCCCGGTCTGTCCGGTACTGTCCCAGCTGTGTCCTGACAAATACCTGTCCAACACCACCATGTCATTATATCATAACCAATACAATCATCATCATCATCAAAAAAAGCTTATTAATAACAACCAATACAATAATAATAATAATCAATAAAATACTATTAATAGCAACCAATACAATAATAATAATAATCAATAAAATAATAATCATAATAATCATAATAATAATATAAAGCATACATCAGACATTTAAATGTAAACTACGTCACACACGTCAGGTGGCGTCATACCATAGTTCAGCCCCTGCATTCTCTCCTGTCTCACTCCTCTGTTTCACCCCTCTGTCACACTCCCCTGTCTCACTCCTCTGTCTCACTCCTCTGTCTCACCCCTCTGTCTCACTCCCCTGTCTCACTCCTCTGTCTCACTCCTCGGTCTCACTCCTCGGTCTCACTCCTCTTTGAACTGCCTCCACCTCCATCGGTGATAGTAATTCATCTAATGCCAAGAAGAGCCCATTTATCTGATGAATTCCTATAACTTATAATTATTATACTGCTAAATTATAATGAATTATATTACTTTATTACTTATAATTATTGTACTACTAAATTATTATTATATTACTTATTATTATGCTAAATAGTATATATTTAGAATTAGAATTTTATATGTAATATAATATAGTATAAAATCATACTATATAGTCCCCTCCAGACAGGCTGTCAAGCTGCAGGAGCTTGGAATGAACACTCTGCTGTGTGCCTGGATCCTGGACTTCCTCTCAGCCAAGCCCAGGTGGTTAGGGTGGGGTTAGGGTGGGGAAGCACATGTCCAGCTCCCTCACTCTGAACACAGGATCCCCCCAGGGCTGCGTCCTCAGCACCCTACTTTGCTCCCTGTACACACATGACTGTGTGGCCAGGTCCAGCTCCAACACCATCATCAAGTTCGCTGACGACACCGTTGTCGTGGGCGGATCACCGACGGCGATGAGAAGGCCTACCGCTCGGAGGTGGCTGACCTGTCACTCTGGTGCCAGGACAGCAGCCTCCACCTGAACGTCAGCAAAACTAAGGGGCTGATTGAGGACTTTAGGAGAGGATTACAACCAAGGACGCACACGCCCTTGGTGATTAATTGGACTTATTTTGACAGGGTGAGCAGCTTCAAGTACCTGGGAGTCCACATCACAGAGGACTTAACATGGACTTTACAAACAGACACTCTGGTGAGGAAGGCGAGGCAGCGTCTTTACCACCTCAGCTGAAGATATTCCGGGTCTGGGTAAGGATCCTCAAGTCCTTCTCCTGTGGAGCGGTGGAGAGCATCCTGACAGTCAACACCACTGCCTGCTTTGGGAATGTAGTTTCTTGATGAATTTGATGTGTTGATGAAGAAGGAGAGACTGCTGACTCTGACTTGAGTAAAATAATGGATTTATTACAAGATTCAAGATTTTTTTTTATTTGTCACATACATATACATACTTCCATACATATATGCAGTGAAATGTAATAAACATTTATAATACAAAAGAACAGCATCAGACTGGACTTGCCTAGGATGTCCAGGAGAGAACCGAGCCGGGCGGATTCTCTGTGAATGAGACTCAGGCAGGTGCTTTTATGCTAAGCCAGACACAATGTTGACTATCTGATTCCCCTACATAGGTCACCGTTCACGTTTTCACCTCCCTTATCACCGGGACCCTTGACAATGGGCTCTGTCTCTCTCTTGAGACCCCTGGCATTGTCTGTTAATAATTATTATTTTATACAATGGGCACTGTCTTGGGACGCTACTCATTCCCAGACACCTCATATTTCCCCCCTTCGAGACTACACAAAGTCTCGACAAAGACAAAAGTCATTGAACTTACAACGTTAATTGGCTTAATAGAAATCACCTACTAATAAACAGACTGATTATAATATACCCTTCTGAACATACTTAGTCGTAGCAATACAATAAATTTGTGGAGTGTGAGAGTGAAAAACCCACCTGGCAGCTTCCTTTCTTAGTTCTTTCAACAACAATCAAGACAGGAAAATTCTGTCATGGTTCCTCTGCCCCAGGCAACCACCTATAGCACTCCAAATCAATTAACCGCAAAGAAGAAGGGCTTAGACAACTGTACAGGATGTTACATGTAAATGCATACATTCAGAACCTCAGAGATAAATCAAAAATTTTGTCCAAAGTCAGGCTGGTCGACCCATCGGACCTTCCAATGAACCTATCCCTTCCTATCATCAATGTCCCTCAAAATCCTGCAAAAAAATAAAACACCTGAGGTCCCAATATATTCATTTCACCCTGTTACAGAAAATTTCATAGAAAACAATACTAAATCAAAGTAATATGTCCTGCTAAAAATATCTACTGTAGAGTACAGACTTTTCATCAATAATATAGGTTACATTGAAATAAACAAACTCCAATATTATAAAAACCTGCATAACACCTATGTATGTATTGAACTGTTGCTTTTTAACACCATCAATCTTCAATGCTATTTCACTCGACACTCCTGATCATGATGTCCTCATTTAGGGTCCGTCTTCCATTTTCATCCTCCATTTTTCAAGATTCAAGATTCAAGATTCAAGATTTTTATTTGTCACATACATATACATACTTCCATACATATATGCAGTGAAATGTAATGCAACGCACCCGGTGATAGCACACAATAAGTCCTAGGAAAAAGTACAAAAATAAAATAAAATAAAAAGTAGAAAATTCCTTTCTAATAGACCGACTAACTGACTCCTAAAACGTAATAAAGTAAGTGGAATACTTATAGAATAAGATAAAAAATATATAGAATAAAATACAATAAAAAATAAATTGAAATAAAATGGAATAGGTTGAAGGAATATGCCTATGTATATACAGATATGTGCATTTAAAGTGGCATGTGAATTAAAGTGGCATGTGAATGTGAATAGTGTGAGGTAGTGTTTGCGATAATACAGCACAGTATACAACAGTACGGCGCAGCAATACGACATCACGAACAACCCTGAACAGTGACACAGTATGCGGTACAGTATGCTACATACAGTACAGTAGGTAGTGGGGCCTAGTGCATGGCTCAGTTAGGACCCCTGGTGAGGTCAGCGTTGACAGTTCTGATGGCTTGAGGGAAGAAACTCCGTCTCAGTCTCTCTGTTCTCGCTGCGTGACTGCGGAGGCGCTTGCCTGACCGCAGCAGCTGAAACAGTCCGTTGTTGGGGTGATGAGGATCCTTCATGATCCTACGGGCTCTGCTACTACACCTCCTGGTGTATAACTCCTGCAAGGGGGGGAGGGTAGTTCCAGTGGTACGTTCAGCTGAACGCACCACCCTCTGCAGGGCCCGCCTGTCCTGGGCAGTACAGTTCCCAAACCAGGCAGCGATGTTGCCTGTCAGGATGCTCTCCACTGCTCCAGAGTAGAAGGACTTGAGGATCCTCACCGAGACCCGGAATTTCCTCAGCTGCCTGAGGTGGTAGAGACGCTGCCTCGCCTTTCTCACCAGAGTGTCTTTTTGAATGTCCATGTTTGAGTGTTCAAGTCCATTACGCTGTTACGATCTCTGGACACAGCCAACCTCAGACTGGTCCTGAAAGAAAAATTCACCAGCCAGTATCTTGCACACACATCAAATACAGTATAATAATTTCACTTTTGCGTTACGCTTCAACATTATTCCAATATATGATTAACACTTTCCTTTTCCCCCCTTTGTCCATGAATTTTCTCAGTCAAAAATAGTATTGAGTCTATGACGGAATCAGATATTCAGAATGGATATTTCTCTACTAGTGTTTGCGCCTAACTACACACCTCTACCCAATTCAGACCTGTATGCTGACAGATTTTAACAATGCGATTTTTCAGCACACCATTCAATTTTTCACAAATACCTTGGCTTTGCGGATGATAAACAGCTCCTAGACATTGTTTAATTCCCAATTTTTGCTGAATTAATTTTACTGTTTTATCCACAAACTCTTTCCCATTATCTGAAGATATGCGATCTGGAAGTCCCCACCTGCTTATGACCTCACGACACAAAAACTTGGCTTGGCAACTGACTGAGCATCTTTACGCTTGGTTGGACATGCTTCAGTCCACCATGAAAATCTATCCACGTCCACTAATATGTATCTATTAACTCCTACTGGTCTTATCATGTCAACAAAATCCACGACCAACTCACGCATGGGACCTGTCGGAGTTGGAATGTGACCGGGTGAACTCATCACACCCCTCCGAACATTGTTTTTCAGACCAAACGTACATCTGCCTATGACATAACCAATTTGCTCAAGCAAGTACGGTGCCCAAAAACCCATACTCTTTCGTGATTTTTCTTCTTACCTCCCCCCTATCAACATAGGCTAACTGTGCTCCCTGAATCATCAAACCTAGTAGGTCTGGGCGTTCTACCATCAGTCCTTCATGATTTCTCCACATGCTTCTGCTCAAATCCTCCTGCCACCATTAAAGTCATATGTGGCACACTTTTCTCAATGTCACGTTCTTGATCAAGATAATCATCAGTGTTTATCTTCACAGCTGCTCCTTTACTTCCTCATTCCACCACCAAGAATCCTCTTCTTTCGGCTGCTCCACTTAGGGGTGCCGCAGTGCATTATCTACCTACAATTCTTTCTGTTCTGCTCATATATAAACCTTCTCTTTGGCCTTCTTTTCCTCATTGTTCTTATCCACCAACTGTATTTGGCTGAGTTTTCTGAGAGTCTCCTGGTCTTGTTCCTTCCATCGCTTTAGCCCACATCCGTCTGACTGCTGGGTCGTATCCTCCAATAGCTTCGTCCGAATCACTCATGCTCTCTTCTCCTATTTCCAGGCTTCTGTCTTGTTGTCTGTTTCCCAAACGGTTCCCTCTCTTGATACTGCAGCTCTGATAAATCTTTATGGTTGTTGTAGCCTTGCCCTTCTCTATTATTTGCTCATCCTCATCTTTGAAGAGATAGTTGCCCTCCGTTGTCATCAATGGGAGCTGGGTATAAACATCAGTGAACTTCACCTCCTTCTCATAAGGCGGGGGCTTCTTTACAGATGCTGTATGTGAGAAGGTTGCGGTAATCTTCTCCATTAATTTTTCTGCTTCCTTTTCATTTTTCTTTATTTCTTGTCTACTTTGTTCTCTTTTTTCCTTTGCAGCTTCGAACCATGTCTGTCCCTCCTTTAAGAACAGCTGCAGAATGCCAAGTTCCATTTGTCTTTTTCTCTGTGCGTCTCTTTCCTCTTTTTCCTTTCTTTTGATTTACTATATATGTGGACACAAGCACCTACATTGTTTTAATCACATCCGGGTTAAGAGTTCCTTCAGCTGGCCCTGGTTGTTCAATATCAGGCCACCGCTTGCTCCATTTTCCTGATATTTTTGCAATATCTTTAATAAGAGGATTATTCTTTCACACTACATCAATAGGAGTGATTACTTTTGTAATTTTTGTATCCATTTATTTTATTTTAAATCAAATTGATTTATTTAAAAATTATTTATAAAGCACCGTGTAATCACACTCCACCAAAAACAACTGAATTTTCCAACCCCAAAGGAGACCAATAGCTTCCCACTTATGAAAGCAACTTCACTTGTTCATGATCTGATACATCTGATCATACTCATTTATCTTCAATTATCAAAATGTCCGTCAATGTTCACTCTCAAAACAGCCTCAATCAAGGTAAATCATACTCAGAAAATGAAACGAATATTCACAGCACTGAACCGTATTTAAATCAAATCAGTAATACTCGATTAATTAGGCGAATGCCTTGATTAGTCAGTCCGTTGCCAAGTCTCTTACTGACTAATTGCAAATGCAATATAAGAAAAATAACTACTGTAATCCTATATGTGAGAACAAGCAATCATGTAGGTTATAACTAGATGTACACACATATAGGTAAATGCAGGTGTCTATTGAAGAGAGTTTTTGGATAATCCGTACTGGCCTGATTCACTGTGGATTCAGAATTCTTATGCGCTGTCATCCGCAAGCTCCTGGTGTCTGTGAAGAACTGCCAGATGTTTTGTCATCTGCCCCTTGGATGATTCAATTCAGACACATTCCATCTTCTCTGTCGTTCCCTCAGCTTTCACTCAGCAAAGTAAAAGAGAGGAAGAAAGAAAAGACAAAAAGAACAACACAAGAGTTCAGTGTCTTAAGACCACTCTAAATTCTTATACATACTATAATACAATTCAATGAGACATACATTATTAGCTTTTTTATTTCTCGCACATTTGAAATAAAGCAATGTTTACTTTTATTCATACAACGCATTTAATTCTAAAGACTATATTAGTCAATCTAATATCACCTAATTCATTATTTTTATAATGATTACATTTTATTTCTATTTATTTTATTTTATTTCAATATTCATTTATTTATTTTCTTCTATCATACTTCTACTCCACCCCTCTTGTCAGGGGGAGTTGACTAAGTTCCACTCTGTATGAAGCACCACCCCTTGCTCCACCTCTTAAATTAGGCACGGCTTCCAGTTTGCACTGGTCGTCAGCGAACGAACATCCTGTTTCAGCTCCCCGTCTGAACAGCCCAGCCCAATGCAGTTACGCGCAGTCATAAATCAAAGCTGATTCCTTGCACTCATTCCCAGACACTTCAGGAACTGTAATACTCAGAACAGGAGGGCCCTGCAGAGGGTGGTGTGTTCAGCTGAACCTACCACTGCAACTACCCTCCCCTCCCTGCAGGACTTATACTGTACTGCATACTGTATCACTGTTCTGGGTTACTGCATGCTGTACCGTATTGCTGTTCTGTATTAGAAAGAAGAAGAAGAAACAGTCTTTATTTGTCACACAACACACCACGCTACAACACATGCACATGCTTTGGATGGTGGCCATCCAAAGCATTCACATGCCACTTTACTGCACATATCTGTATATACATAATACCCATCCCATAGACATAAGTCTATTCCCTGTATTTCTATCTTATACCCCCACTCTGCATTACCTTTGAGTTATTTTATTTTATTCTATATCATTCAATTTACTCATTGCATTTCAGTTAGTTAGTCAAGTAGAAATGAGGTAGCTATTGTGTTAAGTCCAGAACATACTGTGCGTAAACACCGGCTGCATTGACATTTCACTGCATATATGTATGGAAGTATGTATATGTATGTGACGAATTAACCTCTTGAATCTACTACTAAATTATAATTATATTACTGTATTAGTTATAATTATTATACTACTAAATTACAATTATTATACTACTAAATTCTAATTAATGATATTGCTATATTAGAATTATTATACTACTACATTATAATTATGTTATTACTATATTAGAATTATTATACTACTAAATTATTATATGAACGAACTATAATAATTATACAACTCTTACTTGTCATTGTTATACTACGAGACTATAATTATTATATTAACTATTATATTAATATATTATATATTATATAACTATATATAACTATTACTTATTATACTACTAAATTATTTATGATATTTACAAACTATAATTATTAAATAACTATATTACTCATTAATATACAATTAAATTATAATTCTTCTTTACCCCTTCTTTGTGCTGCTCCTGTTAATCGTGGCCACAGCAGATCATCTGCCTCCAACACCTTGTGTTCTGTGCATCTTCCTCCCTGACACCACCCGCCTGCATGTCCTCCGTCAGCACCTCCATCAAGCTTCTCTTTGGCTTCCTCTTTTCCTCTTGCCTGGCAGCTCCACCCTCAGCCTCCTTCTCCCAATGTAACTCTCATGTCTCCTCCACACGTGTCCAAACCATCTAAATCTGGCCTCTCACTTTTCCACCAAACTGTCCAACCTGAGCTGTCCCTCTAATGTCCTCGTTCTTAATCCTGTCCATCCTTGTCCCTCCCAATGAAAACCTCCACATCCTCAACTCTGCCACCTCCACTTCATCCACCTGCCTTTTAGTCAGTGCCACTGCCTCTAAACCCTACAACATGGCTGCCCTCACTACCGTCCTGTACACCTTCCCCTTCACTCTGGCTGGAACCCTTATGTCACAGATCACTCCGGACACTCTTCTCTCTGCTCCACCCTGCCTGTAGTGTCTTCTCCACCCGCTCCACCCTGCCTGTAGTCTCTTCTTCACGTCTCTCCCGCACTCTCCACTGCTTTGGACGGTCGACCCCAAGTACTTGAACTCCTCCGCCTTCTCCACCTCCACTCCTTGCATTCTCAGCTTTTCTCCGCCCTCCCTCCCATTTAGGCACATGTATTGTGTCTTACTCCTGCTGACTTCCATTCCTCTTCTCTCTAAAGCTGCCTCCACTTCTCCAGGCTCTCCTCCACCTGCTCCCTACTCTCGCTACAGATCACAATGTCATCCGTGAACATCATAGTCCACAGAGACTCCTGTCTGATCTCATCTGTTAACCTGTCCATCACCACTGCAACAAGAAAGGGCTCAGAGCTGATCCTTGATGCAGTCCCACCTCCACTTTGATGTCTTGGTCACGCCTACTGCACACCTTACTACTCTTACATACTTCTCTGCCACCCCTGACTTCCTCATTCAATACCACACTTCCTCTCTCGACACCCTATCATATGCTTCTCTAAATCCATAAAAGCGCAGTGCAACTCCCTCTGTCCTTCCCTGTACTTTTCCATCAGTGTTCTTAAAGCAAACATGTCATCTGTAGTACTCTTTCCTGGCATGAAACCATACTGCTGCTCGCTGATCCCCACCTCTCCTCTTAACCGAGCCTCCACCACCCTTTCCCATAGCTTCATGCTGTGGCTGATCAACTTTATTCCCCTGTAGTTACTACAGCTCTGGACGTCTCCTTTATTCTTGAAGATGGTACCAGTAAACTTCTTCTCCACTCCTCCATCATCCTCTCCCTCTCCAGGAGGGTGTTAAACAGCCTTGTT
The DNA here is from genome assembly GCF_960531495.2 of Zeus faber. NCBI lineage: Eukaryota > Metazoa > Chordata > Actinopteri > Zeiformes > Zeidae > Zeus > Zeus faber. Next base: position 27,968,798 of record NC_137207.1, read on the forward strand.
AGGAAGGCCACTGCCATCTCACCTAAACATTTCCATGCTTCCCCATGTGCACCCCCAGTGGCTAGTATTTTTTGTAATTGTTATACTACAAAACTATAATAATTATATTGACAACTATATATAACAATTACTTATAATTATTATACTACTAAATTATAATTATGATCTCAACAAACTATAATTATTAAATAACCATATTACTCATTATTATACTATTAAATTATAATTATATAACTATATTACTTATAATTATTATACTAGTACATTTTAATTATTATATTTACAAACTATAATTATTATATTACTAAATTATAATAATTATAACATAGTAGTATAATTATTATAATAGTAATAACTATATTACTTATAATTGTTATAAATAATTATAATTACTATACTACTAGATTCAAATTATTATATAAAGAATTTTTAAACTACTTAATTATAATTATTATACTACTAAATTATAATTATTCTATAACTATTACTTATCATTATTAACGACTGAATTATAATCATTTATATTACTAAATTTGTTATTATCATACTACTAATTTATAATTATACAACTATATTACTTAGAATTATTATACTACTAAATCATAATTGATTATATTACTATATTACTTATAATTATTTCATGATTTTATCACTTTAACACAAAACATTTTATTAATTTACGTAAATTAAAACATTTTATTATTTAAACCCAATAAAAACATTTTATTATTTTAACTGAATTAAAACATTTTATTGATAAAAGTTTTGGTTTGAAGCAGTGAAAGGAAAGTTACTCCTCTTCCTCATCCCCCTCTTCCTCCTCCCCCTCCTCCTCCCCCTCCTCCTGTTCCTCCTCTTCCTCCTCCTCTTCCTCCTCCCCCTCCTCCTCTTCCTCCTCCTCTTCCTCCTCCCCCTCCTCCTCTTCCTCCTCTTCCTCCTCCTCTTCCTCCTCTCCCTCCTCCTCTTCCTCCCCCTCCTCCTCTTCCTCCTCCTCTTCCTCCTCCCCCTCCTCCTCTTCCTCCTCCTCTTCCTCCTCTTCATCCCTCTTCTGCTTTCTTCAGTTTCTTCTTCAGTTCAGACATCAGGGGGTTTCCAAATCTATAAAAATCACAACGTGTCAAAACGATCAAACTGATCGACTTCATTGATCGGGGGAAGCTTGGTGTGAGATACAGATGGTGTTTTTACCCATGATGCTTTGGGGGAAGCCATTTTGCCTTTGGAGCATTCAGCTGCGATGCTGACACAGCTTCCTGTGGGAAGATCACATCTTTAAACCAACTCTAGGGTCTTATAAATTACAGTTATTATTATTATTAGTATTATATATTATATATTATTATTATTATTGTTATTGTTATTATTATTGTTATTATTGTTTGTATTATTATTATTATTATCAATAATAATAATAATAATAATATAATATTATTATTATTATGCGAAGGTTTTTGACAGTGTTATTGTGATTCGTATTGATGGATTTATTTTTTTGAATTTTTTTCCTCGTGTTTTAAAAATCACTAAATTAATCAAATAAAACCGACAAACGTATCAAATGATCAATTATTGTTATTGACCGAATGTTTGTTCATCCCAAGTTTCACCTGAGAGGAGTTTCCTGTTTCTCCTTCTTCTTCTGTCCCGTATTTCTTCTCTTCCTCCTCCTTCTCTTTCAACGCAGGAAAAATACCTGAAAGATCAACTGGTCATTTACTGGAAATACAAGTACCAATACAAGCAAACAGGAAGAAATACTGCAGTATTATATGCATACCAAGTAGGTAAAGAGAACAGTTCTCCTTTTAAAACAGTAATACATCTATGATGACTCCCTGTAAGGACCCCCGGGGGTCACCAGACCCCACGTTGAGAACCACTGTACATAGAGTACTCTGAAATGTTATAAATATTAAGTATGAGTAGGATTACTAACTCAAAAGTACACTAATACAAACATCATGACCCAACAGAACTCCTCTAAGATTAGATGTTCCAACCGGGGAGTTTCAGCCTGAGGCCTGGCCCCCCCAATGGACCCCACAGCGGAAGCCCCAGGGTACCCCCCAGGGGATGCCCCAGGGGACCCTCCACGGGGGCAGTGGGCTCCAAGGAGGGTCTCTGCAGGAGGGAGCGGGGGTCCGACGGTGGCCGGACGCTGGGGTTCTTTACTGACATCCTGGACCTCTGGGCGGTGAAGTCCAGACCTGATGAACTGTCCTGAGGCAACAGGAAGTGAAGTCAGTTCCATGTCTTTCTGATCGTAGGATATGTAGGGTAATGTATAGCATAATGTGTAGAGTAATGTGTAGGATAATGAGTAATGTGTAGGATAATGTGTAGAATAATGTGTAGGATAATGTTTAGAATAATGTGTATAATAATTGATAGTGTGTAGGATAATGGATAATGTGTATAAACCTGGAACTCAGTTCCAAATACGCTCCCTGATGGTGAACTGTGCCGGTGTTTCGTCCTCTCTCCTGAAGCTGGAACCGCCAACCTTCTGGACCAGAAGGAGCCCTCCACCAGTGGAACTGGTCCACAAGATTCAGTCCCAGTAGATGGTACTGGACCATGGCCATCTCTCTCCTCGTCTCCACGGTGATGACCTTCTGACCACATCAGCGAAGGAGCCTTTGGTCCTACAGCTTCCTTCCTGGAGGAATTTTCTGGACGAACTGCATCGTGTTCGGATTCTGGAGATGAAGCCCTGACCTGGTCTGGATCACCAGGACCTTCAGCGTCAGATGACTCCTTCTCTGGTGTTTCGTTTGAGGTTCCATGGTCTCTGACATGAATGGGTTCCTTCACCAGAGTCTCCTGGGAACCAAATTGTTCTGCTGTCTCTGTTGGACCATCTGTCACCTGGTGTAAGTCCCGAGCTGCTCCAGAAGATCCAGGACCCGCCGATCCAGGACCAGGAGGCTTCAGGAGAAGGTCACCTGTGAGACGCTCTGTTAGTCCCGTCTCACTTGCTGATTCTGGTTCAGATTCTTCTGCTTCCTGGTCTGAGGAGCATGTTTTGGTGTCTACAGCTTCGCTCTCCCGCCCTCTGGTTTCTATGATGGTTTTAGACTCTGCGTCCTGTGACAGGACAGTCTCCAAAATATCTTCATTCTTCTTTTTTCTGCACTCTGCTGTCTCTGGTGAGGACTCAGAAACCCCCTCTGGTTTTGCTGGATTTGCTGGTCCATCTGATGGTTCATGCCACGTCTCCAGCTTGGTTCCGTCTGAAGCTGTTATCACAGAAGGTTCTTCAGCTCCTCGTCCCTCTATGTCTTTTTTCCCAGATGCTTCCTCCTCAGCTCCATCACCATTGAACTCCTGTTCCAAAGAGACAACTGGCATCTCTGGTTCTGGATCCATGAGTCCTGTCTGCTGAGCCCCGAGTGAATCCATCTGGTCCTCCAGCGAACCATCGACCAGGTCTGGTCCTACAAGGTCTTCCTGTTTGAAGATCTTCTCAGATGATCTAGTCACATCATGCTCTGTAAACACTGTCTTTTCGTGTGATACACTGTGGAGTCCAGCAGCAGATCCAGATCCACGTGGCACTCTGTCTAGTCCAGATCCAAACAAAGGCTCCTCAGTCTCAGATGTTCCTGCCTCATCCTCTGAACGGTCTCTCCGTGTGACCTTCACGCCTGGATCCACGTGTTCTGCTCTTCTATTCACCTCGCTCCTGGTTCCCCGGGGCTCTGCAGCGTTTGAGGAGGGGGCTGGGAGGGCTCCGCCCTCCAGGACCATGGACCCATGTTCTCCGAATGCTGGATGGGGAGCCTCTGGGCCAACGACTAGGTTGTCACAGCTCTTATCGGTCTCTCTGCTACCCACCTCTTCTGGGGACTGGGGGATCCTCTCTCCTCCAGGATCCACTTCTCGGACCCTTGTTCCACCCTCTTCTCGGCCAGGTCCATTGTTGTCTTCAGGAACTTGGCTCGTTTCACACGTCCCCAGGGAAACATCTGGAAGTTCTCCGCTGATTTCCCCTCCATTGTTGCTTTCCGCTTTCCCTGGAAAGGCAGAGTCTATCTCCACAACCCTTTCTTTCTCTGTGCTCCCCATCCTTTCTTCTTTGATTTCAGAACTCTGAATTTCTGGAACATCTGATCCGGTCTTCACTTGACAGACTCTTCCTCTTTCCAGAACTTCAGCCTTCTCATCTCTGCCTCCATCTTTTTTTCCGCATCCAACCTTTTCTTCTTCTAAATATTGTTTCACAACCTCCAGGACCACTTCCTGTTTAGTTACGTCACCCTGCTGTGGACTCTCTTCTTCTATGGTGAACTTCTGTTCCATCTCAGCATCTCCACTCTGAGATGGTCCCTCCTCTTCCTCCTCCCGATTTTCAGCTTCAGCAGCGATGTCTCCAGCTCCTTCTCCGTCCTCAGGGGGCGGGGGCAGTTCCTGGACCAGCGCATAACCAGGATCTGACCCACCCGCATCAGAGGTGGACTTGTCTTCATGGAATCCACGGTCACCTGTTCCTCCTCCTCCACCTGTTCCTGTCGACTGTCTGTCTCTCTGTCCATCAGCGTCTTCACCCGTCTCTGGACTCACGGCCCTGGGGAGGTCCTCTCCTTCTGGCCCCGGATGGGAGATGTTGAGTGGCTGCTCAGCTCCTTCTTGGACACGTGACTTCCTCACGCCTCCATCTTCTTCTTCATCATCTTCATCATCCTCGTCATCATCATCTTCTCCATCATCATCAGCCTCCTCATCCTGACCAGAGAGTTGGCTTTTTTTCCTGCGGCTCTGCCGCTCCAGCTGCTCCTGCAGGAGTCCTGGTCCTGGTCCATGGGGGTCCTGCAGGAGTCCTGGTCCTGGTACATGGGGGTCCTGCAGGAGTTCTGGTTCTGGTCCATGGGGGTCCTGCTCTGTGTTTTCTGCTCTGAGGAACCTCCCTACAGCTTCACTGATGTACCTCTGTGGGGGGAAAGGGGGGGGGGGGTGGCAGATGAATAAGTAATGGACGGTCAAGCAGCAGAACCAGAAGGCGCTCGGTGCAGGGGACTCACCCACATCGTCCACAGAGACCTGGCCACTCTGCTCGGACCTTCAGGATCCATGTTCTGGTTCCAAGTCCAGGTCCAGTGCTGAAAGAGGAAGCGCCGCAGAAAGTTCCTCCACAGCGACGCTGACTTCCTGCTTCTTCACTTTGAGGAAGTAGCTGAAGCACAGATCTACAAACCCTAGAATTTAAACATAGAGCCTCAGTGCACTGCCTCAGACAAACCACTGCCATCTTAAAGCATCACTAAGATCCTGAGAGCACTGAAATAATATTCTGATGACATTTGAAAAAATATTTACATTTTCCTCATAATGCTGGAATGATCTTTAAAAGTTGGATTTATTTATTATTATTATTATTATTATTATTATTATTATTATTATTTGGGATGGACGCTCCCACACCCACACAGTTTGTTTTAAACAGCCTCATATTTTCTCATGATTATTGTCATGATTATTTTACAGATTATTTTAACTCAATTAAAACATTTTGGGTATTTGACATTTTAACCCATGTTGTCGTTCTGTCCGTCCTTAATAAATAGGGTCTCTAATAGGGTTGCCACTGTCCCTCTAAGAAGTTTTTGACGCCGACTGAATCGAGAAAGCGCTATCAATCTGTCAATCATTTCCCTGTGCGGTCCGGGTGAGGTTTCCTGTGTTGAGTCAAATTCAGCCGCAGCCTCCACTCCTGGTGGTGCCCATCCGTCAATTCCTTTAAGTTTCAGCTTTGCAACCATACTCCCCCCGGAACCCAAAGACTTTGGTTTTTCCGGGTAGCTGCCCGGCGGGTCATGGGAATAACGCCGCCGTCAGCATCTGATCGTCTTTGAATATCCGTCTTTCGTTCTTGATTAATGAAAACATTCTTGGCAAATGCTTTCGCTTTAGTCCGTCTCGCGGCGGTCGAAGATTTTCACCTCTAGCAGCGCAATACGAATGCCCCAGCCGCCCCTCTTAATCGTGGCCCCAGTTCAGAGAGAAATCCCACAAAATAGAACCGAAAGAAAGAGTCCTATTCCATTATTCCTAGCTGCGGTATTCAGTGCAGATGGACCTGCTTTGAACACTCTAATTTTTAAAAAGTAAACGCATCGAACCTCGCAGGACACTTGGTTAAGAACGTCCGGGGGGTGCCAAGAGGACAGGGGCAGGGGGTGGCATGCCTCGTGGGGGTAAGGGTTACTAGGTCCGCGTGGCCGTTGCTCGGCCTGTTGCACTCCTGCCTTGATCTGGTTGTTTTTTGCCTATTTCTCCAAGTGCCAGTACATAAACCACACAATAGGCCGAGGGTTTGTGGGACGGGTGGAGTGCGAGCTATGTGGGTGGGGATGTGGCAGGTGGCTGCCATCTTCCCATCACGCTCCTGCCCCGACGTGCTTTTCATCCATCCTGCAATTTTAATACCACTCATATCATCTTAGAATGCATAGACTCATTCACGAATCCTACTCTGAACAACACTCAACCAGACCAGGGTCTGCGGGGCAGGAGGGTGCGACTGATTCGGGTTCAACTTTCCTGAAGGACTCGCACCCCCACACCCCGCAATTTTACATTTACATTTACATTTAGTCATTTAGCAGACGCTTTTATCCAAAGCGACTTACAATTGTTCAAACACCGACAGACGCAGCCATCAGGAGCAATTAGGGGTTAAGTGTCTTGCTCAAGGACACTACAGCATGCTAGCAGGAGGAGCCTGGGATCCAACCAGCAACCTTTGGATCACTAGACCACCAGCTCTACCTCCTGAGCTACCATCCCCACCATTTTAACTGCATTTACCAACAGCACACATTGAGCACTGGGGTTTTCTGGGGTGGGAGGGCGCTGGTGGACGCTACGAGTCTCCCAATTCCTGTTCTAGTCTTGTACTTCCTGTTCCTAGTCTCTTACTCCTTGTCTCTGGTCTCTTATTTTCTGTTCCTAGTCTCCTACTTCCTGTTTCTAATCTCTTACTTCCTGTTTCTAGTCTCCTACTTTCTGTTTCTAATCTACCACTTCCTGTCACTAGTCTCTTACTTCCTGTTTCTAGTCTCTTACTTCCTGTTTCTAGTCTCCTACTTTCTGTTTCTAATCTCCTACTTCCTGTTTCTTATCTCCTACTTCCTGTCTCTAGTCTCTTACTTCCTGTTTCCAGTCTCCTACTCCCTGTTTATAGTAGCTGTTTCTCAATACCAAGTACGCAAAGTCCGGACTTGCGGACTTGGTAGTTCAGACTTGGCAAGTTGGACTGGGGAGTACAGACTCCCGTGGACCATTACCATGACCACCGCTTGGTGCCAAATGCATTGTGGGATACTTGTCTGTCCCAAGTCCACACAAGTCACCACCGATGCATCCTCCATAAAGTGGACGGAGCAAGTCCACATCCTGGCATTTGGACTGGACTTGGCTTGATCAGTACTTTGAATTGGAACAGTACTTGGGCAGCGACTGATGACGTTTCACAAGTACAGACAAGTACACAAGTACAGACAAGAACACAAGTACACACAAGAACACAAGTACACACAAGAACACAAGTACACACAAGAACACAAGTACAGACAAGAACGCAGATTGAGAAAGGGCCAGTTTCTTACGTCCTGTTTCTAATCTCCAACTTCCTGTTTCTTGTCTCCACTTCCTGTTTCTAATCTCCTACTTCCTGTTTCTAGTCTCTTACTTCCTGTTCGTCTTACTTCCTGTTTCTAGTCTCCTACTTTTTCTTTGTAGTCTCCTACCTTCTGTTTGTTTAGCTCTAAAGGTGTATCTCTAGGAGTAGCTCTAAATGTGTATCTCTAGGCGTAGCTATAAAGGTGTAGCTCAAGGTGTAGCTTTAAAGATGTAGCTAAGGCAAAGCTCTAAATGCGTAGCTCTTCGTAGCCGTTGCTCCGCCTGGTTGGACTTCTGGACGGCGCAGATGCTGCGCAGCTCCACCCATTCATCGTCCCCCATCTGTTCCGTCTCATTGGATGAAACAGAAGAAAGAAGAAACAGTCTTTAATCATCACACGACACTCCACAACACATGCTTGCACACACACACACACATGCTTGATGGTGGCCGGTGAAATGGCTCCTCTGCTTTTAACCCATCCTGGCTTGTCCTTCCTCCGGGGGCACAGCCAGGAGCAGTGGGCAGCGTACGTGGACGCGCCCGGGGACCAGGTGATAAGTGTCCATTGCTGGTCAGACCATGATGGTGCATGTTTTTGGTGGGGGTCCTTACTGACGTGAGGTGGAGGAAACCCCATGTGAACACGGGGAGAACATGCAAACTCCACACAGAAAGGCTCCTGTTTTGTTTTGTTTTTGGATGTCAGCGGGATGAGGGTGGAGGCTCCGGCCGGCCCCCGCAGCAGGATGGAGAACACCCCCACCCCCTCGCTCTTTTGTTCACTCTGTATTTTGAGGTTAAATTAATTCTTAAGTAAGGGTTATTGTTCAGGTTTATTGTTGTTTATTTGTATGATCTCATATAGAAATCATGAATATATAAAATATAAATTACGCGCTCACATCGTTTGACGATTATCAATTAAAACCTGTTTAAATCCGTTGCTACGCAACCGTGTTTTTGGGCGCTCGTGTAGTGACGTCACAAGCATGTGACAGCATCCCCCAGTTGCTACCCCCTAACCCTTTTTAATGATCCAGGGGCTGACGACTCTGTCATATATAGAGAGAGATAAGTTAGCTTGTTTGTGTTTTTATATACATATATACATACATATATATATATATATATATATATATATATATATATATATATATATATATATATATATATATATATACATACATACATATGTATGTATGTATATATATATATATATATATATATATACATACATATGTATGTATGTATATAAAAACAGTGAAGTTGGTTTTTAACGTTTGCTTGCGTTAATAAACAACAGTTCCCGATATACAACCCCAAATCTCGCCTCACTCTCGCGAGATTACACTTGAATTTGACGCGGGACTGTTGACTAAGCTAAGCTAAGCTAAGCTAAGGTGAAGCTCCGCTGCAAACAGTGCGTGTCTCGGTTGAACTCCTCGTTCCAACGGTCCAGCTCGGGTCCAGCTCGGCTTGGCCTATCCGGTGAAAGCTCCAGTCCAGCGGCTCTGCTCTCTAAATGGATCCGGCTGAGGAGTGCTCTGCTCGGCTTCTCGTGAGGAACATCCTGCTCACAGAGGAGCCCCGGAGCCCGGTCACTAGGAGGTCAGTACTACTACTACTACTACTACTACTACTACTAATACCTTTTAATACTACTACAACTACTACTATTACTATCTGTTACTACTACTACTAACACTAGCTGTTACTACTACTACTACTTACTGTTAGTACTACTACTAACACTAACTTTTAGTGCTGCTACTACTTAGTGCTGCTACTACTACTATTACTACCTGTTAGTGCTGCAACTACTACTATTTCTACCTGTTAGTACTACTACTACTAACACTAACTGTTAGTACTACTACTACTACTAACACTAACTGTTAGTACTACTACTAACCCTAACACTTAGTTACATTACATTACATTACATTGATCAGACGCTTTTATCCAAAGCCACTTACAATTGTTCAAACAGCGACGGACGCAGCCATCAGGAGCAATGAGGGGTTAAGTGTCTTGCTCAAGGACACTACAGCATGCTAGCAGGAGGAGCCTGGGATCCAACCAGCAACCTTTACATCACTAGACCACCAGCTCTACCTCCTGAGCTACCATCCCCCACTTAGTGTTAGTACTACTACTACTACTACCTCTACTACCTGTTAGTACTACTGCTACCACTACTACTACTACAAACACGTACTGTTAGTACTGCTAATACTACTACTACTACTACTATTACTACTACTACTACTACTAACACTTACTGTTAGTACTACTACTAACACTAACTTTTAGTGCTGCTACTACTGCCATTAACTGTTATTACTACTCCTACTACTACTAACACTAACTGTTAGGACTACAACTACTACTACAACTACTAACACTAACTTTTGGTACTACTAACACTAACTGTTTGTACTCCTACTACTAACGCTAATGGTTTGTTGTACTACTACTACTAACACACTACTAACACTAACCGTTAGTACTACTAGTACTACTACTACTACTACTACTACTACTAAAAAATGTTAGTACTACTAACTGCTAGACCTAACTGTTACTGTACTACTAACTTATGACTACTAACTGTTAATAATAATACTACTACTAGTAGTACTACTAACTGCCCCAATCAGATGCTACTGGAAGGTTATTAACTATAACATTTACATTTACATTTAGTCATTGATCAGACGCTTTTATCCAAAGCCACTTACAATTGTTCAAACGCTGACGGACGCAGCCATCAGGAGCAATGAGGGGTTAAGTGTCTTGCTCAAGGACACTACAGCATGCTAGCAGGAGGAGCCTGGGATCCAACCAGCAACCTTTAGATGACTAGACCACCAGCTCTACCTCCTGAGCTACCATCCCCATATAAATGACCCTATAAATGACCACAATGTAATGATGCAGTAATACCTAGAGAAAACATGGAAACATGTCTCTGCTTCACCTTCTGGACCTTTCAAACTGTCACTTTAAGGGGGCCCCGCGGCGGAGGAGGGCCCCGGGGCGGAGGAGGGCCCCAGGGCGGAGGAGGGCCCCAGGGCGGAGCGTGGGATGACAGCGTGTTGCGGCGCAGCGGCAGGAAGCGTAGGAGCTCCACTGCTCCTCCGGCGCCGCAGAGCGTCCTGAAGCGATGCCTGAAGCACAAGCTGCTGCAGGTTTGTTGTCATGGCAGCACCTGAGACGCAGACGCCGCCCTGCACGGCAGGGGGTGCTGTTCCTACCACGCCCACTAGGAGGCACTAAGCCAAAGAGAACAGACTTCACCGTTTTACAACTGTCAGACTAAGCCCTTCCAGGAGGCCCCGACTGGTCCCAGGAGGTTCTGACTGGTCCTGTGTGTTTTCCAGAGTGCGTCTCGGGCCTCGGTGCCCCCTGCTGGACGCAAGAAGATCCGCACTCCTGGACCGACGACGTCACTCCTCGACGACGACGTCACACCACGTCACCTGTTCAGGAAGATCCTGCAGACAGGTGTGTGTGTGTGTGTGTGTGTGTGTGTGTGTGTGTGTGTGTGTGTGTGTGTGTGTGTGTGTGTGTGTGTGTGTGTGTGTGTGTGTGTGTGTGTGTGTTAAATAGCATCTCTCTGGGTTCCAGAACCAGAGGTTTCTCCTCTCGTGCAGCAGGGACTAGAGGCCAGTGAAGCTGAGATCACCGGCACCAGGTGAGTTTGTTTTATTAAAAAAAAACCCCCCAAAAAACAATCGCTGGGTTCTTTGTGATGGTGTGGGGTCTCTGGCCAGTGATTGCGACCCCGCTGAACGGTCTCTCTCTCTTAGCGGACTGTCCAGTATTGACATGACGCTGGCCCACATGGACACCAACGCCGGCGCCAGCGTGCCGCCACTGGCCAGGAAGCGGCCGCGTCGCAGCCTGAACGCCACGGGCTTCGTGAGGAGGCTGGAGAGGAAGCTGCAGCAGGATGCCGGTCAGGATTATAAGAAAGCCCCAAAATCAACATGTAAAACACCAGTCAGTTCCTATTTAGGATTGAAAGAAATGATTTCATTTAAAAAATGTTTTTCTTCATGTAAATAAGATTGTATATTCCAAAGTAATAGCTTTCAAATTACATCTTCAATCTTTTTATCAGAGGTATGAGTACCACCGTTTGGGTAAAGACTGAGTGAGGGACTGAGGGACTGACACACACACACACACACACAGTACTGACACACTGTGTGTGTGTGTGTGTGTGTGTGTGTGTGTGTGTGTGTGTGTGTGTGTGTGTGTGTGTGTGTGTGTGTGTGTGTGTTTTCCCTATAGAGTGTGAAGCAGCTGAAGAATCGGGACATGAGCTGTGCTCAGTGTCTTCTGTCTCTTTGGGGTAAAATTTATTTACGTTCGGTTTGTAGCCAGAGTCTGAAACTTGTCTCTATCAACAAATGTGATAGCCAGGGAGTAGTAGCTGTGGTAGCTAGGGATGTTCCTAACAAGTAATTTCCCTGACGTTAAATGGAAGTTTAAACTTAGACTAGGGGTGTGTTACTTTGAGACTGCTGATCCTAATAAGTTTGACCGAGAAGTATATCTGGTGCTGATTAGCGAGGGTAGCAAAGTTTAATCGACTAATTGTGCACATCCCTACTGGTAGTCAGGTTGTAGCTGTGGTAGCTAGGGAATAGTAGCCAGGGGATAGTAGCTGTGGTAGCCAGGGAATAGTAGCTGTGATGGCCAGGGAATAGTAGCCAGGGAATAGTAGCTGTGGCCAACACACACATACAGTCGGTCTCTTTTCAGATCTGTGACGCAGAGTCTGATGACTCCGACTGGGGATGTTACCAATGTGACCGGAGGGCTGAGGAGGGTCGGCCATGCACGCTCCAGCCGTGCACACCCGGCGCTCAGTGTGGAGTTTGGTGCAGCGGTGCAACGGAGGGAGATGGCCCAACATCCTGGTGAGTAGACTGCTACTAGCTTTTTAAAGAGAAACACGTGATACGTTAACCATCCAGAAGGGGGCGCACAGGGCGTGATACTTGGTCCAAGATTCAAGATTCAAGATTCAAGATTTTTATTTGTCACATACATATACATACTTTCATACATATATGCAGTGAAATGTAATGCAACGCACCCGGTGATAGCACACAATATGTCCTAGGAAAAAAAGAAATAAAAGTAAAGAATTCCTTTCTAATAGACCGACTAACTGACTCCTAAAACGTAATACAGTAAGTTGAATACCATTCAATTCAATACCATTGCTGTTTGCTACTGTTATTCATCATTGCTTTCATTATTCTCTCTCTCAGATCACTCTCTCCACCAGACTATTGGCACTGAGAGACTTTCTACTTTCGATCTGATTAGTTTGTCTGTCGATGACATCACGGCTGACGACATCAACAATGACACCGCGCTGTACGCTCAGCCTACCAGTGTGCACGGAAGCCTGCAGGAGGAAGAGGAAGAGCCAAGACAGGAAGAGCCTCTAGAGGCAGGAGAGAGCCAATTAGAGGCAGAGGGGCCAGCAGAGAGCCAATCGGAGGCAGATGGGGCGGCAGAAGGGCCAAAAGAGAGACAATCGGAGACAGAGGGGCCAGCGGAGAGCCAATCAGAGGGAGAGGAGGCAGCAGAGGGCCAATCAGAGGCAAAGGGGCCAGCAGAGAGCAAACCGGAGACAAAGGAGGCGGCAGAGAGCCATTCAGAGGCAGAGGAGGCAGCAGAGAGCCAATCAGAGGCAGAGGAGGCAGCAGAGAGCCAATCAGAGGCAAAGGAGGCAGCAGAGAGCCAATCAGAGGCAGAGGGGCCAGCAGAGAGCCAACCGGACACAAAGGAGGCAGCAGAGAGCCAATCAGAGACAAAGGAGGCAGCAGAGAGCCAATCAGAGGCAGAGGGGCCAGCAGAGAGCCAACCGGAGACAAAGGAGGCAGCAGAGAGCCAATCAGAGACAAAGGAGGCAGCAGAGAGCCAATCAGAGGCAGAGGAGGCAGCAGAGAGCCAATCAGAGGCAGAGGAGGCAGCAGAGAGCCAATCAGAGACAAAGGAGGCAGCAGAGAGCCAATCAGAGGCAGAGGAGGCAGCAGAGAGCCAATCAGAGGCAGAGGAGGCAGCAGAGAGCCAATCAGAGGCAGAGGAGGCAGCAGAGAGCCAATCAGAGGCAGAGGAGGCAGTGGAGGAAGATCAGCCCTCAGAGTGTGTGATTGGCTCTGAGGCTCTTCAGGGAGGAAGAGGATGCCTAACTCTGGAGGAAGATCCCATCGCCATGGATACTGGTGAGTCTGCATACCATATCACTGTGGGGGTGTGGCAGGCCCCATTTCGCTGGCAATAGTTCATTTTTTTTAGAAATGTTATTCATAAAACATGTGAAACCTGAGTGAAATCCAGGGTGGCGGGGCACTGGTGGGTTGGTCTGGGGGCGTGGTAAGCCGGCTGGGCCCCCTGCTGGCTGGGGCGCCTTTGCGCAGAGCGCAGGTGGGGGGTGCGGGCGGGGTTAGTCTGTCGCCGCAGATCTGAGCCTGCAGTCCCTGCCTGGCGTCCGCGACCCGGGTTCAATGCCTATGGCTGCGTATTGTGCCTGCACTTGGGTGTGGGTTGTATGTGTGCGCCAGTCCAGGGGCGTCGCGTCGCGCCCCTGGACTGGGTTATGCTCCTCGGGGCTGGGCCTGGGGGCTGCTTTTTCCGCTGCTTGGAGGCGCCACCGCATAATACCTGATACACACCACAACCAACTGGAACACGTCCTGTACACTCACTGGTGAACACACACACCCAGCACCTGCTTTGAACACCCCAGCAGCCTCCTGGTTGCATCCCTCTCCTTTTCTCCCTCATTTGCTGCCATAACTATGACGGGAAGAGGCCACGTGACCAGTTGTAGTTCCAGTTTTCCTGGACTTAATTAATTCTGTTTTGTCGATACATGTTGTCGTCTGATGTTTCTGTTTGTTTTTCCATGTACATGTTGTTGTTTGTTTCTGTTTGTTTTTCCATGTACATGTTGTTGTTTGTTTCTATGTTTGTTTTTCCGTGTACATGTTGTTGTTTGTTTCTATGTTTGTTTTTCCATGTACATGTTGTTGTTTGTTTCTATGTTTGTTTTTCCATGTACATGTTGTTGTTGTTTGTTTCTATGTTTGTTTTTCCATGTACATGTTGTTTGTTTCTGTTTGTTTTTCCATGTACATGTTGTTGTTGTTTGTTTCTGTTTGTTTTTCCATGTACATGTTGTTGTTTGTTTCTATGTTTGTTTTTCCGTGTACATGTTGTTGTTTGTTTCTATGTTTGTTTTTCCATGTACATGTTGTTGTTTGTTTCTATGTTTGTTTTTCCATGTACATGTTGTTGTTGTTTGTTTCTATGTTTGTTTTTCCATGTACATGTTGTTTGTTTCTGTTTGTTTTTCCATGTACATGTTGTTGTTGTTTGTTTCTGTTTGTTTTTCCATGTACATGTTGTTGTTTGTTTCTATGTTTGTTTTTCCGTGTACATGTTGTTGTTTGTTTCTATGTTTGTTTTTCCATGTACATGTTGTTGTTGTTTGTTTCTATGTTTGTTTTTCCATGTACATGTTGTTGTTGTTTGTTTCTGTTTGTTTTTCCATGTACATGTTGTTGTTTGTTTCTATGTTTGTTTTTCCATGTACATGTTGTTGTTTGTTTCTATGTTTGTTTTTCCATGTACATGCCCCCTTACTGTGAAATAAGGACTCAATTTGTTCTCACTGAACGACCTGGTCCTAGGAACTCGGTCGTTAAGTGAGGAGTACCTGTATTTATTGGAGAAACATCAGAACAATGTGTTCGTTATTTTAGTTTATAGTTTAAGGGACATTTTTCAGAAACAAAAATCCTGAATCATGAAGAATAACGCAGCGGGCTAAAGTGGCGCCCTTACAGGTGAATCCAGACTAGCTCTCCATGGTCTGTGCATGAATTTACTTTGGTTTGGCGCCCGTTTGCACAGGCCTACGGTAAGTGGATGAGGGGCGTGTCCACTGGCCACACCCACCCAGAGGAAACCCGCCCACTTTGTGAGCAGGCTTCTAGCTTTTTTAACTTCACTCCCTGACCCCCCGTCCCCCCTTTAGTCCCCCAGGTGGAGCCTAAGCTGCTGCTGAGCGAGGAGGAGGAGGAGGAGGAGGAGGAGGAGGAGGAAGGTCAGTCTGCTTCTGAGCCACATTAACATCCAGGTGGTAGTAGCTTTGGTAGCCAGGAGGTAGCCGTGGTGTCGTAGTTGTGGTAGGCAGGAAGTAGCTGTGGTAGCCATGGCGTGGTCTAAAGTGTCGCCCCTACAGGTAAGTCCGGTAAGTCAGTACAGTGGTTGAGGGGTGTGTCCTACGATCTTCTAGCCACACCCACCCACAAAAAACCTGCCCACCTTGAGAGCAGGCTTCTGGCTTTAGAGGCTCTTTAACTTGACTATGTATGATGTAAACAGGATGTTTGTTGTAGATACTGGTGTTGACCAAGGATGTAAACAGGATGTTGATCCTCCACAGAACCTCCTATGAAGACGCCGGCCTTCGTGCGGCAGAAGATTATCTTCCCTGTAGTCCCTCAAGCTGCTTCTCCCAACATTACCACAGAGTGAGTCTAAAAACTACACCTTGGATAGTTGATTCCTTCACTTTCAGATGCTGGAGGGTGCGTTTCCCAGGAGCTAGGCTAGCTGATCCCACCTGCAGCCATGCAGGTGGGATTTAACTTAACGTCAACATATCAGGTCCCCCAAAATCTGTGGTCTTCTTCCGTCTCATCCTGCCGCAGCTCGGGCAGCCAAACCCCTCGCCCACCCCACCCCCCCAGGAGGCAGAAGAAGCCCCGCCTTCCTGTTGACAGGAAGCCCCGCCTCCCCAGGAGCTTCCTGGTCAACAGGTTCAAACACTTTGCAAAGACCAGGGTGTCGCAGGACGTCGGCCCCGCCCTGGAGCAGGTGTAAGTGTACACACACACACACACACACACACACACACACACACACACACACACACACACATCTGGAACTGTCGTTAGGAGCGGATCTTCAAAACACCAACACCGATCAGCTGTTTGCTGTTTCCTGTTCAGGATGGAAATATTCTTGGATCGACTCGCTGACGACCTGGAGACGTTCGCAAAACATAGAAAGAGTAAAACCATCGAGAGGGAGGACGTTGAGCTGCTGCTCAGGAGGTGTTCCCACCTCTATCTCTACCTCCACCTCCTCCATCTTAATCTACCACCTCTATCTCTACCTCCACCTCCTCCATCTTAATCTACCACCTCTATCTCTACCTCCTCCATCTTAATCTACCACCTCTATCTCTACCTCCTCCATCTTAATCTACCACCTCTATCTCTACCTCCTCCATCTTAATCTACCACCTCTATCTCTACCTCCTCCATCTTTATCTACTTCCTGTCTCTAACCCTCCTCCTCCACCTCCTGTGTTTGCAGACAGGGCTACATCACAGATGAGGTTCCTGTCGAGGTTCTGATTGAGAAGTATCTCCCGATGGAATCCAGGAAGCTGCTCATCCCTGTGGCAACCAGTGGCAACGTGGTCATCCCCAAGATGAGGAAATGAGGTGTGGCCTGTGGTTACTATTACTAGTTATCATACTAGGTACTTTTACTAGGTACTATCACTAGTTACTATTTCTAGGTTCTATTGCTAGTCGCTATTACTAAAGCTGTCTAATTTCTTCCAAGGTTGTGGTGAATGTTAATACTTTGACCCTTTCAGAATGACCCGTCTTTAAAATGTTGCTTGTTTTATGATGGTTGATGTCAATGACGTATATGATTATTGATTAATGTTATTGATGAACCGAGAAAAGAAACCGTTTTTTTCCCCGAGGCAGTAGAAGGTGCAGTGTGTGGATTGGCCAGCAGGGGGCAGCAGTACACTGACCCAAAAATCACAGAAACTCTGTGAAATTCAAAGAACTGAACTAGAAGCAGTTTTATTTGAATGGAGATCAAAGTTATGAATGAATTCAGGTTGATGAAATGAGAATATAAGAGTTTAAATATAGTTTTTTCTTTTAACCAGGCTGTGTACTGTGGTAGTTTTATGTTGTTATTAGTTATGGAACAGGAAGGTGAGGAAGGAGTTAATCCCAAACCCACTTGCTGTTGCTGGGGACGACGACAGACAAGCAAACGGTGTCAAACTACAGACGACAAAGAGATGGATGGACTGACTGGAGCCTGGTGCAGAGGCTGAATCATGTAGCCTGGCATCGTCTGGGCAACCAATCAGAGCGTCGGATGGACCTCCAACCAATCAGAGCGTAGGATGGACCTCCAACCAATCAGAGCATCGGATGGACCTCCAAATAAACCGTCCAGTTTGTTTACTGCTGTCGCCATAGTGACAGCAGTAAATGAACCGTTCCACGTCAGCGGCGGCCATCTTGGTGAGGTGCCTCCGCAGCTCTCCTCTGCATTGTCATCGTATGAACCCCGCCCCATATTAGATCGGTGGTTGTCATTGGCCGACCCTGACGCGGTGGCCTGGAAACCTGTTTGAATGGGAGGGTGGCTAGAGGTATTGTGCAGAGCGGATGGAAGGTGAGCGGCAGGTTGTGAAACGTGTTCAACCCTGTGACGTTCCACTGAGCTGCTCAGACACCACCATCAGAAACAACGTTTATTTACATGACGGGACCTGAGGAACCATGGCAACCGCAAACATGAGGACCTTGAGGAAGCCTCGATGATGTCACTGAGCAGCACCGCTTGTTGTATGTACATCATACAGCGTAGATACTTGATCTGAAGCCTCCTGGAAGCACAGTGAGAAGGAAGCTCCACCTGCTGACGTCCGCAGCCTCCAAGCTGTCTGCCTGTTGTTGGATACACTGTCACTAACAGTGTGACCTTCAGGCTGTTGCTGGTCGCGCTCGGTTTGAGGGCTGAAAATGGGGGTTATGGCTGAAGACCTTGCCTTGTGGCTGCTCCATTTGACCTCTGACCTCCTTCCTGTGGGTCAACCTGTGGGTGGCTGACCTTTTAGCAGCCATCACAGCTTGTTTACCATCTGCTTCTCCTCTTCTTCCTCCTCCGCCCACTATGCTTTGTTCATGATGGAAACTCATCTCCGTCATGGTGGATGTTTAAGAATTAGAAGAGCAGCAGGTTCATCTTCTTCCATCCAGCTGCCTCCACCCTCCCTCCTCCCCTCCATCTCATCCCTCCCCTCACTCCCTCCCTCATCCCATCTGCTTTTGTCCATTCATCAGTGTTCTCCTCTTCCTCCACCTGCTTCTTGTTGAAGCTCCACCCACGCTGAGTGCAGTTTAGCCAGTAACTGCACGGACTAAGGATGTTCCTAATGCTCCTGACGAGCTTTTAGCTAATTAGCTTGCGAGGCTAATTGCCTCCATCACTGGCTCCAGACGCTGATGGAGTTAGAGATGCTGTGTCATCATCCACCCTCCTCCACCCTCTTCCTGCAAGTCCTGAGAGGCTGAAACCAGATCTGCTGCAGAGATTAGATGGCAGATGGACACTAATTCACTGGGCTTCTGTTTTGTGAGAGATATGGAGGGGGTTTGGGTGGAGGTTTTGGGAGGGGCACCAGGATGTTTTGTGTGGAATTTTATGTGGAATATAAGGATGTTTTTGGGAGGAGCAGGTGGAGGTTTTGGGAGGATAAAAGGATGAAATGAAACTGAGACAAATCCTGGTTCATCCTGGTTGCAGCAGGGTGGAGCGTCCTGTGGGTGGAGGGGTGGAGGTGGCTGTGGACCTCCTCTTTTCACTGCTCGACTTTGATGTGTCTCCGGTCCCTGACAGATGATACAGGAGCAGAACCCGACTCCACCAGACACGAGGAGGTGGAGGAGGTGGAGGAACAGTTCTCCAATCTGTTTTTTGTTCTGTTTTATTTGTTTATTCATTCAATAAAGTTGTGTGAATTATTAAACATTGAGTCCTGCATCCTGATTGGTCGACAGCGTTTTTTATTTCTGAAGGACAATGTCTGGTAATAACGGAGTTGAGCACCTCCCGGTGCTCCACCTCCCGGTGCTCCACCTCCCGGTGCTCCACCTCCCGGTGCTCCACCTCCCTCCTGTCACTCAGCTACATGCTAATGCTCACACTATGTACAGCGAGCGCTACGTAGAAACAACAATGAAAGACTAATTGGAAGCTATTCAACTAGACACACTAGTTAAAACACTAGAAATGCTAATTGTACAACTAAACATACTAGTTAACACTAGTTAAAACACTAGAAATTCTAATTGTACAACTAAACATACAAGTTAAAAATACACTTGTTATAAAACTAGTTATAAAACTAGTCATACTAGTTAACACTAGTTGTAACACTAGAAATTCTAATTGCAGATCTAAACATACTAGTTAAAATACACTTGTTATAAAACTAGTCATACTAGTTATAAAACTAGTCATACTAGTTAACACTAGTTATAACACTAGAAATGCTAATTGCAGATCTAAACATACTAGTTAAAATACACTTGTTAAAAAACTAGTCATACTAGTTATAAAACTAGTCATACTAGTTAACACTAGTTATAACACTAGAAATGCTAATTGTACAACTAAACATACTAGTTAAAAATACACTTGTTATAAAACTAATCATACTAGTTAACACTAGTTAAAACACTAGAAATGCTAATTGTACAAGTAAACATACTAGTTAAAAATACACTTGTTATAAAACTAGTTATAAAACTAGTCATACTAGTTAACACTAGTTATAACACTAGAAATTCTAATTGTAGAACTAAACATACTAGTTAAAAATACACTTGTTATAAAACTAGTCATACTAGTTATACTAGTTAACACTAGTTATAACACTAGAAATGCTAATTGTACAACTAAACATACTAGTTAAAATACACTTGTTATAAAACTAGTTATAAAACTAGTCATACCAGTTAACACTAGTTATAACACTAGAAATTCTAATTGTAGAACTAAACATACTAGTTAAAAATACACTTGTTATAAAACTAGTCATACTAGTTATAAAACTAGTCATTCTAGTTAACACTAGTTATAACACTAGAAATTCTAATTGTAGAACTAAACATACTAGTTAAAATACACTTGTTATAACAGCAGACATACTAGTTATAAAACTAGTCATACTAGTTAACACTAGTTATAACACTAGTTATAACACTAGAAATTCTAATTGTAGAACTAAACATACTAGTTAAAAATACACTTGTTATAAAACTAGTTATAAAACTAGTCATACTAGTTAACACTAGTTGTAACACTAGAAATTCTAATTGTAGATCTAAACATACTAGTTAAAATACACTTGTTATAAAACTAGTCATACTAGTTAACACTAGTTATAACACTAGAAATGCTAATTGTACAACTAAACATACTAGTTAAAATACACTTGTTATAAAACTAGTCATACTAGTTAACACTAGTTGTAACACTAGAAATTCTAATTGTAGATCTAAACATACTAGTTAAAATACACTTGTTATAAAACTAGTCATACTAGTTATAAAACTAGTCATACTAGTTAACACTAGTTATAACACTAGAAATGCTAATTGTACAACTAAACATACTAGTTAAAATACACTTGTTATAAAACTAGTCATACTAGTTATAAAACTAGTCATGACACTAGAAATGCTAATTGTACAACTAAACATACTAGTTAAAAATACACTTGTTATCAAACTAGTCATACTAGTTATAAAACTAGTCATACTAGTTAACACTAGTTATAACACTAGAAATTCTAATTGTAGAACTAAACATACTAGTTAAAAATACACTTGTTATAAAACTAGTTATAAAACTAGTCATACTAGTTAACACTAGTTATAACACTAGAAATGCTAATTGTACAACTAAACATACTAGTTAAAAATACACTTGTTATAAAACTAGTCATACTAGTTAACACTAGTTCAAACACTAGAAATTCTAATTGTAGAACTAAACATACTAGTTAAAAATACACTTGTTATAAAACTAGTTATAAAACTAGTCATACTAGTTAACACTAGTTATAACACTAGAAATTCTAATTGTAGAACTAAACATACTAGTTAAAAATACACTTGTTATAAAACTAGTTATAAAACTAGTCATACTAGTTAACACTAGTTATAACACTAGAAATTCTAATTGTAGAACTAAACATACTAGTTAAAAATACACTTGTTATAAAACTAGTTATAAAACTAGTCATACTAGTTAACACTAGTTATTACACTAGAAATTCTAATTGTAGAACTAAACATACTAGTTAAAAATACACTTGTTATAAAACTAGTTATAAAACTAGTCATACTAGTTAACACTAGTTATAACACTAGAAATGCTAATTGTAAAACTAAACATACTAGTTAAAAATACATTTGTTATAAAACTAGTCATACTAGTTAACACTAGTTAAACACTAGAAATTCTAATTGTAGAACTAAACATACTAGTTAAAAATACACTTGTTATAAAACTAGTCATACCAGTTATAAAACTAGTCATACTAGTTAACACTAGTTATAACACTAGAAATGCTAATTGTACAAGTAAACATACTAGTTAAAAATACACTTGTTATAAAACTAGTTATAAAACTAGTCATACTAGTTAACACTAGTTATAACACTAGAAATTCTAATTGTAGAACTAAACATACTAGTTAAAAATACACTTGTTATAAAACTAGTCATACTAGTTATACTAGTTAACACTAGTTATAACACTAGAAATGCTAATTGTACAACTAAACATACTAGTTAAAATACACTTGTTATAAAACTAGTTATAAAACTAGTCATACCAGTTAACACTAGTTATAACACTAGAAATTCTAATTGTAGAACTAAACATACTAGTTAAAAATACACTTGTTATAAAACTAGTCATACTAGTTATAAAACTAGTCATACTAGTTAACACTAGTTATAACACTAGAAATTCTAATTGTAGAACTAAACATACTAGTTAAAATACACTTGTTATAACAGCAGACATACTAGTTATAAAACTAGTCATACTAGTTAACACTAGTTATAACACTAGTTATAACACTAGAAATTCTAATTGTAGAACTAAACATACTAGTTAAAAATACACTTGTTATAAAACTAGTTATAAAACTAGTCATACTAGTTAACACTAGTTGTAACACTAGAAATTCTAATTGTAGATCTAAACATACTAGTTAAAATACACTTGTTATAAAACTAGTCATACTAGTTAACACTAGTTATAACACTAGAAATGCTAATTGTACAACTAAACATACTAGTTAAAATACACTTGTTATAAAACTAGTCATACTAGTTAACACTAGTTGTAACACTAGAAATTCTAATTGTAGATCTAAACATACTAGTTAAAATACACTTGTTATAAAACTAGTCATACTAGTTATAAAACTAGTCATACTAGTTAACACTAGTTATAACACTAGAAATGCTAATTGTACAACTAAACATACTAGTTAAAATACACTTGTTAAAAAACTAGTCATACTAGTTATAAAACTAGTCATACTAGTTATAAAACTAGTCATGACACTAGAAATGCTAATTATACAACTAAACATACTAGTTAAAAATACACTTGTTATAACAGCAGACATACTAGTTATAAAACTAGTTATAACACTAGTTATAACACTAGAAATGCGAATTGTACAACTAAACATACTAGTTAAAAATACACTTGTTATAAAACTAGTCATACTAGTTATAAAACTAGTCATGACATTAGAAATGCTAATTGTACAACTAAACATACTAGTTAAAAATACACTTGTTATAAAACTAGTCATACTTGTTATAAAACTAGTCATGACACTAGAAATGCTAATTGTACAACTAAACATACTAGTTAAAAATACACTTGTTATCAAACTAGTCATACTAGTTATAAAACTAGTCATACTAGTTATAAAACTAGTCATGACACTAGAAATGCTAATTATACAACTAAACATACTAGTTAAAAATACAGCAGACATACTAGTTATAAAACTAGTTATAACACTAGTTATAACACTAGTTATAACACTAGTTATAACACTAGAAATGTGAATTGTAGAACTAAACATACTAGTTAAAAATACACTTGTTATCACAGACATAGTAGTTATAAAACTTGTCATACTAGTTATAACTAGTTATAACACTAGATCTAACACTAGTTATAACACTCGACATGCTAATTGTACAACTAAACATACTAGTTAAAAATACACTTGTTATTACAGTAGACATAGTAATAAAAATAGTCAAACTAGTTATAAAACTAGACATACTAATTATACAACTACACATACAAGTTATACAACTAGTCAATTCGATCTAACTACTAGTTATTAAACTAGACATACAGTTATAGAACTACACATAGTAGTTATAATACTAGACACTAGTTGTAACACTACACACTACTTCTACAACTAGACATAGTAGTAATAGAGCTAATCATACTAGATGTAACACCAGACATATTAGTATACCACTAGACATACTATTTATGAAACTAAAACTGGTATAAGGCTAGACATACTAGTTATACAACGAGATATACTAGTTATAAAACTAGACATACTGGTTGTAGAACAAGGCACACTAGTTATTAAACTACACACACTAGCTATACAAGTCATCAACTACTTATAACACTAGACATACTAGTTATGCAACTAGACATACTAGTTATAAAACTAGAGATACTAGTAAAACACTGGGCATAATAGCTATACAACTACACATACTGGTGTAAGACTGGACATACTAGTTATACAACTGGACATACTAGTTATAAAACTAGACATACTAGTTATACAACTAGACATACTAGTAAAACACTATATATACTAGTTATTAACCTAGACATACTAGTTATACGACTAGACATACTGGTTATAAAACTAGACATACTAGTAAAACACTGGACATACAAGATATAAAACTAGACATACTAGTATAATACTCAACATACTAGTTATAAAACTAGAAATACTAGTATAACACCTGACATACAAGTTATAAAACTAGACATACTAGTTATAAAACTAGACATAGTAGCTATAAAACTAGACATACGAGTATAACACTTGACATACTAGTTATAAAACTTGACATACTAGTTATAAAACTCGACATACTAGTATAACCCTATATATACTAGTTATAAAATTAGATATACTTGTTATAAAACTAGACGTACTAGTATGACAGTATATATACAAGTTATTAAACTTGACATACTAGTTATAAAACTAGACATACTGGTATAAAACGATACATACGAGTTATTTAACTATACATAATAGTTATACAACTAGACACACTAGTTATACAACTAGTCATACTGGTATAAGACTGCACATACTAGTTATACAACTAGACATACTAGTTAAACAACTAGACATACTGGTATAAGACTAGACATACTATTTATACAACTAGACATACTCGTTATACAACTAGACATACTAGTTATACAACTGGACATACTGGTATAAGACCGGACATACTAGTTATACAACTAGACATACTGGTATAAGACCGGACATACTCGTTATACAACTAGACATACTAGTTATACAACTGGACATACTGGTATAAGACCGGACATACTAGTTATACAACTAGACATACTAGTTATACAACTAGACATACTAGTTATACAACTGGAGATACTAGTTATACAACTAGACATACTAGTTATACAACTCGACATACTAGTTAAACAACTAGACATACTAGACAACTAGACAAACTAGTTATACAACTAGATATACTGGTATAAGACTAGACATACTAGTTATACAACTAGACATACTCGTTATACAACTAGACATACTAGTTATACAACTAGACATACTAGTTATACAACTCGACATACTAGTTATACAACTAGACATACTGGTATAAGACTGGACATACTAGTTATACAACTAGACATACTAGTTATACAACTAGACACACTTGTTATACAACTAGACATACTCGTTATACAACTAGACATACTAGTTATACAACTAGACATACTAGTTATACAACTCGACATACTAGTTATACAACTTGACATACTAGTATAAGACTGGACATACAAATTATACAACTCGACATACTAGTTATACAACTAGACATACTGGTATAAGAGTGGACATACTCGTTATACAACTAGACATACAAGTTATACAACTTGACATACTAGTTATACAACTGGACATACTGGTATAAGACTGGACATACTAGTTATACAACTAGACATACTAGTTATACAACTAGACATAATAGTATAAGACTGGACATACTAGTTAAACAACTCGACATACTAGTTATACAACTAGACATACTGGTATAATACTGGGCATACTAGTTATACAACTGGACATACTGGTATAAGACTGGACATACTAGTTATACAACTAGACATACTAGTTATACAACTAGACATACTAGTTATACAACTCGACATACTAGTTATACAACTAGACATACTAGTTATACAACTTGACATACTAGTTATACAACTGGACATACTGGTATAGGACTGGAATTACTAGTTATACAACTAGACATACTAGTTATACAACTGGACATACTAGTATAAGACTGGAAATACTAATTATACAACTAGACATACTGGTATAAGACCGGACATACTCGTTATACAACTAGACATACTAGTTATACAACTGGACATACTGGTATAAGACCGGACATACTAGTTATACAACTAGACATACTAGTTATACAACTAGACATACTAGTTATACAACTGGAGATACTAGTTATACAACTAGACATACTAGTTATACAACTCGACATACTAGTTAAACAACTAGACATACTAGACAACTAGACAAACTAGTTATACAACTAGATATACTGGTATAAGACTAGACATACTAGTTATACAACTAGACATACTCGTTATACAACTAGACATACTAGTTATACAACTAGACATACTAGTTATACAACTCGACATACTAGTTATACAACTAGACATACTGGTATAAGACTGGACATACTAGTTATACAACTAGACATACTAGTTATACAACTAGACACACTTGTTATACAACTAGACATACTAGTTATACAACTTGACATACTAGTATAAGACTGGACATACAAATTATACAACTCGACATACTAGTTATACAACTAGACATACTGGTATAAGAGTGGACATACTCGTTATACAACTAGACATACAAGTTATACAACTTGACATACTAGTTATACAACTGGACATACTAGTTATACAACTGGACATACTGGTATAAGACTGGACATACTAGTTATACAACTAGACATACTAGTTATACAACTAGACATAATAGTATAAGACTGGACATACTAGTTAAACAACTCGACATACTAGTTATACAACTAGACATACTGGTATAATACTGGGCATACTAGTTATACAACTGGACATACTGGTATAAGACTGGACATACTAGTTATACAACTAGACATACTAGTTATACAACTAGACATACTAGTTATACAACTCGACATACTAGTTATACAACTAGACATACTAGTTATACAACTTGACATACTAGTTATACAACTGGACATACTGGTATAGGACTGGAATTACTAGTTATACAACTAGACATACTAGTTATACAACTGGACATACTAGTATAAGACTGGAAATACTAATTATACAACTAGACATACTGGTATAAGAGTGGACATACTCGTTATACAACTAGACATACTAGTTATACAACTGGACATACTAGTTATACAACTGGACATACTGGTATAAGACTGGACATACTAGTTATACAACTGGACATACTAGTTATACAACTGGACATACTGGTATAAGACTGGACATACTAATTATACAACTAGACATAATAGTATAAGGCTGGACATACTAGTTATACAACTCGACATACTCGTTATACAACTAGACATACTAGTTATACAACTGGACATACTAGTTATACAACTTGACATACTAGTTATACAACTAGACATACTCGTTATACAACTAGACATACTAGTTATACACCTGGACATACTGGTATAAGACAGGACATACTAGTTATACAACTTGACATACTAGTTATACAACTGGACATACTGGTATAGGACTGGAATTACTAGTTATACAACTAGACATACTAGTTATACAACTGGACATACTAGTATAAGACTGGACATACTAATTATACAACTAGACATAATAGTATAAGACTGGACATACTAGTTATACAACTCAACATACTAGTTATACAACTAGACATACTGGTATAAGACTGGACATACTAGTTATACAACTAGACATACTGGTATAAGACTGGACATACTAGTTATACAACTAGACATACTAGTTATACAACAAGACATACTGGTATAAGACTGGACATACTAATTATACAACTAGACATACTAGTTATACAACTGGACATACTGGTATAAGACTGGACATACTAGTTATACAACTAGACATACTGGTATAAGACTGGACATACTAGTTATACAACTAGACATACTAGTTATACAACAAGACATACTGGTATAAGACTGGACATACTAATTATACAACTAGACATACTGGTATAAGACTGGACATACTAGTTCTACAACTAGACAAACTGGTATAAGACTGGACATACTAGATATACAACTAGACATACTAGTTATACAACGAGACATAATAGTTATACAACTACACATACTGGTATAAGACTGGACATACTAGTTATACAACTAGACATACTGGTATAAGACTGGACATACTAGTTATACAACTAGACATACTGGTATAAGACTGGACATACTAGTTATACAACTAGACATACTAGTTATACAACAAGACATACTAGTTATACAACTAGACATAATAGTATAAGACTGGACATACTAGTTATACAACTCAACATACTAGTTATACAACTAGACATACTGGTATAAGACTGGACATACTAGTTATACAACTAGACATACTGGTATAAGACTGGACATACTAGTTATACAACTAGACATACTAGTTATACAACAAGACATACTGGTATAAGACTGGACATACTAATTATACAACTAGACATACTGGTATAAGACTGGACATACTAGTTCTACAACTAGACAAACTGGTATAAGACTGGACATACTAGTTATACAACTAGACATACTGGTATAAGACTGGACATACTAGTTATACAACTAGACATACTGGTATAAGACTGGACATACTAGTTATACAACTAGACATACTGGTATAAGACTGGACATACTAGTTATACAACTAGACATACTGGTATAAGACTGGACATACTAGTTATACAACTAGACATACTAGTTATACAACAAGACATACTGGTATAAGACTGGACATACTAATTATACAACTAGACATACTGGTATAAGACTGGACATACTAGTTCTACAACTAGACAAACTGGTATAAGACTGGACATACTAGTTATACAACTAGACATACTAGTTATACAACGAGACATAATAGTTATACAACTACACATACTGGTATAAGACTGGACATACTAGTTATACAACTAGACATACTGGTATAAGACTGGACATACTAGTTATACAACTAGACATACTAGTTATACAACAAGACATACTAGTTATACAACTACACATATTGGTATAAGACTGGACATACTAGTTATACAACTAGACATACTGGTATAAGACTGGACATACTAGTTATACAACTAGACATACTGGTATAAGACTGGACATACTAGTTATACAACTAGACATACTAGTTATACAACAAGACATACTGGTATAAGACTGGACATACTAATTATACAACTAGACATACTAGTTATACAACTAGACATACTGGTATAAGACTGGACATACTAGTTATACAACTAGACATACTAGTTATACAACTAGACATACTGGTATAAGACTGGACATACTAGTTATACAACTAGACATACTGGTATAAGACTGGACATACTAATTATACAACTAGACATACTGGTATAAGACTGGACATACTAGTTATACAACTAGACATACTGGTATAAGACTGGACATACTAGTTATACAACTAGACATACTGGTATAAGACTGGACATACTAGTTATACAACTAGACATACTAGTTATACAACAAGACATACTAGTTATACAACTAGACATAATAGTATAAGACTGGACATACTAGTTATACAACTCAACATACTAGTTATACAACTAGACATACTGGTATAAGACTGGACATACTAGTTATACAACTAGACATACTGGTATAAGACTGGACATACTAGTTATACAACTAGACATACTGGTATAAGACTGGACATACTAGTTATACAACTAGACATACTAGTTATACAACAAGACATACTGGTATAAGACTGGACATACTAATTATACAACTAGACATACTGGTATAAGACTGGACATACTAGTTCTACAACTAGACAAACTGGTATAAGACTGGACATACCAGTTATACAACTAGACATACTGGTATAAGACTGGACATACTAGTTATACAACTAGACATACTGGTATAAGACTGGACATACTAGTTATACAACTAGACATACTGGTATAAGACTGGACATACTAGTTATACAACTAGACATACTGGTATAAGACTGGACATACTAGTTATACAACTAGACATACTAGTTATACAACAAGACATACTGGTATAAGACTGGACATACTAATTATACAACTAGACATACTGGTATAAGACTGGACATACTAGTTCTACAACTAGACAAACTGGTATAAGACTGGACATACTAGTTATACAACTAGACATACTAGTTATACAACGAGACATAATAGTTATACAACTACACATACTGGTATAAGACTGGACATACTAGTTATACAACTAGACATACTGGTATAAGACTGGACATACTAGTTATACAACTAGACATACTAGTTATACAACAAGACATACTAGTTATACAACTACACATATTGGTATAAGACTGGACATACTAGTTATACAACTAGACATACTGGTATAAGACTGGACATACTAGTTATACAACTAGACATACTGGTATAAGACTGGACATACTAGTTATACAACTAGACATACTAGTTATACAACAAGACATACTGGTATAAGACTGGACATACTAATTATACAACTAGACATACTAGTTATACAACTAGACATACTGGTATAAGACTGGACATACTAGTTATACAACTAGACATACTAGTTATACAACTAGACATACTGGTATAAGACTGGACATACTAGTTATACAACTAGACATACTGGTATAAGACTGGACATACTAGTTCTACAACTAGACATACTGGTATAAGACTGGACATACTAGTTATACAACTAGACATACTAGTTATACAACGAGACATAATAGTTATACAACTAGACATACTGGTATAAGACTGGACACACTGACCTGGGTTATTTACAGATAACCAGCGGCTGGACAGTCTCTACTTGTTAGTTACTGTTCAACATTCTGCCGGCTGAATTAAATTGTCCTGCGGGCAGGATGTGGTACACGGGCCTGCGGTTGGAGCCCCCTCCTGTGAAGGACGTAATGAAGCTGAGCAGGAAACAGCTGCACCACCCGACCACATGCTTTCCCTCCGTCACATCCCTCCATCCTGCTCAGCTGCTTGCAGGTACAAGTAGCCATAGAAGCTGAAGGAGGATGGAGCGATGGAGGGATGATGGAAGGATAGAGGAGAGAGGTGGAGGGACAGATGATGAAGGGATGATGGGGGGATAGAGGAGGAGAGAGATGGAAGGACAGATGGATGGAGGGATGATGGGAGGATAGAGGAGGATAGAGGTGGAGGCATAGATGGATGGAGGGATGATGAAGGATAGAGGTGGAGGGACAGATGGATGGAGGGATGATGAAAGGATAGAGGAGGAGAGAGGTGGAGGGACAGATGGAGGGAGGGATGATGGAAGGATAGAGGAGGAGAGAGATGGATGGACAGATGGATGAAGGATAGAGGTGGAGGGACAGAAGATGGAGGGATAGATGGAGGCATACATACGATACAAACATACATACATACATACATACATACATACATACATACATACATACATAGATACATACGTTAATACATAGATACATACATTAATACATACATATATACATACATACATACATTCATACATACATACATACATTAATACATACATATATACATACTACTTACATACATACATACATAGATAGATACATACGATACGATACAAACATACATACATACATTAATACATACATACATACATATATACATACATACATACATATATACATATATACATACATATATACATATATACATACATACATATATACATATATACATATAGACATACTACTTACATACATACATACATACATACTACTTACATACATACATACATACATACATATATACATACATACATACATATATACATACTACTTACATACATATAGACATACTACTTACATACATACATACATATTTACATACAAACTACATACATACATGCATTGTACTGCTGCCTCACAGCAAGAAGGTCCTGGGTTCGATTCCCGCCTGGGGCGCTGTTGGCACCGTGCTCCTGTGGGTTATCTCCCAATGGATGGACCCTCGTCACCAGGTCCACGGGCGTCGTCGAACGCTGCCCCCTGCTGCTGGCTGCCCCCCCGGAGGAAGCACCAGCCAGGATGGAGAAATGCAGAGGAAGCATTTCACCAGCACCACCCAAAGCATGTGTGTGTGGTGTAGTGCGGTGTAGTGTGGTGTAGTGCGGTGTAGTGTGGTGCTGTGTGACGACTAAAGATTGTTCTTCTTCTCTTCTGTTCTATGTACATTACAGACTACATTCATAAATACATACTACATACAAATGTACATACACACATACTACTTACAGACTACATACAGACATACAAACATACTTCCTACATACATACTACTTACATAGATACTACTTACAGACTACATGGATAGATACATACATACATACATACATACATACGTACATACATACATACATACATACATACATACGTACATACATACGTACATACATACATACATACATACATACGTACATACATACATACATACATACATACATACGTACATACATACATACATACATACATACATACATACATACGTACATACATACGTACATACATACATACGTACATACATACGTACATACATACATACGTACATACATACGTACATACATACATACATACGTACATATATACATACGTACATACATACATACATACGTACATACATACATTACTATGTTGATATATATATATATATATATATATATATATATATATATATATATATATATATATATCAACATAGTAATTGTCCCTTTAGGCAATTTTCCATGTAGCATATTTTGACATTTTTCAGCATACATACATACAGTATGTACGTATGTATGTACGTTTGTATGTACGTATGTATGTATGTACGTATGTACGTACGTATGTATTTGGTATGTACCTATGTATGTATGTATGTATGTATGTATGTATCTATGTATGTATGTATGTACCTATGTATGTATGTATGTATGTATGTATGTATCTATGTATGTATGTATGTACCTATGTATGTATGTATGTATGTATGTATGTATGTATGTATGTATCTATGTATGTATGTATGTATGTATGTATCTATGTATGTATGTATGTACCTATGTATGTATGTATGTATGTATGTACGTATGTATGTATGTGTGTATGTATGTATGTATGAATGTATGTACCTATGTATGTATGTATGTATGTATGTATGTACGTATGTATGTATGTATGTACCTATGTATGTATGTATGTATGTATG
>NC_137207.1:28007234-28009734 GCF_960531495.2 Zeus faber
TACATCCATGTTACATCCATGTTACACACAGGTTACATCAATGTTACATCCATGTTGTACGCATGTTACATCCATGTTACATGCAGCTAACAGCCAGGTTACATGCATGTTACATGCAGCTTACAACCAGGTTACATGCATGTTACATGCATGTTACATCCATGTTACATGTAGGTTAGATCCATGTTACATACATGTTACATGCATGTTACATTCAGCTTACAACCATGTTACATGCATGTTAATGTGTGTTACATCCATGTTACATGTAGGTTACATCCATGTTACATCCATGTTACACGCATGTTGCATCCATGTTACACGCATGTTACATCCATGTTACATGCATGTTACATGCATGTTACATCCATGTTACATGCATGTTACATCCATGTTACATGTAGGTTACAACCATGTTACACCCATGTTACACGCATGTTACATGTAGGTTACATCCATGTTACATGTACGTTACATCCATGTTACAACCATGTAACATGCATGTTACATCCATGTTACATGTAGGTTACATCCATGTTACATCTTTGTTACTTCCAAGTTACACACATGTTACATCCATGTAATATCCATGTAATATCCATGTTATATCCATGGTACACGCATGTTTCATCCATGTTGCACGCAGGTTACATCCATGTTACACACATGTTACATCCATGTTACACGCAGGTTACATCCATGTTACACGCAGGTGACATCTATGTTGTATGCATGTTACATCCATGTTACATCCATGTTACATCCATGTTACACACAGGTTACATCAATGTTACATCCATGTTGTACGCATGTTACATCCATGTTACATCCATGTTACATGCAGCTAACAGCCAGGTTACATGCATGTTACATGCAGCTTACAACCAGGTTACATGCATGTTACATGCATGTTACATCCATGTTACATGTAGGTTAGATCCATGTTACATACATGTTACATGCATGTTACATTCAGCTTACAACCATGTTACATGCATGTTAATGTGTGTTACATCCATGTTACATGTAGGTTACATCCATGTTACATCCATGTTACATGCATGTTACATGCATGTTACATCCATGTTACATGTAGGTTACAACCATGTTACACCCATGTTACACGCATGTTACATGTAGGTTACATCCATGTTACATCCATGTTACACGCATGTTACATCCATGTTACATGTACGTTACATCCATGTTACAACCATGTAACATGCATGTTACATCCATGTTACATGTAGGTTACATCCATGTTACATCTTTGTTACTTCCAAGTTACACACATGTTTAAGTGCTACAGTCGGCAGTTACAGCCTTCATGCTCGTAACTTGTTAGTGTTGTTCAAACAGAAAGTTGTGAAATAGCGCCCCCCTGTGGTTAAATGTGTCAGTTTGCTGTTAGTCATTATTATTATTATTATTATTGTTATTATTATTAGAGACAAACATGCTTTGTGGATTAAACCTTACAAGAGGTGTAGCAACGTAGATCCATGTCACACAGAGTGTGCTGGCTGCTGTAGTGCCTCTGAGCAAGAAACTGAGCTTCAGCCGAACCTGATGAAATGTTTTAAATGAACTATTTCACTGGAATCTAGGAAACGAGTTTCACTTCAAGTCTTTCAACTGGAAAGAGAGACATGGACACATGGAGACATGGAGACATGGAGACATGGAGACATGGAGACATGGACGCATGAAGACATGGAGGCATGGAGACATGGATACATGGAGACATGGAGACATGGATACATGGAGACATGGAGACATGGATACATGGAGACATGGAGACATGGAGACATGGACACATGGAGACATGGAGACATGGAGACATGGAGACATGGAGACATGGACACATGAAGACATGGAGGCATGGAGACATGGAGACATGGAGACATGGAGACATGGAGCCATGGAGACATGGAGACATGGAGACATGGAGGCATGGAGACATGGCGACATGGAGACATGAAGACATGAAGACATGGAGACATGAAGACATGGAGACATGGAGACATGAAGACATGGAGGCATGAAGACATGGAGGCACGGAGACACGGATACATGGAGACATGGAGACATGGTCACATGAAGACATGGAGACATGGATACATGAAGACATGGAGACATGAAGACATGGAGGCACGGAGACACGGATACACGGAGACATGAAGACATGGAGACATGGAGACATGAAGACATGAAGACATGGAGACATGGAGACATGAAGACATGGAGGCATGAAGACATGGAGGCACGGAGACACGGATACATGGAGACATGGAGACATGGTCACATGAAGACATGGAGACATGGATACATGAAGACATGGAGACATGAAGACATGGAGGCACGGAGACACGGATACACGGAGACATGGAGACATGGTCACATGAAGACATGGAGACATGGATACATGGAGACATGGAGACATGGACGCATGAAGACATGAAGACATGGAGACATGGACACATGAAGACATGGAGGCATG
>NC_137207.1:28019734-28024734 GCF_960531495.2 Zeus faber
TCCACCCAGGAATTCCTCTGGGGGCATCGAACATTCCTGCAGAGCGGCACAACACTCCAGGAGGCTGAAGTCATCTGGGAGTTTACCAAGCCAGGGTAGAAGCTTCCGGAACAAAGCTGGCATTATGTGTAGGAGGAGGGGGTAGAGGAGGAGAAGGTGGAGGAGGAGGTGGTGGACATGATGGACGGAGCTCCATCACCCACAGAACCACAGAGGGATTGTGAGGACACTGTCTTCTATGGTTCACAGCCATTAATGTGCTCATGATCTGACAGAGAAATGCAGCTAAAGCGGCTTATCTGTCCTACATCTGTCTGTCTCACTGTCTGACTGTCTCTTTGCCTGTCTGTCTGTCTGTCATGCCAGTGTATATATATATACAGTATATGCTGCCCCATAACCCAATCACATCCTCAATACCCCAATCACATCCTCAATACCCCAAGCATATCCTCAATCACATCGTCAATACCCCAATCACATCCTCAATCACATCGTCAATACCCCAATCACATCCTCAATCACATCGTCAAAACCCCAATCACATCGTCAATACCCCAATCACATCCTCAATCACATCGTCAAAACCCCAATCACATCCTCAATACCCCAATCACATCATCAATCACATCGTCAATAACCCAAGTACATCCTCAATTCCCCAACCACATCGTCAATACCGCAATCACATCCTCAATACCCCAATCACATCATCAATCACATCCTCAATACCCCAATCACATCCACAGTGGTTAAAAACACATCTTATTTGTGGTGCAACAGACTCAGAAAACATTTATTTTCACTTTACAGGTACTTTAAATAAATGTAAAACTTCCAATAATTGTGGGACGGTAGTTATTTTGATTTAAACTGCTTCATGAAAATGTAAAACTGTACGGAAATCCTTGACAGGGCTATAGCCCTGGCAAACCCCCGTCAGCGCCAACTGGGATTTGAAAAATAATGGAAATTGTTTGGCGGGGGGGGTGTTGCAACGAGGCTCGTTTGAATAGAAGGTGGCCAATTTTGCACCAAATCTGTGAATTATACCTCAATCAAATACGTGAGACCACCGGGACGCTGGGTGCGTGGCAGTGCAGTTAACGGTGCATTTCACCGTTTTCGGTGCTTTGTGAATAAGACGCTTTCTCTGTAATTTGCGGCGGATTAGCGGCTGCAAAAGCTGCACCGGCATTTCGGGAATTGGCCTCTGAGCCATGGAGGTCAACCTCCATCCTCCGAGTGGGTGAGCTGCCAAGGTGAGGCGCCCATTCTACTCCTCATGAGCAGTTTGGGGTTTGCTGCCTTTCTCAAGGACACTTCAACATAGTGCCAGGAATCAAACCAGCAACCCTCCGATCACTAATCGTTTACACAGACCTCAACTCACATGTACTATGATGA
Source organism: Zeus faber (assembly GCF_960531495.2). Classification (NCBI taxonomy): domain Eukaryota; kingdom Metazoa; phylum Chordata; class Actinopteri; order Zeiformes; family Zeidae; genus Zeus; species Zeus faber. Next base: position 28,021,142 of record NC_137207.1, read on the forward strand.
ACAGTGACCTCACCACATCATTCCCATCATGCACTGCTGTGATGACATCCAGAGAGACACAAAGGAACATCTGTAGGACAAGATGGACGTCCTCCTCAATGACCTCCTTGTGAGATCTGATCAGAACATAATGGGGGGGCAGAGTGATGGTCTCACCCCCGGGGTCCCTGGGGGTCCGGGACCCGACCCGGGGACCCCCAGCACCCAGCAACAGTGGACCCTCAGAGTCCCAGTGGGAGATGCGATGGACGAGATAAGACGATGAGACTGTGCCCAGTGTGGCTTCTACTGGGACAATAACCGACTGTTTAGAACAACCCAGTACAACCAGTCTGCTACTGGTAGACAACCAGTCTGCTACTGGTAGACAACCAGTCTGCTACTGCTGGACAGCCAGTCTGCTACTGGTAGACAACCAGTCTGCTACTGGTGGACAGCCAGTCTTCTACTGGTAGACAACCAGTCTGCTACTGCTGGACAGCCAGTCTGCTACTGGTAGACAACCAGTCTGCTACTGGTGGACAACCAGTCTGGTACTGGTGGACAACCAGTCTGCTACTACTGGACAACCAGTCTGCTACTGCTGGACAACCAGTCTGATACTGGTATACAACCAGTCTGCTACTGGTGGACAAGCAGTCTGCTACTGGTGGACAAGCAGTCTGCTTCTACTGGACAACCAGTCTGGTACTGGTGGACAACCAGTCTGCTACTGCTGGACAACCAGTCTGCTACTGGTGACAACCAGTCTGCTACTTGTGGACAATCAGTCTGCTACTGGTGGACAACCAGTCTGCTACTGCTAGACAGCCAGTCTGCTACTGGTGGACAACCAGTCTGGTACTGGTGGACAACCAGTCTGCTACTACTGGACAACCAGTCTGCTACTGGTGGACAAGCAGTCTGCGACTGGTGGACAACCAGTCTGCTACTGCTGGAAAACCAGTCTGCTACTGCTGGACAACCAGTCTGCTACTGGTATACAACCAGTCAGCTACTGGTGGACAAGTAGTCTGCTGCTGGTGGACAAGCAGTCTGCTGCTGGTGGACAACTAGTCTGCTACTACTGGACAACCAGTCTGCTACTGGTGGACAACTAGTCTGCTACTACTGGACAACCAGTCTGCTACTGGTGGACAAGCAGTCTGCGACTGGTGGACAACCAGTCTGCTACTGCTGGAAAACCAGTCTGCTACTGCTGGACAACCAGTCTGCTACTGGTATACAACCACTCAGCTACTGGTGGACAAGTAGTCTGCAGCTGGTGGACAAGCAGTCTGCTGCTGGTGGACAACCAGTCTGGTACTAGTGGACAACTAGTCTGCTACTACTGGACAAGCAGTCTGCTACTGGTGGACAAGCAGTCTGCTGCTGGTGGACAACCAGTCTGGTACTAGTGGACAACTAGTCTGCTACTTCTGGACAAGCAGTCTGCTACTAGTGGACAACCAGTCTGGTACTGGTGGACAAGCAGTCTGCTACTTGTGGACAACCAGTCTGCTACCGCTGGACAAGCAGTCTGCTACTGGTGACAACCAGTCTGCTACTTGTGGACAACCAGTCTGCTACTGGTGGACAACCAGTCTGGTACTGGTGGACAACTAGTCTGCTACTACTGGACAACCAGTCTGCTACTGGTGGACAAGCAGTCTGCTACTGGTGGACAAGCAGTCTGCTACTGATGGACAAGCAGTCTGCTACTAGTGGACAACCAGTCTGGTACTGGTGGACAACCAGTGTGCTACTGCTGGAAAACCAGTCTGCTACTGCTGGACAACCAGTCTGCTACTGGTATAAAACCAGTCTTCTACTGGTGGACAAGTAGTCTGCTGCTGGTGGACAAGCAGTCTGGTACTGGTGGACAACCAGTCTGGTACTGGTGGACAACCAGTCTGCTACTACTGGACAGCCAGTTTACTACTGGTGGACAAGCAGTCTGCTACTAGTGGACAACCAGTCTGGTACTGGCGGACAACCAGTCTGCTACTTGTGGACAACCAGTCTGCTACTGGTGGACAAGCAGTCTGCTACCGGTGACAACCAGTCTGCTACTTGTGGACAACCAGTCTGCTACTGGTGGACAGCCAGTCCGCTACTGGTGGACAAGCAGTCTGCTACTGGTGGACAACCAGTCTGCTACTTGTGGACAACCAGTCTGCTACTGGTGACAATCAGTCTGCTACTGGTGGAAAATCAGTCTGGTAATGGTGGATTTGCTGCTGGTCCTACTGGGATTCTCCCAGTGCTCCCAGTCCCGGTCTTACTTCTGCAGATGCGGTCGCTGGTGGGCGTGCACGACGCCTCCTCGTACTCGTCGTCCTCGCAGACCGTGCAGGGCTGGCAGATGTCCCGTGAGCTCTCGTGCACAGAGTAGGTGTCGGCCGTGCAGTCCTCGCACACCGTGTCGCGGTCGTGGTCGCAGCTGATGTACATGCCTTGGCCGGCGGCGCAGACGGTGCAGGGCACGCAGCGCCCCGACGCCGCCTCCAGGTGGTAGTCGTAGTTGCACACGCACAGGGCGTCGTTGGTGTCCATGCAGGGCGACTGCATGCGGGTGAGCCCCGTGCATTGCTTGCAGGGCTGGCAGCGCTCGCTGTGGCTCAGGTTCTGAGAGAAGGTCTCACCTGGAAGACAAGAGCACAGAGTGAGCGGGCGTGGCGCCGTGTCCACTTCCTGTCGGACCTCCATTTTAGTATTTTGCTCCGTTTGTTCACGTTCTGTCGTACCGAACACAACCTTCACTCCAACAAACAACTGACTGACAGGCTCCACGTGCCGAACCTAGAATATGACCTCATACATCATCGTCATCGTAATCATAGTATCACCACAGTATATTCAGGCTTCCTCACATTTCTGCCCAAATAAGGAGCCTGCTCTGTTGTAAAAATAACCTCCACCTGAGAAGCACCCGGCGCATCCACCCTTTCATTGAAACAAATGAGAGAAACACATCCCAACGTCAATCCTGAAACAAAGAGAGTTGTGCTGCAGCTTCTCAAACTCATGAACCATATGGACGTCCTGCCAGAGAACCTGGATATTTAACCATTTTTAACCATTTCATGAGTGATTCAGGTGCAACACACACACACACACACACACACTAAAACACACACACACCTGGTGCTCTTAGTTCCATTATCAGAATGTGGAACATCAATAATGCAACTCAAGAACATCTAACGAGGAGAGTGTGTATGTGTGTTTTAGTGTGTGTGTGTGACTGTGTTTTACTGTGTTTGTGTTTTACTGTGTGTTAGTGTGTGTGTGTGTGTGTTTTAGTGTCTGTGGACTCACTGTCTATGCAGGGCGTGCACTGGGTCTGGCTCCGCCCGCAGGGCGTGGTCACTCCCTCTCCTGGCAGACACTGCACACAACACTCTCCTCCCGTCGTCCACTGAGCGGATGGACAGCTCTCCTGGGTGGCCACCGCCGCCTGACAACAGACAGTCACAGACGGTAACAGACAGTCACAGACGGTAAGTGGCGGTAACAGGCAGTCACAGACAGGGCAGGTAACACTTGAAAGACACAAACGCTCATCGTCTGTTTCACACTGAGCTCTGATTGGTTAATCCAGATTAGCAGAA
>NC_137207.1:28029734-28032234 GCF_960531495.2 Zeus faber
AACTCTACTTCTACTCTACTCTACTCTACTCTACTTCTACTCTACTTCTACTCTACTCTACTGTTCTTATACTCTACTCTACTCTACTTATACTCTACTCTCCTCTACTTATACTCTACTCTAATTATACTCTACTCTACTCTACTCTACTTCTACTCTACTCTACTCTACTCCTACTCTACTCTACTCTACTCTACTCTACTCCTACTCTACTTAACTCTACTTGTACTCTGCTCTACTCTACTCTACTTCTACTCTACTCTACTCTACTCAACACCTACTCTACTCTACTCTACTCTACTTATGCTCTACTCTACTTATATTCTACTCTACTCTACTCAACTTCTACTCTACTCTACTCTACTCTACTCTACTTCTACTCCACTCTACTCTACTCTACTCTACTCTACTCTACTCTACTTCGACTCCACTCTACTCTACTCCACTCTACTTCTACTCTACTCTACTCTACTCTACTCTACTCTACTTCGGCTCCACTCTACTCTACTCTACTCTACTTTACTCTACTTCTACTCTACTGTACTGTACTCTACTCTACTCTACTTCGACTCCACTCTACTCTACTCTACTTTACTCTACTTCTACTCTACTTAACTCTACTTTACTCTACTTCTACTCTACCCTACTTTACTCTACTTTACTCTACTTCTACTACACTCTACTTCTACTCCACTCTACTTCTACTCCACTCCACTCAACTCTACTCTACTCTACTCTACTCTACTCTACTCTACTTTACTCTACTTCTACTCTACTCTACTCTACTCTACTTCGATTCCACTCAACTCTACTCTACTCTACTCTACTTCTACTCTACTTCTACTCTACTTCTACTCTACTCCACTCTACTCTACTCTACTTCTACTCCACTCTACTCTACACTACTCTACTCACTTTACTCAACTTCTACTCTACCTCTAATCTACTCTACTCTACTCTACTCTACTCTACTTTACTCTCCTTCTACTCTACTTCTACTCTACTCTATTTTATTCTACTTCTACTCTACTCTACCTCTAGTCTACTCTACTTCTACTCTACCTCTACTCTACTACTACTACTACTACTCTACTACTACTCTACTCTACTTCTACTCTACTTCTACTCTACTTCTACTCTGCTCTACTTCTACTCTACTCCACTCTACTCTACTTCTACTCTACTTCTACTCTACTTCTACTCTACTCCACTCTACTCTACTCTACTTCTACTCCACTCTACTCTACACTACTCTACTCACTTTACTCAACTTCTACTCTACCTCTACTCTACTCTACTCTACTCTACTCTACTCTACTTTACTCTCCTTCTACTCTACTTCTACTCTACTCTATTTTATTCTACTTCTACTCTACTCTACCTCTAGTCTACTCTACTTCTACTCTACCTCTACTCTACTACTACTACTACTACTCTACTCTACTTCTACTCTACTTCTACTCTACTTCTACTCTACTTCTACTCTGCTCTACTTCTACTCTACTCCACTCTACTCTACTTCTACTCGACTCTACTTTATTTTACTCTACTCTACTCTACTTCTTCTCTGTTTCTACTCTACTCTACTCTACTCTGTTTCTACTCCACTCGATTTTACTTCTACTCTGTTTCTGCTCTACTCTACTCTACTCTGTTTCTACTCTACTCTATTCTACCCTACTCTACTTCTACTTTACTCTACTTCTACTCTACTCTCTACTTCTACTCTACTCTTCTTCTACTCTACTTCTACTCTTCTCTCTACTTCTACTCTTCTCTACTTTACTCTACTCTACTCTTCTCTACTCTCCTCTACTATACTCTACTTCTACTCGTCTCTACTCTTCTCTACTCTTCTCTACTCTACCTCTACTCTACTCTACTGTACTCCTACTCTACTTCTACTCCACTCTACTCTACTCTACTTCTACTTTACTATACTCTACTTCTCCTTTACTCTACTTCTCCTCTACTTCTACTCTACTTCTACTCTACTTCTACTTCTACTTCTACTGTACTCTACTTCTACTTTACTCTACTGTACTGTACTCTACTACGACTACTAATCTACTCTACTCTGCTTTACTACTACTCTACTTCTACTCTACTCTACCCCGACTCTACTACTACTCTTCTGTAGTTTAATCTACTACTACTCTACTCTATTTATTTATTAAATTTATTAAAATACAATTAAAAAACATTTATTTGGATAAAAAAACAAGTTTATGAAAACAAAGTGAAGTTAGATATAATAAGTGAGATTTTATTAAAGTTTAAATATTGCACTTTAAACATGAAGAGATCAAGATTTTCAGGAGGTTATTATGAAATATCCAGCTCGAGCCAGAGGTGGAACAGGTCTCAAGCTGATTCATACTATTATAATATTTCACTTCATAATACTATTATAATATTTCACTTCATAATACTATTATGATATTTCACTTTATTATACTATTATAATATTTCACTTTATTAAATTATTATAATATTTCAC
>NC_137207.1:28042234-28047234 GCF_960531495.2 Zeus faber
GTTGTTGCTGCTATTGTTGCTGCTGCTGTTGTTGTTGCTGCTGTTTTTGTTGTTGTTTTTGTTGTTGTTGCTGCTGCTTTTGTTGTTGCTGTTTTTTCAGGGGCATTCTTTTGAAATAACTAGCTGACAACTATATGCTTTTTTTGATTGTATTTCTTTGTAAAGCGCATTGTGTTGCCCTGGTATGAAATGCGCTTTATAAATAAAGTGTGATTTGACTTGACTACTATCTAGTCCCAGTTCTAGTCCTCGTCCTTGTCCTAGTTCTTGTACTAGTTCTAGTCCTAGTTCTAGTTCATCAGCCTATCACAGCATTGTGTGCAGAAATGACCAAGTCACACGCCTGCTTAATTTGGTTTCCGTTGGTCACACAGATATTATGATTCATTAGAAAGGTGTTTTTCGTGCCTGCTGATCTGACTCCACCCACCTCCTGTCCGTCAGCCACCCGAAGGTGATGTTTCCCACGATGCTGTTGACGCCCAGGATGGACATGAGGAAGGCGGCGTGGCGGTGGCCCAGGCCGGCGCTCAGGGCGTAGGGTACCAGGAGCACAAAGGGCACGCTGCAGCCGTAGGCCAGCAGCAGGAAGGACAATGCCAGCACCAGGAAGTCCGGCAACAGCAGGAAACGGTACTCCGTGCTGGACAGGAAGCCCAAACGCCGGCATCCCATTGGTCCGCAGCAGGACGAGCGAGGGGTGGAGGGCAGAGGGGACGGGAGGAGCAGCAAGTCGGGGTCTTTAGGGAGTTCGAGTGGCAGCTCAGCGTCCGCCGGGGCCGTCCGGCCACTGCCTGCTAACCGAATACAATACACTTAGAAGGATTTATAACTAGTATGACTCATTTATAACTATTATCCTGCCTTTTACACACTACTAAATGAATACAATACAAAGAGAAGGATGTAGAACTAGTATGACTAGTTTATAACTAGTATCCTGCTTATTACGCACTACTAACTGAATACAGTACACCGAGAAGGATGTATAACTAGTATGACTAGTTTAAGAGCTTCCAATAATAAAAATAGTCATTGAGTTTTCAGAAATAACAGAGCGCTGGATGACCAATCAAACCCCCCCCACCCTCACCAGGCTCCTCCCCCTCCTGCTTCTCCCTCGCTGTGATTGGCCGGAGCAGCGCCCCACACACACACAGGTTGGCCACGAAGGCGCTGAGCATGAGGAGCGCCCCCCTCCAGGAGTAGCACTCGATGAGGAGGGTGAGGACGGGAGCCATGACGAAGGTTCCGATGCCGCTGCCCGACATGGCCAGGCCGTACGCCAGCGCCCTCCGCTGGTGGAAGTAGCATCCAACCATGGAGATGGCAGGGGTGTAGCAGAGAGCGAAGCCCCCACCTGGGGGATGGAGAAGTACTCAGAGCTTGTACTGCAGTAAAATACCAATACCCTGAAATGGAGTGATGGAGGGGTGGAGTGAGGGAGAGATGGAGTGATGGATTTGTGGAGGGGTGGAGTGATGGAGGGGTGAAGTGATGGAGGGGTGGAATGATGGTGAGATGGAGTGATGGATGGGTGGAGGGGTGAATTGATGGAGTGATGGAGGGATGGAGTAATGGAGTGATGGAGGGGTAGAGTGATGCAGTGATGGGGGGTGGAGGTATCAAGCGATGGAGTGATGGAGTGATGGAAGGGTAGAGGGGTGGAGTGATGGATGGGTTTTATTTTATTCTACTGGTATTTTACCAATATTTTACTAATATTTACTAAAATCTATAAATATTTTACTAGTATTTAATAATATATTTACAAATATTTTACTAATAAATTACTAATATGTAATAATATTCTACTAATATTTGCTAATATTTTACTAATATTTACAAATATTTACAAATATTTTACTAATATTTACAAATATTTACAAATATCTGACTAGTATTTGATGAGTATTTGACTCATGGGTTGTAGGACTAGATGGTCATATCCCTTGGTTGCACACATGCTGCCTGGACAGGATGGTCCAGTGAGTGATCATCTTCTGGGTCAAGTCAGCGTCCTCTGTCTCCTCCAGACGGTGCAGCATCCCAGCCTCCACCCTCTGCCCCTTGATGGGGTCCACTCACCTGAGGGCCCAGGTGGAGTCCTGTCTCATCCCCGATGTTGCTCCAAACCCTGCGCAGCCTGCTTCCTACTCAGACCACGTTGTTGAGGTGCAGCAAGACACTGCTACACCTGATTGTGCTGCCAGGTGTAGTGGCCTTGAGTGGGAAGGTCAGAGTGGGAAGGTCTTGAGACCAACTGGCTATACCCTCCACCCTGCACCTTGCTGCATCCACCTGCTGATGTACAGTATGTCCAGCACCACCAGTCTGCCTCTCTGAGCCCAGTAGCCTTGTTCCAGGCTGCTGTGCCGACCACGCCCCCTGTTGGGCGGGGCCAGCATGTGCCTGTGCTTCAGTGCTGCTGTGGCTCCTCCCAGATCCCTGGACTCCGTTTGCTTCATCTCCACTCTCACTTTGGCACATGTGTGTACACGTGTACTTCTCTCACAAACTGATACTTTACTGATACTGACTCGAATATTTCACTACAATTTGACTGATATTTTAGATGTGTAGAAATACACAGAGAAAATAGTGTCACAATTGGGTAGGTCACACATTTATGTGTAACACCGGTAACAAACAGGGAATTTGACAAAAAAACAGAACAATTACTTTGTAAATATTCCTTCATGTAGCAGTGAGTGTGTGTACATGTGTGTGTACATGTGTGTGTACATGTGTGTACATGTGTGTGTACATGTGTGTGTACATGTGTGTGTGTACATGTGTGTGTGTGTACATGTGTGTGTGTACATGTGTGTGTACATGTGTGTGTGTGTACATGTGTGTGTACATGTGTGTGTGTGTATATGTGTGTGTACATGTGTGTGTACATGTGTGTGTACATGTGTGTGTACATGTGTGTGTACATGTGTGTGTGTGTACATGTGTGTGTACATGTGTGTGTACATGTGTGTGTACATGTGTGTGTGTACATGTGTGTGTACATGTGTGTGTGTGTACATGTGTGTGTACATGTGTGTGTGTGTGTGCATGTGTGTGTGTGTACATGTGTGTGTGTGTATGTGTGTGTGTACATGTGTGTGTGTGTACATGTGTGTGTACATGTGTGTGTACATGTGTGTGTGTGTAAATGTGTGTGTACATGTGTGTGTGTACATGTGTGTGTGTGTGTGTGCATGTGTGTGTGTGTACATGTGTGTGTGTGTATGTGTGTGTGTGTATGTGTGTGTGTGCACCTGTGTGTATGTGTGTGTGTAAATGTGTATGTGTGTGTGTACATGTGTGTGTACATGTGTGTGTGTGTGTGTGTACATGTGTGTGTGTACATGTGTGTGTACATGTGTGTGTACATGTGTGTGTGTGTGTGTGTGTGTGTGTGTGTATGTGTGTGTGTGTATGTGTGTGTGTGCACCTGTGTGTATGTGTGTGTAAATGTGTGTGTGTACATATGTGTGTGTGTGTACATGTGTGTGTGTGTACATGTGTGTGTGTACATGTGTGTGTACATGTGTGTGTGTACGTGTGTGTGTGTACATGTGTGTGTACATGTGTGTGTACATGTGTGTGTGTACATGTTTGTGTGTGTACATGTGTGTGTGTACATGTGTGTGTGTACATGCGTGTGTGTACATGTGTGTGTGTACATGTGGGTGTGTACATGTGTGTGTGTGTACATGTGTGTGTGTACATGTGTGTGTGTACATGTGTGTGTGTACATGTGTGTGTGTACATGTGTGTGTGTATACATGTGTGTGTACATGTGTGTGTGTGTGTGCATGTGTGTGTGTGTACATGTGTGTGTGTATGTGTGTGTGTGTATGTGTGTGTGCACCTGTGTGTATGTGTGTGTGTGTACATGTGTATGTGTGTGTGTACATGTGTGTGTGTACATGTGTGTGTGTGTGTACATGTGTGTGTGTATGTGTGTGTGTGTGTATGTGTGTGTGCACCTGTGTGTATGTGTGTGTGTGTGTACATGTGTATGTGTGTGTGTACATGTGTGTGTGTACATGTGTGTGTACATGTGTGTGTGTGTACATGTGTGTGTGTGTATACATGTGTATGTGTACATGTGTGTATGTGTACATGTGTGTGTGTATGTGTGTGTGTGTGTGTGCACCTGTGTGTATGTGTTTGTGTGTACATGTGTATGTGTGTGTGTACGTGTGTGTGTGTACATGTGTGTGTGTACATGTGTGTGTGTACGTGTGTGTGTGTACATGTGTGTGTGTGTGTACATGTGTACATGTGTGTGTGTACATGTGTGTGTGTGTACGTGTGTGTGTACATGTGTGTGTGTGTGTACGTGTGTGTGTACATGTGTGTGTGTGTGTACATGTGTGTGTACATGTGTGTGTACATGTGTGTGTGTACGTGTGTGTGTACATGTGTGTGTGTACACATGTGTGTGTGTACATGTGTGTGTGTACATGTGTGTGTACATGTGTGTGTGTGTACGTGTGTGTGTTTACATGTGTGTGTACATGTGTGTGTGTGTACATGTGTGTGTATGTGTGTGTGTACATGTGTGTGTGTGTACATGTGTGTGTGTACGTGTGTGTGTGTACATGTGTGTGTGTGTACGTGTGTGTGTACATGTGTGTGTACATGTGTGTGTGTGTACATGTGTGTGTGTACATGTGTGTGTGTACATGTGTGTGTGTACATGTGTGTGTACGTGTGTGTGTGTGTACATGTGTGTGTTTACATGTGTGTGTACATGTGTGTGTGTGTACATGTGTGTGTATGTGTACATGTGTGTGTGTACATGTGTGTGTGTGTGTACATGTGTATGTGTGTGTGTGTACATGTGTGTGTACATGTGTAAGTGTGTGTGTGTGTACATGTGTGTGTGTACATGTGTGTGTACATGTGTGTGTACATGTGTAAGTGTGTGTGTGTGTACATGTGTATGTGTGTGTGTGTACATGTGTATGTGTGTGTGTGTACATGTGTGTGTACATGTG
>NC_137207.1:28054734-28072234 GCF_960531495.2 Zeus faber
TTATTATTGTTATCATTGTTATTATTATTATTATTGTTATAATAATAATAATAATAATAATAATAATAATAATAATAATAATAATTATTATTATTATTATTATTATTGTTATTATTATTGTTGTTGTTATTGTTATTATTCTTCTTATTATTATTGTTGTTGTTATTGTTATTATTATTATTATTATTGCTATTCTTCTTATTGTTGTTGTTATTATTATTATTATTATTATTGTTATTATTATTGTTATTATTATTATTATTGTTGTTGTTATTGTTATTATTGTTGTTATTGTTGTTGTTATTATTATTATTATTATTATTATTATTATGCTTATTATTATTATTATTGTTATTATTATCGTTATTATTATTATTTTTTTTAAATTGTTATTATAATAATAATTATTATTATTAATATTATTATTATTTTTATTATAATATTATTATTATTATTTTTATTATTGTTGTTGTTGTTATTGTTATTATTATTATTAATATTATTATTGTTGTTGTTGTTATTATTATTATAATTATTGCTATTATTATTACTGTTGTTATTGTTATTATTATTATTATTATAATTGCTATTATTATTATCATTAATATTATAATTATAATTATTATTATTATTATTGTTATTATTATTATTATTATTATTGTTATTATTGTTGTTGTTGTTATTGTTATTATTGTTGTTATTGTTATTATTATTATTATTATTATTATTGCTATTATAATTATTGTTGTTACTGTTGTTATTATTATTATTATTATTTTTATTGCTATTATTATTATTATTATTGTTATTATTATTGTTATTATTATTATTGTTGTTATTATTATTATTATTGTTGTTATTGTTATTATTGTTGTTATTGTTGTTATAATTATTATTATTATTATATTATTATTATTATTATTATTATTGTTATTATTATTGTTGTTGTTATTGTTATTGTTATTATTATTATTATTATTATTATTATTATTGTTATTGTTATTATTATTATCATTATTATTGCTATTATTATTATTGTTGTTATTATTATTGTTATTATTATTATTATTGTTGTTGTTATTATTATTGTTATTATTATTATTGTTGTTATTGTTATTATTGTTGTTATTGTTGTTATAATAATAATAATTATTATTATTATTGTTATTATTATTATTATTATTATTATTATTATTATTATTCCATAATTATGTTGACTCTCTCTTGGAATGGAATGTGATCTATGAATAAAGTAGAACCAGATGTGAGGAAAGGATTTTGTCCTAATCAGTACCAGTCTGATCAACAACAGTCTGATCAACAACAGTCTGATCAACAACAGTCTGATCAATACCAGTCTGATCAACAACAGTCTGATCAACAACAGTCTGATCAACAACAGTCTGATCAATACCAGTCTGATCAACAACAGTCTGATCAACAACAGTCTGATCAACAACAGTCTGATCAATACCAGTCTGATCAACAACAGTCTGATCAACAACAGTCTGATCAACAACAGTCTGATCAACACCAGTCTGATCAACACCAGTCTGATCAATACCAGTCTGATCAACAACAGTCTGATCAATACCAGTCTGATCAACAACAGTCTGATCAACAACAGTCTGATCAATACCAGTCTGATCAACAACAGTCTGATCAACAACAGTCTGATCAATACCAGTCTGATCAACAACACTCTCATCAACAACACTCTGATCAACAACAGTCTGACCAATACCAGTCTGATCAACAACAGTCTGATCAATAACAGTCTGATCAACAACAGTCTGATCGACAACAGTCTGATCAGTACCAGTCAGATCAACAACAGTCTGATCAACAACAGTGTGATCAGAAGCAGCCTGATCAATGGGTTAGGGTTAGGGTGTCAGGGTCTACCTCAGTGGGGGGCAGGCAGCCTGGTTGGACCCGGATCCAGGGAACAGCGTCTCTCAGATGTGAAACCTGCTTGAGCTTCAGCCTGTGGAGCTTCTTTCTGCTTCTTCCTTCAGACTGGACATCCGCCCCCACCCTCACCCCGCCCCCACCCCCACCCTCACTTCCCCCTCCCTGCCCCCAGGCACGTGACAGTACATTATGCAGTACTAGTGTTTCACCAAAGAACTGGAAGAAACTGGAGTTATCACCTAGAACTTACTGTCTGCCTGTCTGTCTACCTGTCTGCCTTTCTGTCTGTCTGTCTGTCTCTCTCTCTGTCTGTTTGTCCGTCTGTCCGTCTGTCTGCATGTCTGTCTCCCTCTCTCTCTGTCTGCTTGTCTGTCTGTCTGTCTGTCTGTCTGTCTGTCTCTCCTCTCTCTCTCTCTCTCTCTCTCTCTCTCTCTCTCTCTCTGTCTGCCTGTCTGTCTCTATGCCTTTTGTCTGCCTGTCTGTCTGTCTGTCTCTCTCTGTCTGTCTCCACACCCCCCCCCCCCTCAGACAGATAAAAGGTGAGTTTTACTTTAGGAGTAATTCATGGACTAGAGAACACTCACCCTGAGGCAACTTCTGTTGTTGAGGTACTGTATTCATGTGAGGACCCCTCCCCCGCCCTGCCTTAGGTAAGGCGGACCACACCTCCATTCTTCTCCAAACCTACAGAGATCACCTAAAACAGAAAAAAACCTGGTTGTTCACACAGCTCCACGCTGCAGGGAGGACGAGGCAGGAGCACCACTGTCCAGGACTGATTGAGAACCACAGATGTGCAGATGGTGTGTTTTTCGAAAGTCAATGTTAGGACTTTCCTCAACCCTAACCCTGAGTGAAGGGTGATGTCCGTGCCAAGCTCAGAGTATGATCCTCTCCCGGGTCAGGCTTTGTCAGTTACGTTGTCAGTTATGTGTTTTGTCTGTGATGTCACCAAGGCGCCGTTTCGATAGTATAGCTGCAGCGAGCGGTACAGTTAACAACAACAGATTTCCAATATATATATATATAAGTCCAATATTACATTACAACTCATTACATGTTCAGTTTAGATGGTCAAACTGGATTCAGTGCTCAAATTGGGCACCGGAAAGTGGTTGATTGAGATTGGTGATGATTCTACGCGACAAAGTGATCTCCGTGGTCCAGAAGACAGCCCAGCAGACTCTCACGTTAAAAAACTGGAAACTGCTCTGGCAAACAACCTCTCGCAAAGAACCAAAGAAGTGCAGGAAGAGGAAGACAGCTGAGAAGGTGTGGTGCCTTTGACATGGACCAGAGAGCAAGGGTGACATGACAGCCTGTGACAACCAAAACTGCACAGTTTTGCTGTTCCATCTAAGTTGGGTGGGGCAACAGAATGCATCTGACAAAAAATACGATTTACTCTGTTCTCCCCACTCCCGAGCAACTGCACAGCAATGCAGTTTCTAGTTGTAACTGGTGAATTTCCACGTATTTTTCTAAAAACACATCACTACATACATCCTCAGAAAACCACTAACTGTCATGATCTCCGCCTTCTTCTACTTTCCCCTCCCTCTCCTTACCTGTCCCATTAGTCCAACTCCATTCACCTGCGCACACGGCTGTTCCCGATCTGAAATCTAACCCCTATATATGCCTCTCTCACCACTCACCCTTTGCCAGATTGTCTTCGATGCTTGCACCAGACTCTCCAGCGTTCTCCGGACTGATTCCCTGCTACCGACTCTGCCTCGCTCCGACCACGTATCCTGCCTGCCACTCCGCCTGTCTTCTGTCTGCACTCCTCGTTATCGAACCTGCCTGTCCCCGACGATGTATCCTGCCTGCTCCCTGCATGTCTTCCGTCTGCTCTACAAATAAAAGACATTATCAAATATCCCTGCCTGTCTTTGTGCTGTAATTGGGTCCTAACCACACCCATTACAGTACAAACTAGCCAACAATGGACCCAGCACACAACCCCGAGTTGCTGGCACGCATGGGAAGGGTGGAGTCACAGCTCCAACACCAGGAGGCTGTCCGAGCCTCCACCTCAGCAGACGTTCGGCTAGCAGTGGCTAGCCAGGAGCAAGGGCTCGCCCCGCTAGCTGTCCAGGTCCAGCAGCTCTCCATCGCTCTTGGTCAGTTCATCCCACCGCATTGCTTCCTCGGACCCACCTGCACCGGCCAGCCTGGGTACTCCCTGGAGCCCCGGGTGGGGGTTCCAGAACGCTACGCTAGAGACGCAGACGGCTGTAGTCCGTTCATTACGAACTGTTCCATCCTCTTGCTCTGCAGCCCCACACCTTCGCCTCCGAGGATGCCAGGGTGGAACGACGCACACCAGCCTGCTCCTCCTTCCACGCCTTCGCTGCCGAGCTCCGCAAGGTGTTCGGGGTGACATCACGAGGTCCCGATGCTGCTGGTGGTCTCCTGGGTCTCAGTCAAGGGTCCCGCTCCATGGTCGATTACGCGATCGACTTCCGCCCCCAGGCTCGACTGAGCGAGTGGAACCCGGCAGCCCAGATTGACGCGTTCCTGATGGGATTAGCAGAGTACGTGAAGGATGAGCTAGTTTCCCACGACCTGCCCACCTCTCTCGATGGCATCGTTGAGCTTGCTTCCCGTATCGACCGACCCATCCAGGCCCGCCAGCGAGAGAGGCGTCAGAGGCAAGTGGAGCGCCGCCCAGCAACCTGTCTTCCAGGTTCCTCCGGGCCGCCAGCTCTTCCGGCCCATCAACCCACGAGTGAGGCCCCTCCCATGTGGGTTGGCCGGTCCAGCCTCACCCCAGAGGAGAAGAAGAGACACCGGGTGGGGAACCTTTGCCTCTACTGCGGTCTAGCTGGACACTACATTTCCGGGTGTCCGGTAAAAGGGCGTCCGGTCACATTCCCTTGCCATACTTATTGACTCTGGTTCCGATGATAACATCATCGACGATAACCTAGCACGGCAGCTGGGTGTTGGTCGAGTTCTCCTGCCTTCTCCGGTACCTGCCACTGCCCTGGATGGCCGCCTCCTGGGGACAGTCACCCATCAGACGGTGCCCATCCACATGCTCCTGTCTGGCAACCACCACGAGACGATACAGTTCTGCATCCTGCACTCACCTCGTCACCCTCTCCTCCTGGGGTTCCCCTGGGTCCGGCGTCACAACCCACACCTCGACCAGACCACAGGGGCTATTCTGGGATGGAGTCCTGCGTGCCATCAGGTCTGCCTGAAGCAAGCCGCCGCACCTTAGCCACCCAACAGCTCCAGCTCCGCACCCGACATGTTGGGGGTCCCCGCCGAGTACCTCGACTTCAGGGAGGTCTTCAGCAAGGCCAAGGCGACATCCCTTCCCCCGCACAGGCCGGACGATATTGCCATCGACCTCCAGCCCGGCTCCACCCCCCCCAGAGGCCGCTTGTACTCCCTGTCCGCCCCGGAGAGAGAGGCCATGGACACCTATATTAACGATGCCCTGGCGGCGGGCATCATCCGTCCCTCCTCATCCCCGGCGGGGGCGGGCTTCTTCTTCGTGGAGAAGAAGGACAAGTCACTTCGCCCCTGTATTGACGATCGCGGTCTCAACGACATTACGGTCAAGAACCGCTATCCCCTGCCCCTCATCTCATCAGCCTTCGAACTCCTGGAGGGGGCCACAGTGTTCACCAAGCTCGACCTACGCAACGCCTACCATCTGGTCCGGGTTCGAGAGCGGGACGAATGGAAGACGGCGTCCAACACTCCCTCCGGTCAGTACAAATATCTGGTGATGCCCTTTGGTCTCACCAATGCCCCCGCCGTCTTCCAGGCCCTGGTCAATGACGTGCTCAGGGACATGCTCAACAAATTCATCTTTGTGTACCTCGACGACATCCTGATCTTCTCCCAATTCCAAGCTGAGCACGTCCACACGGTCCTGCAGCGCCTCCTGGAGAACTCACTCTTTGTGATGGCGGAAAAGTGTGAGTTTCACATCCCGTCCGTCTCCTTCCTGGGGTACGTCGTAGGGAGGGGGACCATCCAGATGGACTCCACTAAGGTCTCCGCCGTCACCACCTGGCCCGCCCCGGACACCCGCAAACAACTTCAGTGCTTCCTCGGTTTTGCCAACTTCTATTGGAGGTTCATCCGAGGCTACAGCACGGTGGCTGCCCCCCTCACAGCCCTAACTTCCTCCAAGGTGCAGTTTCGGTGGTCCGCCGCCGCCGCCAACGACGCCTTCCTGGCCCTGAAGGCACGGTTCACTTCAGCGCCCATTCTGGTATTGCCCTACTCCAAACGGCAGTTCGTGGTTGAAGTGGACGCCTCCGACGTGGGAGTCGGAGCTGTTCTGTCCCAGTGAACCGCCTCCGACCAGAAGCTTCATCCCTGCGCCTTCTTCTCCAGGCGTTTAACCCCGGCCGAGAGGAACTACGACATCGGGAATAGGGAGCTTCTCGCTGTCAAATTGGCCCTTGAGGAGTGGCGACACTGGCTAGAGGGAACCCAGCTGCCGTTCCTGGTGTGGACCGACCACAAGAACCTGGAGTATATCCAGTCCTCCAGGAGACTGAACTCCCGTCAGGCCCGTTGGGCGCTCTTCCTAACAAGGTTCAATTTCTCCCTCTCCTATCGGTCGGGGTCACGCAATATCAAACCCGCAGTCTCCAGGAGGAGGAGGAAGACCCTGCTGACCCTGACACCATTCTACCGTCCTCCTGGCTAGTTGCCACGCTCACCTGGGAGGTGGAAGAGAAGGTCAGAGTCACCGCTCAGGACCAACCTGGACCCAGCGCATGTCTGCCCGACCGTCTGTTCGTCCTGCCTGACCTCCGGTCTGAGGTTCTCCAGTGGGCCCACAACTCCCGACTCACCTGCCACCCGGGGAAACAGCGGACGAAGGAGGTCGTCCAGCGTCGCTTCTGGTGGCCCTCCGGTGGCAGTGCGGCTCAAGCTCCCCAGGTCCATGTGCGTCCATCCCACCTTCCACGTGTCCAAGTTCAAGCCAGTCCGGGAGAGTGCTCTGGTCCCCTTGGCGCCTCCCCCGCCTCCTCCGCGCTTCATTGACGGGGGTCCTGCCTTCTCTGTCCACTGTCTCCTACGTTCCCGCCGGCATGGGAGAGGCCTGCAGTACCTGGTGGATTGGGAGGGTTATGGCCCGGAGGAGAGGTCCTGGGTCCCTGCGAGGCACATTCTGGACCACACCCTGATCAGGAGGTTCCATCAGCGCCATCCTGACCAGCCCTCCAGACCAGATCAACCCTCCCGACCGCAGACCCCACCACCTCTCTTGTCTGCGTCCTCCAGCGATGTTTCAGAGGTGGAGGATGTCTACCCTGGGGGTCCCTCCTCCAATGAGGATCACGTGGCCCATTTAGCGGAAGACGTGGAGATGGACGGGGTCTCCGATGAGTACTAGCCCTCCTCCGGACCCCCACCTCCCACCCTGCATGTACTTTTTGGTGTTATTTTATTTTTTTTTCTTGTTCTTTTGGGACGTCAGGAGCCGTCCCTTGAGGGGGGGGGGGTTCTGTCCTGATCTCCGCCTTCTTCTACTTTCCCCTCCCTCTCCTTACCTGTCCCATTAGTCCAACTCCATTCACCTGCGCACACAGCTGTTCCCGATCTGTAATCTAACCCCTATATATGCCTCTCTCACCAGTCACCCATTGCCAGATTGTCTTCGATGCTTGCACCAGACTCTCCAGCGTTCTACGGACTGATTTCCCGCTACCGACTCTGCCTCGCTCCGACCACGTATCCTGCCTGCCCCCCCACCTGTTTTCTGTCTGCACTCCCCGTTATCGAACCTGCCTGTCCCCGAAGACGTATCCTGCCTGCTCCCTTTTTTGACATCCGCCTACCATACGACACAGAGTGGCGTTTTCAGGGTCTTCTGACACAGAGACACAGATGATGGCGTGAAAACACACCAGTTTATTGTAGAGAGTGGACAAGGTGGAACAAGCCCGGAGCAGAGAGCAGACACACACTCGTCTGAGTGTGTGTGGGGATGGGGGTTTTACCTGTTGCTCGTTCAAAAAATCAATGAGCAACAGGTGTAAGGTAAACAAGGAAGCTTACTCGCAAGACTTGGAATTAATGCTCGTGCATGTGTATTGTTAGGCTCGTTTGGTGATACCTCACCCTCCCATTCGATGTCTTAATTGTGCCGACAAATTATTGTGCTCGTCTGTATGTGATGCATTGACCATTTTTGATGAGAACATGATCCCTTGTAGGCAGCCTGGTGTGCTCTGGTTTGGATTTAATGCTCATACATTGGTGTGCTTCTAGGCTGTTTTGCTATTTGACCTATCCTGCCAATAAACTAAAGAATATAGTAAATCTCTCTGCAGAGTGTACTATACCCTGCTTTAGTTTCTCCTATTGTATCATATCAGCATCTGTGATGCCCGTGTGGAGGTAAGATCTGGTCATTAACTGATTATAATGAATGTTAATAACAGAGTCAGCAAATGAGGGCAAAACTATATATATATTTATATACACTGATATATATATATATATATATATATAGTTTTGCCCTCATTTGTTGGCACCGTGCTCCGGCGGGTTATCTCCCAAAATAGGAGCCTTTCTGTGTGGAGTTTGCATGTTCTCCCCGTGCTCACATGGGGTTTCCTCCACCTCACGTCAGTAAGGACCCCCCCCCCACTTATCACCTGGTCCCCGGGCACGTCCACGTATGCTGCCCACTGCTCCTGGCTGTGGCCCCGGAGGAAGGACAAGCCAGGATGGGTCAATGCAGAGAATCCATTTCACCGGCCACCATCCAAAGCATGTGCATGTGTGTGCAAGCATGTGTTGTAGTGTGTTGTGTGACAAATAAAGACTGTTTCTTCTTTTCTATATATGTGTACGTATGTATATAAATATATAAATGGTTTTGCCCTCATTTGCTGACTATATATATATATATATATATATATATATATTTATATACACAGATATATATATATATATATATATATATATATATATATATATATATATATATATATAGATAAACATATACATATAGTTTTGCCCTCATTTGCTGACTCTGTTATTAACATTCAATGCCTTCTACATAGTTCTCGCTTGCGCTGTCACAAGAATCTCACTGTTCAGAATAACCCTGTGTTATACTGTGCATTTGATAATAAAACTCTTTGGACTTAACATGCCTGTTCAAAATGTATTGTATAAACATTTGTTATCCACCGCATACTTTGGGGTCATTTGATGAATTTTGACTTTTATTTTTTTTCGCATCATTTGAAAGTGAAGAATCAGAGCTTAAAAACAAGGTGTCACTTGTACAAATCAAGCAAATATTTTTAAAGCTATGACTTTTTCATGACAAGGTTGTGGCAAACTGTCATTCTGGCATAATCACCTCCAGAGTTTTACCCACATCAGCTTCATTTAGCCAGCTCCCACGAACCAACACAGCCTGGCTACTTGTCACATGGCTACTTGACACCCTGCTGAATGGGGCAATCGCTGCATTGTTCTTGTGCTTTGAGGCTTTTATTTCACAGAAAGAATAAACATATTTTAGTGGAATAATTTAGGAGTTTTAAAGTGCGGACAACACAACAAAATGTAGAATCTATCAATAATATGAGTCTCTGTTTATCAGCCTCGGTGTGTCATTAAATGAATAAATGTGCTTCTGCCAAATATCTTCAAAGTTGTTGGAGTTATTATGTGGGCTAACCCCAACACTACCCCAGCTACACCCTGAGAGCCTGTTTGGGGCCTCTTTTCATTTTCTTTTGGCCCCTGGCTGCATTTGCAGGTAAACTTGAGAATCTTGTCCATTGCTACTTGTTCATATTCTACATCACCAACCTCAACGGACTTCATTACATCATCAACTTCTTCCGTTATAACATCAACGGGCGTGTTGTCCATCTCCTCCTGTGGTTCTTGAAAATATTCAGTTTCATCGCCTCATTCAGGTTGAAATCTGCTGTTTGAAATGTTCTCCAAGTCCAGGATAATGGCAGTATAATTTTCAGAATCGCTGTCATCTGTGTCGCTGTGGGAGAACTGACTATCATCACTGAAAATAAAGTCCAGTACGCGCTGCTTACACTGACTTGGATCTATGGCACTGGTCAGATTAAGGTCCGCGATATGATTTAGATCTTCCTCCACCCGCTGCTCCTCATCCACAACACAGAGACAAAAGTTTCCAGAAATAAGTGAAAACAAGTCCTCGTTTTGTTAACGGAAGTGACGTCAAGATGACTTCTTCGGTGGTATTCGTTGGTATACGCCCCCTCAACAACGTTGTCTCCGTGTGTGTAAAAGTACTACGATTTAAAGGTTGAACTCTATAAAAACGGTTCCACATTGAAATTCACATCACATGGAATATGGAGGAATGATCTTCACCCGGATGCTCGCTTTAAAGGAAATGATTGATAGACGTTGTTCAGTGCTATTCAGCGTTTCGGTAAATGAACTGTGTTTCCCTATGACATCTAACGGGAATATTTAACTCAACCGTTTAACATATTTCTACTATTTATAAATCAAACTCGGTTTTGAAAATACGTTGAGAGATAAAAAAAAAGCCCACAAAGGAACACAAATCTGGAAAAGTCTCATTTTCCTTCTAGAAAGGTTTTTTCCACTTATTTGCCTGCTCCTGGCCATTTTAGAAATGCGCGACATCGCGGGTTTTGCTGCGGTGGGTCACATTTTAATGTGACAGTTTAACAAAATGTCTGATTGAGTCCTGTGTTCCACAATGGAAGATGAAACTGTCGGTTAAAGTTATCACCGGGGAAAGAGAGTTACACAGTAAGCCCCTTTCCCACATGCAAACCGTAACATGGCTGGATAATAGATATGGGGTAAAGTCAGGACGTTTTCATTCCCACATCAGCCTCCTTTATGGAATAGTTGTGTATGGAGTCTGTTCCCACATAGATGATGTTACGGATACAGTACATAATGCTCCATGAGAGGTGTCTAATATCACCAGACGAGGCAACAGAACCATTAGAACAGCGCTTTGCTCCGTCTCCACGCCCCACGGACTCTTCCCTCCGCTGACAGAGTGGGGACAGAGCCCCCGTCCCTGGACACAATTACCCTAAAGCCCATTTTATTAAATCGGTGTAATCATGTTCCACCCGTCCCTCACTCTCTGCCTCCAGAGAAGGAATGTTCGCCACCCGTTCTCCATCTACCTGTCCGCTCGCTCCCTCTCAAGCTCCGCCTGCAGGGACATCAGGCACAAGCATTTGGTCCTAATGTCCCCGCATGGTGGCAGCCCTTATTTAAAAAACCACGTCTTGCATTTTTAAGGAGAAAAACAATAAAATGTAAGAATATAAAGACCTGTCTCCGTAGAGACTGGACGTCTTTCAGGTTCTCATCTTTGCAGCCGAGCCCCACGGATCAGACTCTTTCTTCCCCCCCAAAAAAATCGTCTTTTGAATACTTTTAAGAAATAAAAAACAACTATTTGTGCCTTATTAGGATTGGGCTCCAGAGGTTTAGGAATGACTTTTACGGAACATGGAGAACGGATCCCTTTCCCACATTGCAGGTACGCCATCGGCAGTTAGCCCCACCAACTTTTACTAAGGTAATTTTGTTTTACTTGCGGACCTCTCCACTGCATCAAATGTCCCTCCCCTTCGCCGTCCAATGCGTGGCATCTACATCCAAGAGCTCCTCACTGACAGTGAAGTCTGCCTTCACGCCTCTTATAAAAATGTTGTCTGTGCTTTCATCAACAGCAAATGAAAAAGCCAGGTTACTGGTAACTGGTAACCAGTAACCTGGTAACAGGTAAATGGTAACTGGTAACAGGTAAATGGTAACAGGTAACAGGTTACTGGTAACAAGTGACAGGTAACTGGTAACAGGTAAATGGTAACTGGTAACAGGTTACTGGTAACTGGTAACAGGTAACAGTTAACTGGTAACTGGTAACAGGTAACTGGTAACAGGTAACAGGTAACTGGTAACTGGTTACCAGTAACTGGTAACAGGTTACCGGTAACTGGTAACAGGTTACCGGTAACTGGTAACAGGTAACAGGTTATAGGTAACTGGTAACAGGTAACTGGTAACTGGTAACAGGTAATAGGTAACTGGTAACAGGTAACAGGTTACAGGTAACAGGTAACTGGTAACAGGTAATAGGTAACTGGTAACAGGTAACTGGTAACAGGTAACAGGTAATAGGTAACTGGTAACAGGTGATAGGTAACTGGTAACAGGTAATAGGTAACTGGTAACAGGTTACTGGTAACTGGTAACAGGTAATAGGTAACTGGTAACAGCTAAGCGGTAACAGGTAACTGGTAACAGGTAACAAGTAATAGGTAACTGGTAACAGGTTACTGGTAACAGGTAACAGGTAATAGGTAACTGGTAACAGGTAACTGGTAAGAGCTAACTGGTAACTGGTAAGAGCTAACTGGTAACAGGTAACTGGTAACAGGTAACAGGTAACTGCGTGTCTCTTTGGCCAGCTGTGTTGTCAGGTTGCATGCTAGTTCCTTAACTCGGTCTGCAATGGTGTTGGCATACTTGACTATGTGTTTGGTGTCAAAATGCTGACGTAAATTGTATTCCTTCATCACAGACACTGCCTCATAACACAGAAGACATACCGTTTTTTCTCCTTGAAGCACAAACATGTATTCGTGTCACTTGTGTGGATCAAGCAAATATTTTTTAAGCTATGACTTGTTAACGACGAGGGTGCGGCAAACTGTCATTCTGAGATAATCACCCAAACCAATCAAAGTTTTCCCCACACTTGGCTTCATTCAGCCAGCTCGTAGAATGCAAATGGTTTGGAGGACCACCAGAGACATATGGCTACTTGCCACATGGCCACTTGACACCCTGCTTAATGGGAACTTGGCACCCTGCTGAATGCTGAATCTCTGCATTGTTCTTGTGTTTTGAGGGAGTGTTGAACAGCGACACCGACACCGACGCACAGCATCTTTTAATTTTTTAAAAAGCTTTTAATTAATATTAAGAATGCTTTATTAAAGCGGAATAATTTAGGAGTTTTAAAGTGCGGACAACACAACAAAATGTACAGTCTGTCAATAATATTAGTCTTTACCAAAAGTACCTAAAATCTGCCGTGGGTCACATATAGTGTATATAGTATATATAGTGGATATAGTATAGTGTATATAGTGTATACAGTATATATAGTGTATATAGTATGTATAGTGCTGCAGGCCCAGATGGCATATCTGAGAGAGTACTGAAGACCGGTGCTAACCAGCTAGCCCTGGTGTTCACTAGGATATTCAACGTCTCCATGGCCAAGACAGTGGTCCTGTCCTGCTTCAAGAGGTCCACCGTCATTCCTGTCCCAAAGATCGCCTCTCCTGCCTGCCTGAATGACTAGCGTCCGGTGGCCCTCACCTCGGTGGTCATGAAGTGCTTTGAGAGGCTGATTTAGAATTACAAGAGAATTACAACTGCGCCTCTCTCCCCCGCACCTTGGACCTGCTGCAGTTCGCGTACCGGCCAAACAGATCCACGTGCGGTCTCCCAGGTACTACACACCACGCTCACGCACCTGGATGGCCCCTAGGGAGGTAATGTAAGATTGCTGTTCATCGGCTATAGTTCAGCTGGCTGTCAAGCTGCAGGAGCTTGGGATGAACACTCCGCTGTGTGCCTGGATCCTGGACTTCCTCTCAGCCAGGCCCAGGTGGTTAGGGTGGGGAGGCACATGTCCAGCTCCCTCACCCTGAACACAGGATCCCCCCAGGGCTGCGTCCTCAGCCCCCTACTGTACTCCCTGTACACACGACTGTGTGGCCAGGTCCAGCTCCAACACCATCATCAAGTTCGCTGACGACACCGTTGTCGTGGCCGGATCACCCAGGAGGTGACTGACCTCTCACTCTGGTGCCAGGACAACAGCCTCCACCTGAACGTCAGCAAAACTAAAGAGCTGATTGTGGACTTAAGGCGAGGATCACAACTGAGGACGCACGCGGCCTTGGTGATTAATGGGACTTCTGTGGACAGGGTGAGCAGCTTCAAGTACCTGGGAGTCCACATCACAGAGGACTTAACATGGACTTTACAAACAGACACTCTGGTGAGGAAGGCGAGGCAGCGTCTTTACCACCTCAGGCAGCTGAGGAAATTCCGGGTTTGGGAACTGTACTGCTCAGGACAGGGGGGCCCTGCAGAAGGTGGTGCGTTCAGCTGAACGTAGGATCATGAAGGATCCTCATCACCCCAGCAACGGACTGTTCCAGCTGCCGTGGTCGGGCAAGCGCCTCCGCAGTCACACAGCGAGAACAGAGACTGAGACAGAGTTTCTTCCTGCAAGACATAAGAACTGTCAACGCTGACCTCACCAGGGGTCCTAACAAAAAGCACTGAGTCACTCACACAGGCCTCACTGCACTGTATGTAGCGTACTGTACTGCATACTGTATGTAGCATACTGTATGTAGCGTACTGTATGTAGCATACTGTACCGTATGTAGCATACTGTATCACTGTTCTGGGTTACTGCATACTGTATTGCATACTGTATCACTGTACTGTATGTAGCATACTGTACTGGATACTGTATCACTGTTTTGGGTTATAGCATACTTTACTGTATTGGTGTTCTGTTCGGTGTTACTGTATTGTACTGTTGTGTAGTGTAGTGTAGTCTCCATACTCACTTTATTCACATGTACTTTGCTGCACATATCTGTATATACAAATAGCCTATCCCATATACATAACTCAATTCCCATCACTTCTTTTTTGTAGCCCCGCTTTGTATTATCTTTTTGAGTCTTATTTTATTTTTATTGTATTGGTATTATTCTATTCACTAACTGCTTTTCCTTTTAGGAATCACTGAGTTTCAGTTAGTTGCTAGGTAGGAATTAGGTTAGATATGGTGTTCGGTTTACTAACTATTATGTATAATCTTCGGGTGCGTTGCAAAGACATTTCACTGCATATATGTATGAAGGTATGTATATGTATGAAAGTATGTACATGTATGAAAACATGCATATGAGTGAAAGTATGTATAAGTATTAAAGTATGTATATGTATGAAAGTATGTATATGAGTGAAAGTATGTATATGTATTAAAGTATGTATATGTATGAAAGTATGTATATGTATGAAAGCATGTATATGAGTGAAAGTATGTATGTGTATGAAAGTATGTATATGTGTGAAAGTATGTACAGTGGGGCAAAAAAGTATTTAGTCAGCCACCAATTGTGCAAGTTCTCCCACTTAAAAAGCTGAGAGGCCTGTAATTTTCATTATAGGTTCACCTCAACTATGAGAGACAAAATGAGAAAAAAAAAATCCAGAAAATCACATTGTGTGATTTTTAAAGAATTTATTTGCAAATGATGGTGGAAAATAAGTATTTGGTCAATAACAAAAGTTCATCTCGATATTTTGTTATATACCCTTTGTTTGCAATGACAGAGGTCAAACGTTTTCTGTAAGTCTTCACAAGGTTTTCACACACTGTTGCTGGTATTTTGGCCCATTCCTCCATGCAGATCTCCTCTAGAGCAGTGATGTTTTGGGGCTGTCGCTGGGCAACACGGACTTTCAACTACCTCCAAAGATTTTCTATGGGGTTGAGATCTGGAGACTGGCTAGGCCACTCCAGGACCTTGAAATGCTTCTTACGAAGCCACTCCTTCGTTGCCCGGGCGGTGTGTTTGGGATCATTGTCATGCTGAAAGACCCAGCCACGTTTCATCTTCAATGCCCTTGCTGATGGAAGGAGGTTTTCACTCAAAATCTCACGATACATGGCCCCATTCATTCTTTCCTTAACACGGATCAGTCGTCCTGGTCCCTTTGCAGAAAAACAGCCCCAAAGCATGATGTTTCCACCCCCATGCTTCACAGTAGGTATGGTGTTCTTTGGATGCAACTCAGCTTTCTTTCTCTTCCAAACACGACAAGTTGAGTTTTTACCAAAAAGTTCTATTTTGGTTTCATCTGACCATATGACATTCTCCCAATCCTCTTCTGGATCATCCAAATGCTCTCTAGCAAACTTCAGACGGGCCTGGACATGTACTGGCTTAAGCAACTTGCTCCCACAGTTGATTTCTTCACAACAAGCTGCTTACCTATTGCAGATTCAGTCTTCCCAGCCTGGTGCAGGTCTACAATTTTGTTTCTGGTGTCCTTTGACAGCTCTTTGGTCTTGGCCATAGTGGAGTTTGGAGTGTGACTGTTTGAGGTTGTGGACAGGTGTCTTTTATACTGACAACGAGTTCAAACAGGTGCCATTAATACAGGTAACGAGTGGAGGACAGAGGAGCCTCTTAAGGAAAAAGTTACAGGTCTGTGAAAGCCAGAAATCTTGCTTGTTTGTAGGTGACCAAATACTTATTTTACTGAGGAATTTACCAATTAATTCATTAAAAATCCAACAATGTGATTTCCTGGATTCTTTCCCCCCATTCTGTCTCTCATAGTGGAAGTGTACCTATGATGAAAATTACAGGCCTCTCTTATCTTTTTAAGTGGGAGAACTTGCACAATTGGTGGCTGACTAAATACTTTTTTGCCCCACTGTATATAGTGTTTATAGTATATATAGTGTATCTAGTATATACATAGTGCATATAGTGTATATAGTATAGTGTATATAGTATATATATAGTGTATCTAGTATATATAGTGTATCTAATATATATATAGTGTGTATATATATATATATATATATATATATATATATAGTGTATCTACCCTAATTTCCGGACTATAAGCCGCTACTTTTCTCCCACGCTTTGAACCTCGCGGCTTATCCAATGACGCAGCTAATTTATGTATTTTTCCCGCTTTCACAAGCTTGATGCCGCCAAAAAACTGAGCAGAAACACATCATGTGAGGGTGCTCAGTGTGTTGGCGGCATCAAGCTTTCATTGGACCAATGAAGTTGCCGAACGGGTTTGGGTGAAACAATGTGACTGTTGAGATCAAATGCAGCGCGCTCAAAGCTCATTTACGGTCGTCATTCCTTCACCCTCATCAAGCAAAGACACTAAGAAATGCACATGATGCAGCTTTCAAGTTGAAGGCCATGGATCCGGCTGAGGGAAAAGGAAATAGAGCTGCTGCACGGGAGCTTGGCCTGAATGAGGCGATGATAGGACGTTGGAAACAGCAGCGGGAGGAAATGACTCGGTGCAAAAAGACAACAAAAGCTTTCAGAGGGAAGGAAAGCAGACGGCCCCAACCAGAAAAGGAGCTGGAAGACCGAGTCAACACACGGAGCGGACGACCCAGCTGTTCAACCGTGCACATCCCACTGAAAGCCAAAACTTGAAGTTTGAGGATTTTCGAGGTGGACCACCACGGCGTCTCTGATTTATGAGACGTGAAGGCCCGTCCATTGGGGTACGGAGGAGTCGGTGTCAGCCGCTCCCTCCCGACTTCCAGGAAAAAGTTTCAAACTTCCGTAAATTCACTGATGCAAAGATAGCGGAGCATTCAATCGGCCCCACGACATCATACACATGGATGAGGCTCCTCTGACGTTTGACCTGCCTCTCACTCCGACTGTCAATCCTCCGTCACGCTGAAAACAACAGGGCGTGGAAAAGAAAGGCAGCT
>NC_137207.1:28079734-28094734 GCF_960531495.2 Zeus faber
GAATGTTCTGAGGAATGTTCCATCTTGTACTTTTTTAATGTAAGCGTGAGAAAGAAGATAGAAATAAGCAGATGGATGGGTTAGAAGATGTGGGGGGTCTCTCACAGTTGCCTCTGGTTCCCTCACAGTCTCACATCACACCCCCATTTGGAACAATAGGAGTTTCTTATCAGCGACACTTTAATTGTTTTTCATGCTGCGTTCCCATGGCAACAGTACGCTGTCGGATGGTGACAAGAAGCTCCGCCCAAGTTCCATTTTCCGAACTTCCATCGCTGTAGAGAGACGATCCGGGCGTTAAGATGAAACACACAAAATGGCCGCTGGAGTACTATGAAGTACTCCAAACGAGATAAAGGAAGGTTCGCTGGAACACAACACCAACATGGAGGGTGCAGTGGATGTAGGATGCAGTGGATGGAGGATACAGTGGTTGTAGGGCGAAGTGGATGTAGGGTGAAGTGGATGGAGGATACAGTGGATGTAGGGTGCAGTGGGTGTAGGATGCAGTTTGGATGCAGGGATGGACCAGAAGCGACTACTTTAGTTCAATCTCACCCAGAGACAAAAGCAGAGCTGGGTCCAGACAGATGAAATGAGGCAGGTTTGGACCCTGCCCCGTTTGAAGGTCAGGAGGATGACCTCTTTCTATTTCCCTGCTACAGTTGCTCCTCGTGTCAAGTTGAAGATGGTCCAAACAAAAGCTGTGGATTCCACGCTGCTGGTCTGCAGCGTTTACGACTTCTACCCCAGAGACATCCGGGTGACGTGGCTGAAGAACGGGAAGCCCTTCCTGCAGGCCGCCCCCCAGGCTGCGCCCCAGGTCGCCCGGCAGGCCGCGCCCCAGGCCGCGCCCCAGGCCTCCCCGCAGGCCGCCACGCAGGCCGCGCCCCGGGCCGACGCCCAGGCCGACGCCCAGGCAGACGCCCTGGCTGACCTCCAGGGCTCCCTGTTGCTGAGTGGACCAACCAGCCGCAATGGTCCCTGGCGTTACCAGCAGATCTCCCACCTGAAGTACACCCCTGCTGTGGGGGAGACCATCAGCTGTGTGGTGGAACATGCCAGTCTGGATGAGCCCAAAGTTTACCACCTGGGTATGTATGTGTATGTATGTGTGTGTATGTATATGTATGTATGTGTATGTATGTATGTATATGTTTGTATGTGTATGTATGTATGTATGTATGTATGTATGTATGTGTGTATGTATATGTATGTATGTGTATGTGTATGTGTATGTGTGTATGTATGTGTGTATGTATGTGTGTATGTGTGTTGACTGGTTTTGTCTCCAGCAGTTATGACATCATTATGATGTCATTACAACCTGATGACTCTTGTCGCAAGTTGCTGCTCATATCCCAACACACGTCTGCTTCAGGACAGTGAAGCAGTGACACCAGGAGGCCTGGTGGAGGCCTGGTGGAGGCCTGGTGGAGGCCTGGTGGAGGCCTGGTGGAGGCCTGGTGGAGGCCTGGTGGAGGCCTGGTGGAGGCCTGGCTCACAGATGTGTGTGCGTGTGCATTGCTGTGTATGTTTGCAGGATTATTTGTATGAATGTGTACATGTATATGACGGTCATGTGACCCCTCCCCCAGACCTCTCAGCGCTGCAGACCGACCAGATGCTGGTCGTACTGGGAGCTTCTCTGCTCATACTGGGAGCTGTGGTGCTGCTGACTGGGGGAGGCTGCTACTGGAGTGCCACCAGATAGACACAGACACACAGACACACACACACACACACACACACACACACACACACACACACACACACACAGAGTGATCAATTAATGATAAATAACATGATGATTAGTTATCATAAAATAAACATTTGTGAAATTACTGATAATGACTCAGATAGTATTACAATACAACATTGCATACAGTATACATATTTTAAAAATTATATTTTCAATCAAAAAAATGAATTAAAGTCAGTGACACATGACACTGAATTACTGTGGAAACTCTGGACTAATATGATGATTATGAACCAATCACAATATTACTGATAAGAGAACAAAGTGATTATTACTCAGGTGGCTCTGTTTGGTGAAGGAGCTGCTGACATGACAGGAAAGGGGAGAGAGAAACAGAGAGAGAGAGAGAGACAGACAGACAGAGTTAGACAGACAGAGAGGAGATGTAGGTCAAGAGCCTAAAGTCCAAATCCCATCTAGTAATATAATGAATAATCCATGATGTTGTTGATCAAATGTCTGTTTCTCTGTCTGAGTTCATTGTGCTTCTTTTTTTAATGATTGTTAAATATTAAAGCTTATTTCTTCTATGTTAATATGATAAAGTTGTGTTTCATAACGGGGGTGGAAGTTAACAATTATGGAAAAATTGCAATAACACACTGCCACCAGAGCCTGCACACCATGTTCAGAGGTAAAGTAAAAAGATGTCGTCTTCATCACAAGTCGGAATAAAAACTACCACAGTGAAGTCACAACAATTATGTACAAAGTGCAAACACCTTTTGCCTTCCTCATGGAATTACACTCTATCCTGTCATGTTATGCTTCTGGTTGCTTCATGTAGCTTTTCATATTCATATATATACACACATACATCATTTTTTTATATATTCCATTGAAAAATGCACCCTGGACAGTCATTGTTTGTTTTATTTTTCTGAACAGATTAGTCATTTTGGTAAATTTCTCAACAGTCATGTGAGCTAAAGGACAGGGATTACTCACTACATACCTACAGGCCAAATAGTGGTATTGCGGCCATTTAAGGTGGACTGAAAAATTGGAACAAGGAGCAGAAGATCTAACCCTAACCCAAACCCGGGGCAAACATTGCAGACCTCCTGAAAAACGCATAACAAAAACCTGGCGATTGTAGCCGACAAGGCTTCTACCGTGAGCGTTGGTGTTCGGTTAGCGGGACACCTGCATGTGGAGTGTCGTGCTTCACAACGGGCGTTAAATCTGCCAACAGCAGCCAGGCTCATGGGGAGGGTGTCAATGGCTTTTTCGGCAGAAGCACGGTGGCAAACAATGCTATGGAGAAGGAACAAACTGTTCCAGCTCCAAACCCACAAAGTCAAGCCTGATGCCAGCAGGAAGTGGAGCAGTGCCTATAAAATGCTCCGGAGGTTCCCCGACCGCAGCCCACTGCTATTTATAAAAAACACAGGACACAGCGCTGGTCAGAGGCATCGAACCAAGCACCAGTCAAGATCTATGAACCCCAGGATTAGAACCCCGCAGAGGAGAGACAGGAAACCTGCCCCCGAGTGGTCACCGCAACCCCAAACATTAAAATAATAATGGTAGAACGTATTCCAGCCCACTTAAGAAATGTCACTGCTCTACTAATATTGTAGTTGTCCTAGGGGGCAAAATTTATTTCAAACTTAAAGACAAAGAATTATAATATTATTTAGCTCCCACGGTCATTCTTTACCAAAGAGAAACAACATATTCGCTGCATACTTAAATATATGTGAAACATTTATGCCCTCCCTGTGTGTGTTCCGCCCCACCAGTGGGTAGCGTGTCATTGGGACTCAGCCATATAAGACTCAGACTCACATCTCTTCCATCAGTCTCATCATTGCCCTTGAAAAAGCACAATCTGTGAGTTCATTCATGTTTTTGGTGTATGCATGCAGTGTAGTAACTATGATAACGTATTAACAGGTTGTTTACATCTGCGTAGAGGCTAATCCTTAATCTGCATATTCCGGTACTGTTTCATAGTTTCACACCGCTTCTATTTAAAGATACCAAAAGTGAGCTCCTGTCTGCGGGTACTTTTTGAGAGTGTTGAGTTTGCTACATGGCCACGTACGTCTCCACTTGGTGAATGCAGAAGAGTGAAAAGATTAACTTTACCTCAAGGGACCACGTGGCCTAGAAACCACCGAGTAACTACTGAGAGCAAGGATGACGGAACTCCAAGACTCCTCGGAACCCATGGGCCCAAGCGTACAGAGTCCGGCTTGAAGGAAGGAACAGAAGGCCTGGACAGCAGTGGCAGTACAACACAGACTGCGCAAAGGGGGCCCGTCAGGCCCACAGTTGCACGTACGGAGGCCCTATACGCAAAGCGCCAAATTAATATATGGAATTATAGAAGGGACTGTACAGGCAAAATCCTCCTTTTCCGCTTCTACAATAACATGTTTGCCAAACACTATCTGAACAGCATGCACTCTAGGCAAGGACGCGTTATTCCCACAACAAGGAACACCTGCGACCCGCTAGCAGAACACACCAGAACACATAGTCCAAGACAGATCCTTACAAGGACTTCAAGGTCATCAACAGACGGGGCAGTGCATCACCCCACCCCAACGGTCTCACACATCTCACCACATATATATATACACGCGTACTTCCTGTATCCAGCAGGACGGGTGAGCTCGACTACAGGCTGCGTCCTGCGATTTGCTCTCTCCCTCTCCTCTCTTTGCAAAGACTAACTCTGTTCCTCTGAAATAAATATACACGCAACAAAGAATTTGTTCACGATCCTTTATTACAGAAATTACCACAAAAAACTTGGGTGACAGAATTGAGATCCCCGGAAGATCGTCGGACCGGCGGCAGACAGTGACTGATCATCCAGGACATCACAGGTTAGAGTCCTGCCTCTTACCCAACTGCATGGAGGAAGGGAGGACCGTCTGCTGTTGGACCCGGCCGTCTCCGCGGGATCTTCACATCCAAAAACTCCTCCAGTACACGGTAAAATACTCACAGATCAATTGTGATTTCGAACAAAATTCTGAAATTGTGTCTATTTATAAAATAGAGGACCTCGGGATAATCTGCAGAGATTAAAGTCCTCTACAGACTTCATTATTTGAGGTTGGAGTCCTCAAATAGCAGTCTTATTTCCAAAACATATTTCGTTTCGTCCGTTTCCGGAATAAATAAATATATATTTAATATATCATTACATTTAGTCATTTAGCAGACGCTTTTATCCAAAGCGACTTACAATTATTCAAACAGCGACGGACGCAGCCATCAGGAGCAATGAGGGGTTAAGTGTCTTGCTCAAGGACACTACAGCATGCTAGCAGGAGGAGCCTGGGATCCAACCAGCAACCTTTAGATCACTAGACCACCAGCTCTACCGCCTGAGCTACCATCCCCCCCCATATAATATATAAATAATAAATATTGCGTGGCTTTCCTATTTTAAAAACATGGGGTCCACTTCGAGCAAAGAGAAACCGGACTGGGATTCTCACAACACATCAACACATTAATGAGAACCAAGCATGGGGACAAATGTATGTCCTGTGTGGGACATTGGGTCGAGCACGGCAGGTTTTCCCGCGAGGGGAAGTTTAAGTATGAATCAGTTTGGGAAAGCGAATGAGGCGATGTCAGGGAAGAGAAAAGGTTAAGAAAGAAAAATAAAGTGTCAGTAAAGGATTTACAAAGAATGGAAATGAATAGGAGATGTTTAGATATATGGATAGGAGAACCGGAAGCAAGGGCCAGAAGCCAGAAAAGAGGGGCAAGTAAGGGTTTAAAATGTGCGGAGGCGGAAAAGACTACGCTTTTCACTGATACACCTGTGTCTCCCCCCGCTTCTCTCTATCCGAGTCTGCCCCAGGAAGATCATCGGAGACGAAGGGACGACTGGGTACCCCCTTATCCGCCCCCCTATGAACATGCCGCTCCTACACCACCCCTGACGGCACCACCGGAGAACTTCGCATCCACGCCCGCCACGTCCACAACCGACGAAGTCCATGCCTACCTGTTGTACTTTCTCGGCGTCTGGTGCCATGCATGGCGGCCCACCGGTATGGGACTCAGAAAACTGCTCCCCCTCCACTTTAAGCCAGAAAACTACTCCCGCATCGCACATGATGTAGATGAAAGCAACCCAGACGTGTTCCGACCACGCACCGCGGCTTGGGACACGGCTGGCCTGTGGGAAATGTGGGTCGAAACGGTACTCAGATCCATCGAACGCAACTTCCCGGTCAGATTCGACCTCGAAAAGATCAGAGACTGCCGCCAAAAGCCCAACGAACCAGTCACTGATTTTTATCATTGCGCAATGGACGCTTGCACGTCCTTCTCAGGACAAGTTTGTCCTCCCACTTTCGATGGCGGTGTGGAATCCACGTTCGAGAACATCCTCAAAATGGCGTTCTGCGACGGGCTCCGACCGCCGCTCCTGAGACGACTCACGGAGAGTTTGATAGGTGGGTGGAGAGATAATCGACTGCCAGACATCCTGCGTCACGCCAAATACGCAGAGGCGAAGGAAAAGGAGGGAGAGAAAAAGGCCAAAGACAAACACGAGTTGGTCTCCCTCCAAGCCCACCTCGCCCACCCCACCTTTCCAGGGACAAGGACAAGGCAGAGGACGAGAGAGCGAACGGAGCTTCGGATGGGGACGCGACCAAAGCTACCGATGCCGTGAGGGCCTACCCCCGGCTCGAAGAACACCAAACCAGGGTGACGACGACTGCGACCGCTGCTTTAATTGCGGAAAAACCGGACATTGGTCCAGGGAATGCCCCGAACCACATCGACGCCAACGGCGCTACCCCAACCCCAACCAGCACGCCTAGTCGGCCCCGTTCGGATCTGACTGTTCTCCTGCCGTCACGACGGATGAGGTTTCCACGGGGGGTAACGTACAGACACACACACACACACACCGCACCTAAACTCGCTCCATGCAATGAAGATGCGTTTGACTGCTTTGCTATGTCAGAAAATTGCATTATTAGAAAACTCCCCCTCTGACCCGGTGAGCACATATGCCATCTGTGACTCCTCGGCTTATCAGAAAATGCCTATCATAACGTGCATAGTAAATGATAAACCTCTCACATTTCTGGTGGACTCGGGCGCCACCCATTCTGTTATTCAAAGCAGGGAGATATGTTTAAAATTAAGCGGCTGCTCCTCATGGTCTCCCAGAGTGAGCGGTCAAACGGTTTTAGATAATTTCTCTACCCCCGCCCGTTGCACTTGGCACACGGACGAAGGTGAACGGACCATGAAGCACTCTTTTTTGATATCTGCTTTGTGCCCTATTAACCTAGCGGGTAGGGAGCTGATGTGTTCGCTTGGCGTCTCCATCACCTCCACACCCAAAGGGCTGAAGGTTGTGGCGACGCCAACAGATTACACCCATGTCTGCTTCAACGCGGTCCCGCCGCTGTACGTCTACCAGTGGTGGACGGGCGCCACCGCTGGCAGCGGACTGTCACGCGCCGCGGCACCATTTGTCAATCATAACTCCTATCACATGTCCCCGAAGATCTCGACTGCACCTCACACATACACCGCGGACCAGACAAAACGTATGAGGAGTTTTATCATCAACAAACTGACCGCCTCCTCACGTCTGATATCTTTTTCGATTCAGAGCGTTGCGTAGTTTCAATACACCTCGACCCCGACCAACAGTCGTTGTTTACCATCCTCGATTCGGCCCCACATGTCTCTATTGCCAAATCTCCACATGAGACATGGCAACACCTGGGCGCCTTTATGCGCCGTTGCATTCACGCCTCAGACTGAAGGCCAAACATCACACACCCGCAGTGTCTTTTTTCTCTCACGACGAACGCGCTTAAACTACCATTCGTCGCGCCGTACCTATCCAAACCACCAACACCTTCCGACATCTCCCCGTTGCTGGTCCAAGTCCCACCCACCCCTTGGGCGGCCGGCAAATACGACGTAGGCCTCATAAAAAACTGTCCCCCGCTGGAAATCAAACCCAAATCCTCTTTCCTTGGGTCCCAAATCCTTGCTGTTGATGGCATCACCCCCGTCTTTGAGTCTCTCCTTGATGCGGGAATTATCATCCCATGTGACGACTCCCCTGTCCAAACACCTATATTCCCAGTCAAGAAAATCCGACCTCAAGGGCAGCCCACTGAGTGGCGCTTTGTCCAAGACCTGCAGGCCCTTAATGCTGCCATCGACCCCCCGCTCCGAATGTTCCTAACCCATACACTATCATGAGTCAAATCCCTTCGGGCTCCACTTGGTTTTCTGTCATTGACCTCTCCAATGCTTTTTTCTCTGTCCCAGTTCACCCAGACTCCCAGTTTTGGGAGTCTGGGTGAACTGGGATGCTACACCTGGACACGCCTCTGCCAGGGCTTAACTTGCAGCCCCACCCTCTTCTGCGAGGCTCTGGCCCGCAGCCTCGCCCCCCTCGTCCTTTCCTAGGGAACGGACTCCTGCAGTATGTGGACGACCTTCTCGTCGCTGCTCCCACGAAGGCCCAGTGCGAACAGGACACCCTCACACTGCGGCACCTCTCATCTGAGGGTCATAAGGTTTCTCTACGTAAACTTCAGTTTGTGTCCCAGAAGGTGGTCTTCCTTGGTCACGTCATCACCCCTTAGGGGAAAACTTTATCCCCCGCAAGAATCCAGGCGGGGGACAAAACAAATGCTGTCTTTTCTCGGCATGTGTTCTTACTGCCGCCACTTCATCCCCAATTTTTCAGCCCTCGACCGCCCCCTCAGGGAAATCACCCTGTCCCCGCAGCCTTACGGCCTCTTCTCCGCTAACATGGACCGAGGAAGCCTGCACCGCCTTCAGGGCCCTTAAGTGGCCCTCCAGACGTCTCCAACCTTGGGGATTCCAGATCCCCTTCGGCCCTTTATCCAGTTCGTGGACGTACGTCAGGGCAGCATGACTTCTGTCCTATTACAAAAACATGGCGACGCCCTCAGGCCTGTGGGTTTCTTCTCATGTTTATTAGATCCGGTGGCTCGTGGCCTTCCTCCTTGCCTACACGCTGTCGCGGCCTGTAAAAAGGCCGTGCTGGCCACATGCGACTTTATGGGTTTCGCGCCACTCATCCTTTTTGTTCCCCATTCCGTCTCCAACATCTTACAGGAACAAAAATCCTCCCATCTCTCGGCGGCACACTGGCTCCGCTACCAGACAGTCCTCCTAGGGCTTCCACATGTCACGGTGCGCCACTGTGCCACCCTCAACCCTGCCCCATTACTACCCCTCCCTGACGACGGCACACCACACTCCTGCTCCGCCGAACTCGACCTCATCTGCACACCCCGCCCAGATCTCACTGATGTTCCACTGACCAACCCTGATTTTGTTTTCTATGTAGATGGATCCACCTTCCGCCACCCCAACACCGGCCGCTCTCATGCTGGGTTCGCGGTCACCGACGACCATTCTGTTGTCCTCTCCTCCCCCCTCCCATCTCATTTCTCAGCGCAAGTAGCAGAGCTCTTCGCCCTGACTGAGGCGTGCAAATTGGCCGAAGGCCGTTCAGCAACGATCTACACCGACTCTCACTATGCTTTTGGCGTCGTGCATGACTTTGGCGCCCTTTGGAAACAAAGACGGTTTTTGAAGTCAGACGGCAAGCCTATCCTGCACCACCATAAAGAGGCGGCCCTTTTGGAGGCCATCCTCCTCCCCCTCTTCATCGCTGTTTGTAAATGCGCCACACACACTCCCAACACAGACCCCGTCTCCTTCGGCAACACCCGCGCCGACGCAGCCGCCAAGGCCGCGGCACGCAGCCCCCTCCCTCACTCCTCCTCCCTCTACTCATCCCCCCCTTCCCCCACATCCCCCTCCCTCACTGACCTCCTCTCCCTCTCTTCCCCAGCTGAACGCAGAGTTTGGTCCAGCTGTGGGGCCACCCTCCGAGACGGTGTTTGGATGGCCCCGATGAAAAGCGCCTGTTCCCCTGTTTCGCTAAGTTGTCACATGGTTTGGACCATGTGTCAAAAGGAGGGATGTGCACGGCAATACAAACACATTGGTTCACAAAAGGCTTTTCCACATTTGCAGCCACATATTGCAACAAGTGTGTAATTTGCGCCCAACACAACCCTGGCAGGCCAAAGGGCCTCACACACCCCGCCGCACACCCAACCCCACCGCGCCCATTCCAACATGTAATGATGGATTTCGTCGAAGTTACACCGTGCAGAAACAAAAAATACTGTCTGATCATGGTTGACATGTTTTCCAAATGCGTGGAAGCCTTTCCCCCAGGCGTCAACAGTGGCGAAAGCCTTACTGACAGATATAATTCCCAGATGGGGAATCCCGGAAAAACTATCATCCGACAATGGCAGCCATTTTGTAAACAACGTCCTCACACAGTTGTTGACGCATTTCCAGTCTGATTTAAAAACACACTGCAGCTACCACCCACAATCCGGGGCCGCTGTAGAACGCGAAAATGGGTCGCTGAAAAACAAACTGGCTAAATACTGCAGCAAAACGAACCGTGGTGGGTAGACGCGCTGCCCATCGAAATCACCTTTCCCCTTTCGAGGTCCTTTTTGCAGCCCCTCCCAATGTGGGACTGGGACCTCCAGGCCCGCCGATGGACACCAACCCCTGTGAAGACACGCTGGTAAGATTTTGAATTTCCTTAACCAAGTCTCTTTCTGAAATCAGACAACAGGTAGGCTCTGCCTTGCCCCAAGGCGCCACCGGGCCCCTGCACAACCTTCGACTGGGCGACTTCGTGCTGATAAAGAATCACCGCCGGAAGTCCTGGAAACACCAGCGCTGGCTGGGCCCATACCAGGTTCTCCTGACCACCCACGGCGATAAAAGTCCAGGAAAGAGCAACGTGGGTGCAAGCCAGTCACTGCAAGACCATCCATCAGACTCCAACTACAGCCAGGTAACACCCAGCAAGGAGGGTCACACACAACCCCTCCCATCCCCTAAAAACCACTGTTACGAACACTGTTAGTTGCAATGTGACGCGTGCTGGCAACCGTCCACCTTAGGTCATAGACGAACGACAACAGACGACACCATGGAGCGCCTCTGCGGCTTGCGCGGCACACTAACCATTCTGTTTATAATCACTGTAATGATAGTTGCACCTTGGATCTGGTATGACATGCACTCTCGCGCTACGCCGACCACCAACCCTGACACCGACGTCACCCCCTCGTTCCGCCCAATTCGCGTTAAGCGCGCTATTTATTCCGGAAACGGACAAACTATGTATGTTAACCCCTGTGATTACTTTCCCCATTCATGTTATGACAACGGACTCGCCCTGGGCGGGGCGACAATATATATGTGTTATATACGTGGGTTTCTCACCCTGGAAATGTTCCCCGTCCAGGCAATTGGGGCCCCTGTACAAACTGGGCCCAGGAGTGTGGAATATAGATCATATTCCCTGGGGTTATACCCTACCCCATGACCAGTCTGACCTGACCAACCGACTAAAGGTCCAAAAGCTCTCTAATCTTAACGCTACGGTCATGATTAGCCTGTCCAGACCCCAGGTAAACGACTCCTGTTTCTTCGTCATATGTGCCTACGTTTCAGGCACCGATCCGTGCGGCTATTTTTGGTTGGAAGTTTGACCCCCGCCGTCGTGCCGTCTTCCTCATCGTCGTGTTCCTCCTCCTCCCCACCACCGCCTTTAAATCTGTCCATTATGTGAATCTCGGCCTTATGGAATATGGCCCGCCCGTGTCCCCAGATAACAAAGACCTAGGAATGAACCTCTGGTGGCGCCTACTGCGCTCCTGGACTGAGGCTGCAGAAGTTAATAACTCCTGCTACGCCTGCACCCTTTTTCCCCATACAGCAAAAGGAGCCCTCCCCGTCAGCCCAGTTTCCCTCACTTATGATGAATGGTATTGCACCCCCCTTTCACTCACCGATCCCGTAGCGGGCCCAAATAGGTGGTGGCTCGCTAGGCATAATCTACCTTTCCCCTGTTCCCTGTACTCTAATCAGGCCTTACGTGCCCATAACGGCACCACCTTCCACTCCTGAGCTGGCGCGCTCCTTGAGCCGGTTGCTACCGTTTACCCCACCTTCCTTTTGGGTCTACGTCACGCCCTCTGCGTTTCACGACATCGACACCCCACTCGTGTATATCTCGGCAACACCACAGTCTGTGCGGTTACCTATGATAACGACTGTGGCCTTCCGCCCATCCATAATGTCTCGTCCTGCCTCCCTGCTGGGAGCAAATCTCACCTCTACCATGTTGTTCTGGCCCACCGATTGCGGTGCTGGCATGGGTCACGACGCCTTGTGGCTTTGCGCCCTCACCTACATCAATTCCTTCCCCATTCTTGGTCCAGCGTTTGTGCCCTCGTTAAACTACGTCCCGACATTACCATACTGGATAGATTACATCATACCAAGCATTATTATCCCCATTATCGCGATCTCGCCACCAACGGGCACCATATCGCCGGACGAGAACTCACGTCAGGTGCCGCAAAATACTTATCCGGAGTCCTCCCTTGGTGGGGTGCAGTCAATAACACCCACAACATCGACGCTCTCGACATGCGTTTAGAGAACCTCACCGCACTTGTCACTGACGGCTTCTCCGCTCTCACTACCTTTATGATAGCCACGCGTAATATGTTACTACAACACCAAGCCGCCCTCGACATCATCCTAGCTTCCAGTGGCGGCCTCTGTCATGTTATCGGCGATTCGTGCTGCACCTAGATTCCAGATGCAGCTGGCAATATCTCCCATACGATTACACAGCTTAACTCCCTTCTCGCAGATACGAAGGCTGATGACGTCCCTCCCCCCTGGGGATGGGACTGGTGGTCCTAGCTCATAGACGGCGACTAGTATCGGCGCTTCGTACCGGCGCTATCGTCGTGGTCAGCTTGGGCCTCCTTTTGGTTTAATCATGTTGTATTGTTCCCCTCGCTCGTTCAGCTGTCACT
Organism: Zeus faber; assembly: GCF_960531495.2. Lineage (NCBI taxonomy): Eukaryota > Metazoa > Chordata > Actinopteri > Zeiformes > Zeidae > Zeus > Zeus faber. Next base: position 28,092,425 of record NC_137207.1, read on the forward strand.
AAACTCGTCTCTTCCATTTTCGTCCGTTACTCTGCCATTCCCCAGATGGATGCCCCCTCCCGCGACGATCCCTTTCCCCTATCCCTCCCTGACTTCGACTCAGGCGACAACATTTCCACAGTTTGCGAGGGACCTCCGTCCCTCTTCCCTTTACGATGGGTTCTCTTTAACCTTCGGGTGTGAGTCCCTGGATGTTCTCGGGTTCGTCGACGGAGGGTTTCTATATATCTGTCGATTATCTGCTTATTTTTTGAGCCTTAGTACTTTGCTGTTTTTGCCTATTTTTTGAATGTGTTAATACTTTGCTGTTTTCGCTTATTTTGAGTGTGCTCATATTTTACTGTTTTTGAGATGATTTTCTTTCGTACTGTTGTTTAAATATAAACAAAAGGAGGGATATGTACAGGCAAAATCCTCCTTTTTCCCGCTTCTACAATAACATGTTTGGCAAACACTGTATGAACAGCATGCACTCTAGGCAAGGACGTGTTATTCCCACAACAAGGAACATCTGCGACCCACTAGCAGAACACACCAAAACACATAGTCCAAGACAAATCCTTACAAGGACTTCCAGGTCATCAACAGACGGGGTAGTGCATCACCCCACCCCAACGGTCTCACACATCTCACCACATATATATATACACGTGTACTTCCTGTATCCAGCAGGACGGGTGAGCTTGACTACAGGCTGCGTCCTGCGATTTGCTCTCTCTCTCTCCTCTCTTTGCAAAGACTAACTCTGTTCCTCTGAAATAAATATACACGCAACAAAGAATTTGTTCACGATCCTTTATTAAAGAAATTACTACGACAGGACGACGGCATGTGCCAAAATGGTGGTCCATGGAGAGAGCATGCCTCCACATGGAGAGGTACGCCGAGAGAGCACATTTTGAGGCTGCAGGAAAGGCGAAGAGAGCCCAGAAATGACTTCACCTGTTTCCATGTGGTTGGCCGCTCCCTTGCTCAGATTTCCTCCGCCTCATCCCGCACCGGCTTAATGACACCACCTCCGAGGATGTAGCCTAGGTACTGGGTCTCCTGCTTTGCGATTGCACATTTCCTTGGATTGATGGTCAGTCCTACTTCCTTGATTTTACCCAGCACTATTGCCAAGTGATTCAGATGTTCCTGCCAGGGGGTACTGTGTATAAGTAAAGCATCAAGGTAAGCAGCTGCAAATGTTCCAATACCTGCCAGCACTTGGTTCATCAACCTCTCAAAGGTGGCAGGGGCCCCTGGAGTCTAAAAGGCATCTTGGTATACTACCAGAGTCCTTGAGGCACCTTGAAAGCAGTTAGCGGCTTGGCAGCATTAGACAGGGGCCCCTGCCATTAGCCTTTGCATAGGTCCAGGGTGGTAATGAACCGTGATTGGGCTATTCGTTCAGTCAGGTCATCCAATCATGGCGGTGGATAAGTATCGTGCATCGGATTGTGCATTTACCTTTCAGAAGTCAATACAAAACCTGATGCTTCCATCTCTCTTGATTACTAAGACAATTGAATTGCTGTGTGCAATTCAAGCAATTGACTGCTGGAAGGCCCTATGACGCCCATTTCCCGCATGACAGCAATATTGTCTTCCAGCAGTGACCACAACTTATGTGGATGCGATACATTCTCTGCCTGAGGGCGAAGGATCTCTCTCTGGCTGCCTTGTTGTAGAAGGTGGGTTGTCCATGCTGAGCCTTCTCCATCTTTTCCTTCACCAGCTTGGTGGCCTGCTCCATTTTCTTTCTCATCTGCAAGACAAACTCCAGAACACTGGTTTCCTTCTCCTGGGCTCCCACCCAGGACTCCTGCAGCACATGAAGGGGACCTCTCACCTGCCTGCCATGAAGGAGCTTAAAAAAGGTGAGAAGCCTGTGGAAGCTTTCAGAAACTCGGCATTGGATCAATAGCTCCTCTAGACCCTGAACATTTTCAGCTGGTCCTGCTTGGTCACCTTTTGCTCCCTCCCTTCCAATCCCTGGATATGTCTCTGTGATTTACGCTAACACATGTGACAATCCAACCCCGACAGAGTGAATGGGACCAGGTTAAGTACAAAAGGAGTGACAAGAAGAAGACAGGTGGTGAGGTGACTAACTGGGGACAGGTGTGCAGTGACAGGGATGTGACGCCAGACAGACAGACAGACAGTGGAAGCTAGAGAGGGTTAGAGGGAGATGGAGACAGACAGACAGGGAATCAAGGCAGTGCAGGATCCTGACACTCAATGAACACAGATCAGAATTCCTCCCATTTGTCCAGGACATTGAGCTCTTCCAGGACACGTTCACAGGTAACACCGGCACCATCT
>NC_137207.1:28099734-28139816 GCF_960531495.2 Zeus faber
GAACATCCACTTGGACAGTGTGAGCTCGGCTGACTTCCTGTCTTTGGTTCGCTCATTCGACCTAAGACAGGTCCCGACTCCACCGACTCACAAGGCTGGCAAAGAGCTTGATCTCATTCTTGCTCAGAGCTGCACCACGGACAACCTAAGGGTCACTCCTCTTCATCTCTCTGACCACTTCTTCATCCACTTCAATGTCCATCTACCAAAACAACCCCCACCTCCCCACCCATGGTTACCATCCGCCGCAATCTCCGCAACCTGTCTCCCACCCACTTCTCCTCTGTGCTCTCCTCTTCTCTACCGCCTCACGGCACTTTCTCCTCTCTGCAGGTTAATGATGCCACTGACTCTCTCTGCTCCACCTTGAGCTCATGTCTGGATAGCCTGTGTCCACTATCCACCAGACCTGCTCCATCAACCCAGTCGCACCCTTGGCTGACTGACACCCTCTGGACAACGCGCACTGACCTCAGAGCAGCCGAGAGGAAATGGCACAAATCCAAAACAATTGAGGATCTTGCAAGCTACCAGACACTGCTGTCCTCCTTCTCTTCCAGCATCACTACTGCAAAGAAGGCCTTCTTCAACGATAGGATCAACGGTGCCACAGACACACGTAAGTTATTCTCCACCTTCAAGTCTCTGCTTTACCCTCCACCACCTCCCCCAGCTACTAACCTCACTGCTGACTGCCTTGCCTCCTTTTTTACTAACAAAGTGGCAGCCATCAGCAGCCAATTCACTAAACAACTTACTCACAACCTGTCTCCTCCAGCCCTAGGCTCATCGTTCCCTGGTTTCACCCCCCTCGCTGAAAGTGAGGTATCTAAACTACTAACATGTAGCCATCCTACTACCTGTCCGCTAGATCCGATCCCATCTAACCTCCTTCAAGCCATATCACCGACTGTCACCCCGGCAATCACACATATGATTGATTCTTCTCTAACTTCCGGCACTTTCCCCTCTGCTTTCAAAGCGGCTCGGGTCGCACCACTGCTCAAAAAACCTTCACTCGATCCCACTCAAGTAGAAAACTATCGGCCGGTCTCACTCCTCCCATTCCTTTCCAAACCTTAGAGAGGGCGGTCTCTCGACAGGTAGCAGAATACCTGTCTAGAAACAACCTTCTTGATACACTTCAATCTGGCTTCAAAAGTGGTCACTCCACAGCCCTGTTGTCTGTGACAGAGGCGGGAAAAACTGCTAGAGCTGCTGCCAAATCCTCGGTTCTCATTCTGCTAGACTTATCAGCTGCTTTTGACACTGTCAACCACAGCATACTCCTGTCCATACTCTCAAGTATGGGCATCTCTGGCAGTGCACTTTCCTGGTTCAAATTTTACCTCACTGGGCGCTCGTTCAGTGTGACCTGGCAAGGCCAGCTGTCTGTGCCTCACAACCTCACCACAGGAGTGCCCCAAGGCTCGGTGCTTGGACCCCTTCTCTTTGCCATATACACCACCTCACTGGGCCCGATCATCCGCTCGCATGGCTTTTCATATCACTGCTATGCGGATGATACTCAACTCTATCTGTCCTTCCCGCCCGACGACCCCACTGTCTCGACGCGGATCTCGGATTGTCTCGCTGACATATCCACATGAATGAAGGATTATCATCTTCAACTAAATCTGGCAAAAACGGAACTTCTGGTCTTCCCGGCCAAACAAGGTATTTATCACAACATTGATATTAAAATTGACTCCATCTCTTGTTCCTACCAAGGCTGCAAGGAATCTTGGTGTCGTTATTGATGACCAACTGACATTCTCGGACCATGTTGCCGCTGTCTCCCGGTCCTGCCGCTTCGCACTATTCAACATCCGAAACGTCAGGACGTACCTGACCCAATATGCCACTCAACTGCTGCTACAAACCTTGGTGATGTCCCGTCTTGACTACTGCAACGCCCTCTTAACAGGCTTGAGGCCTGTGCGGTGAAGCCACTACAGATGATACAGAATGCGGCGGTGGGACTGGTGTTCAACCAGCCAAAGAGGGCACATGTCACTCCGCTGCTCATCGAGCTCCACTGGTTACCTGTAGCCGCTTTGTAACCTGTAGCCGCTTGGTTACCTGTAGCCGCTCGCCTCAAGTTCAAGTCTCTTATGCTGGCCTACAGAGTGATTGTTGGGAATGCTCCCACCTACTTAAATGCTCTTGTAAAAGCACATGTTACCCCCCGGATGCTGTGCTCATCAAATTAGCGTCGTCTGGCTCTGCCGGCCGTACAACCACGGCAATCCAGGTTATTCTCATTTGTAGTTCCACGTTGGTGGAACGAGCTGCCAAAAATGACCAGAGCAGGGACCTCCCTCTCTGTCTTTAAGAAGCACTTGAACACCCAACTCTTCAGAGAGCACCTCCTCTCCTAACTTACAATTACTTAGCACTACTTAGCAGTATTTATTTATTGTTACACTAATGTCTTTGTCGCAATGTAGCTTGAATGTTATTCTCCCTTGTAAGTCGCTTTGGATAAAAGAGTCTGATAAATGACTAAATGTAAATGAAAATGTGTTTCATCCATTCTAATTTCACTTCTGCATGTGGAACACCAGCATAGGCAAGAACCTAGGTACTACATAGGTAATATGTGCATTTTGTAAAATATGTCGATCACGTCACAAACAAACTTTATTATGTATTTATATTGGATATGGTTGTGGGTTTGGGGCTGGGGTCAAGGGTGGGGGCCCGGGATTGCCAGGTCGGCTCTTGGCCCCATGGTGCATTTACCTTTTCATAGTGGAAAAGGGAAATGCATTCTCTGCCGCATATCCATCCGACCTGGACATGAACTTAAACGCCCAAATAAATTGCTGCAGACGTTGCAGCCCAATGTTTTCCTGGCACTTTGCCAGTGACAAACCTGCCATTTCCCTTTTAGGAAGAATAAAAAATGAGTACAGTAGCATCTGCCCAACACCTCTCGACTCATTGGCACTTATGTCAATACAGCAGACCGTGTCAAAATGATCTAGTGCAGTTATCATACATGTTTAGCTGCGGGCCCATCCGGCCCTTCAAAGCTTCCCATCCGGCCCGCAGAATATTAATGAATTCAGAAAATGTGAAGAGGAATGTGTTCAGGTATTTAGGATATCTAGTAGTGCTGACCTTTAAATCATATATTGATCTTAATCGCGATATGAACATGCGTGATAAACACAAAGACTGAAACACGCTTGTGGAGGTGTGTTCTGGCGCAGGGCCAGTCTTTTTAACCAAAGGTGGCTCGTGGGCCAAAATGTGAACTCAGGGGCTCGCAAGCCAATTTGAAAATAGTCCATGTGTTTCAGCGCTTTAGTGATCTCCCGCTGTCATGTCCGGCAGCTTGCATGTCGGGCTTGACTCACCCAGTCCCACATGTCCCGCAAGCACGCTGATCCTCACTGCGGGGACAAGCAAACATTTATAATTTCCTGTTTTCAGGATCGGACGGATCAGCGGAGTCCCTCCGTTGATTCGCCCGATCCGCAGCAGCTGAGCGGCCCCAGGATGGGAGCTTGCACCTCCTGTCTGCAGCGGCGGCTTGACCACGCCCCCTTCGTCCGCCACAATGATGAATAAGAAAAATTGTATTATTTATTACAATTTTCTTTGTAACGCCATCCTCAATCAATTATCTAGTGATCTGAACTATCAACTTTAGTTCAGCTTTCAATACCATAGTCCCCTCCAGACTGGCTTTAAAGCTGCAGGAGCTTGGACTGAATACTCTGTGTGTGCCTGGATCCTGGACTTCCTCTCAGCCAGTCCCAGGTGGTTAGGGTGGGGTTAGGGTGGGGTTAGGGTGGGGAAGCACATGTCCAGCTCCATCACCCTGAACACAGGATCCCTCCAGGGCTGCGTCCTCAGCCCCATACTGTGCTCCCTGTACACACATGACTGTGTGGCCAGGTCCAGCTCCAACACCATCATCAAGTTTGCTGACGACACCGTGGTGGTGGTGGCCTGATCACCGACGGCGATGAGAAGGTCTACCATGAGGGGGACTGACCTGTCACTCTGGTGCCAGGACAACAGCCTCCACTTGAACATCAGCAAAACAAAGGAGCTGATTGTGGCCTTTAGGTGTGGATTACAACCGAGGACACACGCGCCCTTGGTGATTAATGGGACTTCTGTTGACAGGGTGAGCAGCTTCAAGTACCTGGGAGTCCACGTCACAGACGACTTAACATGGACTTTACACACAGACACTCTGGTGAGGAAGGCGAGGCAGCGTCTTCATCCCCCCAGATTCACAATACTCGACAGGCTGACAAACCCTCCTGTGTCAGTTGCCTCTGAACTGTCATCCACCAGCGCCTGCAATCAATTGATCTCCTTCACTGACAAAATTCAAAATATTAGACATGCAGTCATTGCCTCCATATCTGGTACAGGATGTGCTGTCCCCGTGTCCACTACAAATCAATTCAAATACCATGAAACAATCTGATCTGATCAACCATAATAACGTGGAGAACATTATACAACATGTTAAATGCTCCTCCTGCTGTCTTGATATTCTGCCATCTTCTACACATTGTCAACACGTCTCTTCTCTCAGGTTTCTTCCCACAGACCCTGAAAACAGCCGTGATCAAGCCCTCTTAAAAAATAACAACCTAGTCACCTAGATGTAGGCCCATGTCAAAGCTCCTGATTTGAAGTAAAATCATTGAAAAATAATGTTTTTCAACAGCTTACCAAATCTTGGAACTACACAACTGTTTTGGTGTCCTCCAGTCAGCACAGCACGGCACTGAGACTGCTCTTGTTCAGGTCTTCAATGACATCCATCTAAACACAGGCAGCGGCAGAATCTCAGTCTTGGTATTACTGGATGTCAGTGCTGCGTTCGACACGGTCGACAACAACATAATGTGCTGTGGTCAACCGAGTCAAATGCAGCACTGACATCCAAGGTTAGGGTTAGGGTTAGGTTAGCGCAGGCATGCCCAAAGTCTGGTCCCCGGGCCAAATCTCGCCCGTGTCTAAATTTCCACCGGCCCGGTCATAAAATCAATAATATGTGGCCCGCCAGCACGTACAAAAAATGCAATTTATATTTCACCAGAGGATGGCAGTAGACTTGTGGTCGCACTCTTGCCGCGTGACTCTGTGTGAACTTTTACCACTGTGGTATATTTTAAGCCCATTTCTAAAATGCCAACTGGAACTAAAAAAAGGAAAGTTGACAATGAGGGCCGCCGTTTTCAGGACAAGTGGAAATCAGAGTATTTTTTCACTGACGTGCTAAACAACTGCGTGTGCTTAATTTGTCAAGAGATTGTGGCTGTTTTCAAGGAATTCAATATTAAGCGGCACTATCAGACGAGACATGCTAACTACGATAAGCTAACGGCAAACATCTCCTCTCTGGCTGAGGAGTTTCAACAGCGTTTCAGGGATTTTGCAGCTATTGAAAAGGAGATCACACTTTTCCGCGATCCTAACGACGCTCCAGCCCACCTGCAGCTGGAGCTCATTGAGCTGCAGTGTGACGCAGAGTGTCACAGTCAACACCAGCAACTCCCTCTTGTAAACTTTTACCGCCGGCTGGACAAAGACAGCTTCCAAGAGATTCGAACATTTGCTAAGAAAATGCTGAGCTCGTTTGGCTCAACATATTTGTGCAAGAAGATGTTCTCGGTAATGAACATTAACAAGAACCACGTGAGGACAAGACTAAGTGACTCTCACCTGCGTGACATCTTGCGCATCAAAACCATTGTTTTTGAGCCAGACCTGCCCTGTTTACTGCAGTCGAGATCTCAGTATCACCCTTCACAATATCACCCTAATGTAGGTCAATTATTTTATTTGTTGTTCTGTGGAGAATAAATACTAAAGTCTCAGTGAATGAATTTTTTGTGATGATAAAAACCACAGTTTCGTCAAATTTCAGTCATTTAATTTGACTATACTATCCTTTGTCAAAATGCACTTTGATGTGATTTGTTAAAAAAAATCAATAAATACAATACAAAAATTTCGGAGTCAGATTTCATAAAATAGTTCATTTGCATTTAATTAATTATTTTAACCTTTATCTATACTGATAAGGCAATTGACAATAGATTCTCATTTACAATGTCAACCTAGCTGCACAAAGCAGAGTAAAACAAAGCAAAATAAAAGCAAATACAAATAAACACATATACAAAAAACTGTACAAAGTGATATAGTGACATATTTACATGTTAATTTACAATGGTAATTGTTCAAAGAATGTCAGGCTGAATAGTTGGCCCACATACATTTTCACCTCACCAAATCCGGCCCTCTTTGCAAAAAGTTTGGACACCCCTGGGTAAGGGTAAGCCTAATCTCAACCTAACCCAAATCAAATTATATTTTTATTAGATTATCCATGATTACGCAGACTACACAAAAATATGCATAACCATATCACCAGGGGATTATGGTCCAATACAATCACTGAGCAGATGCACTGAACAAATGAAGGATGGGATGTTTCAGAATGTTCTCCAATGAAACAAAGACAAAACTGAAGGCATTGTTTTTGGAGCCAAGGAAGGAGGATTAAAAGTCAGTGCTTAGCTTCCATCAGTAATGCTAGAAAGCACCAACCAAGTCAGAAATCTTCATGTGGTCATGGATCCACATTCCAAACAGCCACATTTAAACAATTACAAAGAAAGTCTTTAATCACATCTACAACATCTCAAGGATTCAAGGACTTATGTCTCAGCAGAATTAATATAAACTTGTCCATACATTCATCTTTAGTAGACGAGATGATGTCATGAACGACGTCATGAACCATGTCATGAACCATGTCATGAACTATGTCATGAATGACGTCATGAACCATGTCATGAACCATGTCATCAACCATGTCATCAACCATGTCATGAATGACATCATGAACCATGTCATGAACCAAGTCATGAACCATGTCATGAACTGTCATGAACCATGTCATGAACCATGTCATAAACTATGTCATGAATCATGTTATGAACCATGTCATGAACGACGTCATGAACCATGTGATGAACCATGTGATGAACCATGTCATGTCATGAACCATGTCATAAACTATGTCATGAACGATGTCATGAACCATGTCATGAACCATTTCATGAACAATGTCATGAACGACGTCATGAACGACGTCATGAACGACGTCATGAACAATTTTATGAACGATGTCATGAACGATGTTATGAACAAAGTCAAGAACGAAGTTATGAACAATGTCATGAGCGATGTTATGATGTCATTAACGACGTCATGAACCCATCATGATCAATGTCATGAACCAAGTCATGTCACAATGTTACATATACATACTTTCACACATAAACATACTTTCATACATAAACATACTTTCACACATACAGTATACATACTTTCATACATATACATAGTTCGATACATATACATACTTTCACACATAAACATACTTTCATACATAAACATACTTTCATACATAAACATACTTTCACACATACAGTATACATACTTTCATACATATACATAGTTTGACACATATACATACTTTCACACATAAACATACTTTCATACATAAACATACTTTCATACATGAACATACTTTCATACATAGGCATACTTTCATACATTGACATACTTTCATACATATCCATACTTTCTTGCATATAGTGTATATATATTTCCATACATATACATACTTTGTCCTGATCTCCGCCTTCTTCTACTTTCCCCTCCCTCTGTCCTTACCTGTCCCATTAGCCCAACTCTATTCACCTGCGCACACAGCTGTTCCAGATCTGTATTCTAACCACTATATATGCCTCTCTCACCACTCACCCTTTGCCAGATTGTCTTTGATGCTTGCACCAGACTCTCCAGCGTTCTCCGGACTGATTCCCCGCTACCGACTCTGCCTCGCTCCGACCACGTATCCTGCCTGCCACTCCGCCTGTCTTCTGTCTGCTCTACAAATAAAAGACATTATCAAATATCCCTGCCTGTCTTTGTGCTGCAATTGGGTCCTAACCACACCCGTTACAGTACAATCTGGCCAACAATGGACCCAGCACACAACCCCGAGTTGCTGGCACGCCTGGGAAGGGTGGAGTCACAGCTCCAACACCAGGAGGCTGTCCGAGCCTCCACCTCAGCAGACGTTCGGCTAGCAGCGGCTAGCCAGGAGCAAGGGCTCGCCACGCTAGCTGCCCAGGTCCAGCAGCTCGCCATCGCTCTTGGTCAGTCCATCCCGCCTCCTGCTTCCCCGGACCCACCTGCACCGGCCCAGCCTGGGTACTCCCTGGAGCCCCGGGTGGGGGTTCCAGAACGCTACGCCGGAGACGCAGACGGCTGTAGTCCGTTCATTACAAACTGTTCCATGCTCTTCGCTCTGCAGCCCCACACCTTCGCCTCCGAGGATGCCAGGGTGGCGTTCGTCGTAAATCACCTGACGGGTCACGCTCGGCTGTGGGGAACGGCCGAGTTGGAACGACGCACACCAGCCTGCTCCTCCTTCCACGCCTTCGCTGCCGAGCTCCGCAAGGTGTTCGGGGTGACATCCCGAGTTCCCGATGCTGCTGGTGGTCTCCTGGATCTCAGTCAAGGGTCCCGCTCCGTGGTCGATTACGCGATCGACTTCCACACCCAGGCTCGACTGAGCGAGTGGAACCCGGCAGCCCAGATTGACGCGTTCCTGATGGGATTAGCAGAGTACGTGAAGGATGAGCTAGTTTCCCACAACCTGCCCACCTCTCTCGATGGCATCATTGAGCTTGCTTCCCGTATCGACCGACGCATCCAGTCCCACCAGCGAGAGAGGCGTCAGAGGCAAGTGGAGCGCCGCCCAGCAACCCGTCTTCCTGGTTCCTCCGGGCCGCCAGCTCTTCCGGCCCGTCAACCCAGGAGTGAGGCCTCTCCCATGTGGGTTGGCCGGTCCAGCCTCACCCCAGAGGAAAAGGAGAGACGCCGGGTGGGGAATCTTTGCCTCTACTGCGGTCTAGCTGGACACTACATTTCCGGGTGTCCGGTAAAAGGGCCGGGCTCGCCAGTGAGGGAGGAGGTCCTGGTGAGCCACACCTCCAAATCCCCCTCCAACCTACGCCCCCTCTGCCAGGCTCGGCTGCTCCTGCCCCAAGGCTCACATTCCCTCGCCATACTTATTGACTCTGGTTCCGATGTTAACATCATCCACGATAACCTAGCACGGCAGCTGGGTGTTGGTCGAGTTCTCCTGCCTTCTCCGGTACCTGCCACTGCCCTGGATGGCCGCCTCCTGGGGACAGTCACCCATCAGACAGTGCCCATCCGCATGCTCCTGTCCGGCAACCACCACAAGATGATACAGTTCTGTATCCTGCACTCACCTCGTCACCCTCTCCTCCTGGGGTTCCCCTGGCTCCGGCATCACAACCCACACCTAGACCGGACCACAGGGGCTATTCTGGGATGGAGTCCTGCGTGCCATCAGGTCTGCCTGAAGCAAGCCGTCGCACCTCAGACACCCACCAGCTCCAGCTCCGCACCCGACTCGACTTCAGGGAGGTCTTCAGCAAGGCAAAGGCAACATCCCTTCCCCCGCGGGGGCGGGCTTCTTCTTCGTGGAGAAGAAGGACAAGTCGCTTCGCCCCTGTTTTGACTAGCGGTCTCAACGACATTATGTTCAAGAACCGCTATCCCCTGCCCCTCATCTCATCAGCCTTCGAACTCCTGGAGGGGGCCACAGTGTTCACCAAGCTCGACCTACGCAACGCCTACCATCTGGTCCGGGTTCGAGAGGGGGACGAATGGAAGACAGCCTTCAACACTCCCTCCGGTCACTACGAATATCTGGTGATGCCCTTTGGTCTCACCAACGCCCCCGCCGTCTTCCAGGCCCTGGTAAATGACGTGCTCAGAGACATGCTCAACAAATTCGTCTTCGTTTACCTCGACGACATCCTGATCTTCTCCCGATCCCAAGCTGAGCGCGTCCACCACGTCCAGACGGTCCTGCAGCACCTCCTGGAGAACTCACTCTTTGTGAAGGCGGAGAAGTGTGAGTTTCCTGGTTGAAGTGGACGCCTCCGACGTGGGAGTCGGAGCTGTTCTGTCCCAGAGAACCGCCTCCGACCAGAAGCTTCATCCCTGCCCCTTCTTCTCCAGGCATTTAACCCCGGCCAAGAGGAACTACGACATCGGGAATAGGGAGCTTCTCGCCGTCAAATTGGCCCTGGAGGAGTGGCGACACTGGCTAGAGGGAACCCAGCTGCCGTTCCTGGTGTGGACCGACCACAAGAACCTGGAGTATATCCAGTCCGCCAGGAGACTGAACTCCCGTCAGGCCCGTTGGGCGCTCTTCCTAACAAGGTTCAATTTCTCCCTCTCCTATCGGCCGGGGTCACACAATATCAAACCTGACGCCCTGTCCCGGCAGTTCCAGGAGGAGGAAGACGCTGCTGACCCTGACACCATTCTACCGTCCTCCCGTCTAATTGCCACATTCACCTGGGAGGTGGAAGAGAAGGTCAGAGCCGCCGCCCAGGACCAACCTGGACCCAGCACATGTCCGCCCGACCGTCTGTTCGTCCTGCCTGACCTCCGGTCCAGGTTCTCCAGTGGGCCCACAACTCCCGACTCACCTGCCACCCGGGGATCCAGCAGACGAAGGAGGTCGTCCAGCGTCGCTTCTGGTGGCCCTCCCTGGGTGAGGACGTCCGAGGGTTCGTCAATGCCTGCCCCACCTGTAACCAGCACAAGCCCTCTCTTCTTGCTCCTGCTGGTCTCCTACACCCACTGCCGGTTCCTCATCGCCCCTGGTCTCACATCTCCGTGGACTTTGTTACCGGTCTGCCACGTCTAGCGGCAACACTACCATCCTGTCCGTGGTGGACCGGTTTAGCATATGGCTCACTTTGTGCCTCTACCAAAGCTGCAGTCGGCCAAGGGCACCGCCAGGCTATTATTGTACCACGTTGTCCGCCTTCATGGCATCCCGGTAAATGTTGTATCCAACCGGGGGCCCCAGTTCGCCTCTGTCTTTTGGAGGGAGTTCTGTGCGCTCCTGGGGGCCACCGTCAGCCTCTCTTCAGGGTACCACCCCCAGTCCAACGGCCAAACAGAGCGGAAGAACCAGGAGATGGAGACGGCCCTTCGCTGCATGACATCACAACACCCGTCGTCCTGGTCCGAGCAGCTTTTGTGGGTGGAATATGCCCACAACACCATGACCAGTTCGGCCACAGGCCTCTCCCCCTTCCAGTGCGCCTACGGCTTCCAACCGCCTCTGTTCCCGGCCCTTGAGAAGGAGGCTTCCTGCCCGTCCGTCCAGGCCTTCATTCGCCACTGCCGCAGGACCTGGACCCGGGCCCGGGCCGCCCTCCTCCGAGCCGCTGGCCGCAACGCCTCTGCCGCCATCCATCGCCGCTCCCAGGCCCCGGAGTACCAGTCGGGCCAGAAGGTCTGGCTCTCCACCCGGGATCTCCCCCTGAAGATGGACTCTAAGAACCTGGCTCCTCGGTTCATCGGCCCATTCAAGATCGAGAAGGTCGTCAACCCGGTGGCAGTGCGGCTCAAGCTCCCCAGGTCCATGCGCGTCCATCCCACCTTCCATGTGTCCAAGGTCAAGCCAGTCCGGGAGAGTGCTCTGGTCCCCTTGGCGCCTCCCCCGCCTCCTCCGCGCTTCATTGACGGGGGTCCTGCCTTCTCTGTCCGCTGTCTCCCACGTTCCCGCTGGCGTGGGAGAGGCCTGCAGTACCTGGTGGATTGGGAGGGTTATGGCCTGGAGGAGAGGTCCAGGGTCCCTGCGAGGCACATTCTGGACCACACCCTCATCAGGAGGTTCCATCAGCGCCAACCTGACCAGCCCTCCAGACCGGGTCAACCCTCCCGACCGCAGACCCCACCACCTCTCTTGTCTGCGTCCTCCAGCGATGTTTCAGAGGCGGAGGATGTCGCCCCTGGGGGTCCCTCCTCCGATGAGGACGTGGCCCATTTAGCGGAGGACAAGGAGATGGACGGGGTCTCCAACTACTCCGATGAGGATCATGTGGCCCATTTAGCGGAAGACGTGGAGATGGACGGGGTCTGCAGTAACAATGTGTTAGGCCCACGGCCTCCCAGCGCTACTAGAGGCCGCCCTTGCCCCATCTGCAGCTCCCTACTCAAGCCCAATTGCACACACCTGGGATCAATTACCTGCACAGTATTTAGCCCCAGCTTCCTAGCCATTCCTTGCCAGACCGTCAACTAGCTTTCCCCGAGTTGTATCGCTATTGGCTCCCTTCCAAGTTCCTATTCCTAGTTCCTAGTTTATGTCTTGTTGTCTTGTCTTTCCCTTACCTGCTTGTCTCCTCTCGTCGACCCAGTCTGTCTCTCCAAGTCCAGCCAACCCGGTTTACCTGCCTGTCTCCGCTTGTCGACCAAGGCTCTCCGTCCATCTCCATCCAGCCTGGTTCCCCGTCTCTCCACCCGGATCCTGGACCACATCTCCTGGTCATCATCATCCCTGCCCTGCCCTGCTCCATCCCCACCCGACCGGGCCCCCCCGGCCAGCTCCACCGTCCCGGCTAATTAACATCCCTTGCCTGCCTCCTGTCTCCCTGTGTCGTGCGTTTGGGTCCCTCCCAGTTCTAGTCGTGACACAATGCAAAATAAACACATTATTATTATTATTATATTATGCATTCTATTTTTTTACTTTATGCATTCTATGTCCTTAAATAATGTGTTTCTTGGCACTTTGACTGAATGCTTTTTATCTTTTATGGCTTGTTGTTGAAATGTGCTTTATAAATTAACTTGCTATGTCGTGTTTTCCCCCAGATATTTTTTTAAATCTTAAAGATGTTGTTGAGTTTAGAAGAAATTTAAAAGGGAGCAGGAGAAATCAAACTTTATTTTTTATGTAAGTTATAATGTCTAATTTAAATTAATGTTCAATTGAATTGGTCGGGAATTCATGTGCGATGTCATTTGTTCAATAAAAGCAAGTTTATTTAATCTTTAATTCAGTATGCAGAGGCTTTTCAATGTTTGCAGTGTACCTATTTAAGCACAAAGAACTGTATAGATCATTTTTATTTGAATGAATTTATTTGTCACAAGTCATGTCGCCATCACAATGTTAAACATTCTTCATTAAAGCTGCGGTTTTCCACGTCAACTTTACTCTTTAGGCTCTTTCAGATTGAAAGGTTTGCTTTCCTGACAAACAATTCAAAAGGCTTGTTCCCTGCAAGTGTTTTCCACCAATAAGGACACTGCATTACAGCGTCAAACCATTGAAAGAGACATGGCCGCTCCCCAAAAGTAAAGCCAAAATATCTCCATTGCCCCATGGTGGCTGGCTGCAGTACAGCTGTTAGGATTCTTCGGTTCATTAGGCTCATCAAATAATTTATTTTGTAAGAAAGTGGAAAATATGAAACAATAGCCGGCTCATAAGGCCAAAATACATTTATTAATGTTTTTAGTTTAAAGAGTGCCCCCACCCAGTGTCTGCTTAGAAAGATTCGAATGGAGCTGACGACCCCACGTCTAGTGAAGGACTCTGCAGGAGGACCCCACGTCCAGTGAAGGAGGAAGAGGCGGGCTCCAAGAGACAAGCCCAGGGCCCTCAGGGGCCGTCAACCTGCCCTGCACACTGACTGCTTTAACCAAACACTCGCTTGCTAAGCTCCTCGGCTTTAAAAGGAGCTGTGGTGAAGCACCGCCGAGAAACATTCATCTTTACGAGGGAGAAGGAGTTTGTGTGAGAAGGTTTTAGTGTGATTTCATATCACAAGACGCCAACACGGCACACATTTGAACAGATTTTATCTATAGAAATGTGAAATGTATTCATGCCTTGTGTAAAGAAGTTCAAGTTGAAATAATAAAGGTGCTTTATTTGACGTCATTTCATCTCTGTGCTGACCTGTGCTTTGTTCCTCAGCACTGCTTTGGAAGTCCCTGATGGAGTCCTTGGACCTGCTGAGCCCCTTCCTGTTCAGCTACAAAAAGAGAAACTTTGTTGTTCAAGAAGGGCTGCTGCCTCAGGACCTGGATGCCCTCCAGCATATAGAAATACATCCTTCCGATATTTTCCTCGTCACGTATCCCAAGTCAGGTGAGCGGGTTGGATGTGCACACAATGACTGAGCTTTAGGAAGCTGAAAAGCAATATGCTTCACAGCATGTGAAGCATATTGCTTCACAGCATGTTGCTACATGCTTCACAGTGCTGTAGTCACAGCTGTGACTCACATTTACACTTTTCTCAACAAAGCCAAACTGTGTTCGAATCCAGTAACGGCCACATGATAACAGCATCCAGTACAAGTACTATTCTCCGGTTGTTTTTTGCAGGCACAGCATGGATGCAGCAGGTTTTGGTGCAGATACTGGATGCCGCCCACCCCGAGCTGGTGGAGGACACCAGCAACAGAGTGCGAGTTCCGTGGTTGGAGGGCAGAGTCCTGGACAAGGCAGACAGACAGCGCCCTGACCCCAGGCTTTTCCACACGCACCTCTCCGTGGACATGCTGCCACACGGCGTCCAAGCCAAGAGAGTCAAGGTGGGTTTTAGGAAGATGACACTGCGCTAAATAGAGTTGTGAAGTTTTATGGAAGTTCTGCAGAATTGGAAGTCAGAATTTGAAATTTCCTTGCATGCTTATTGTTCAATAAACACCGATCAATAACATCATAATAATAAACACTGATCAATAACATATATAGTGTTATATATTATTATAATATATATATATTGTTAAATATTATAATTATATGAGGCAGCAAGTGAAGAGTCAGTTGTTGAAGTATAAACATGGGCGTGAAAGGATCTGAGCCACTTTGACAAGGAGCACATTGTGATGCTGGACGACTGGGTCAGAGCATCTCCACAAGCACAGGTCTTGTGGCTGTTCCCGCTCTGCAGTGGTTACTACCAAAAGTGTCCAAGGAAGGACGACCGCTGAACCGGTGACAGGGTCACGGGGCCCAAGGCTCATTGATGCACGTGGGGAGTGAAGTCTAGTCCGTCTGGTTCGATGCCACAGAAGAACTACTGTAGAACAAATAGTGGTGCTTGGATCACAAAGAACTGACTCCAACCAGAGGCGCACAAACAACAACATGAACGCAAACGGAAAAGTACAGGCGCAACATATGCGCGACTGGTCACAAAAGGATATTTCCAACCAGAGGCGCCATATTATTTCTAACACTATAAGGCCTGAGTATAATTTAGATGCTTTTGAATCGAGGACAGTTGAACCAGTTGGTGGCAGGTTGGGATCTTAGTCAAGATATGATTGGCTTTTGAGGTTTGCTAATCTGCCAATTCAAGTGAATGGTAGGTTAAACCATCGGAGCAGATGGATCCAACGGTCACCATCTAAAGGTAACATGGTAGATTTAGTCCACTACTCCTGAGAATAGATGAATGAGTTTGAAGGTTTCTTGTCGGCAGTTTATGGGGTCTTATAGGTATAGCAACACATTATCTGCATAAAGGCTGATCTTGTAGTGTCAGGATGTGTACTGACAACAGAACCACATGTACCACTTGAAGTTTTAACAGAGTTTACCACAGGCTGGGAAGTAGTGCAGGTGAATCCATGCAGAGGAAGCTGGTAACAGACAAATTGGAGCAGGATGGACGGGATGATCCAGAACAGGTAGTGTAACACGGGAACAGGAACAGCGTAGGGACCAGATCAGGGAGGCAAGAAGAGTGGTCGGTAGAAGAAGACAACCTGGCACCAGAGAAAGGGAACAGCAGAGCGTTGACACAGGGTCATACTCTACTTATCACTCATTGTTGGCAGCTGCCGTGAGCCTGGTCCATCATCAGGTTATGGAACCAGGACCTGAGGGAAGAATAGAGATAGAGGGAAAAGAGGGACGGACCAAAAACCAAACACTCACATTCACACCAAAACTGAACCTAAAACAAAAGCACATTGACACAGAGGGTCACAGGGAAGCAGGCGGGGCAGGTGTGACATGGAGTGTGTGTCGTGGGGTGTAATTCACTCGATGTTTTCATTTCTGTTGGATCGCTGTGGCAAGAGGTTCAATAAATATAACAAACATGGCCGTACGGTAAAGTATACTTATCCAATGTATTTGTCAATGTGAACATGCCTTTTTTTCAGGTGGTGTACATCACCAGGAACCCCAAGGATGTGCTGGTGTCCCTCTATAATTTTGCTTTCAGTTGGACCATGCTGGAACCTCCAAAGAGTTTTCCGGATTTTTTTGAACAGTTTCTGGACGGCAAAGGTGCGTTAAATGTCAGGTCCAAAAAATACTTATCAACAGAAGCCACTGTCCAGTTAGAAAAGGTAAAATGTGTGATATTCAAACCATTTCAAGCAAGTGTCGTACGTTTTAGTTGAACATTGTTGGGGTTTAGGTCTCCACTCATCCAGGGGGGGGTCCGTGGCTTTTTTATTTTGCCAAATGGCTGTTAAATGATGACCTCTCCTGGATTTTAAGGGAGAGGGCCAACCAGGGCCCGGCTCTTCCTATAGGCCAGCTAGCGACCCCCCACCACCCCCTTCCGTCGACGGTTCGCCTAGAGCGGCAAAATGGCTAGAGCCAGCCCTGGGCCCGCACAAAGTAATGACTGGGCCACTTTTCATAACTATCCCTGCACAGTAGATATGCATAATCAAACTGGTTTGACCTCGTTATGGAACAGGTTTGTGTCTCTGAACGTAACTGTTTGGTTTATGACATTCCCTTTTAGGACTGAAAACAGAACAGCCTAAACTACTGTTTCCACATTTAAAATGATAACACTGCAGCTACAGAGTCTCAGTGGCCTTTGTAACTGGAAATCCATGCCAAAGTTCTCTTACCATTAACTTTATAAACCATTACAAAACCATAATGAACATTATGACACTTTATAAACCATTACAAAACCATGATGAACATTATGAACCAACCAAAAATCTGTGCGACTGACATCTTTTCTTCTTCAACAGTATTCATGGGATCGTGGTTCGATCATGTTCGAGAATATTACACAGCAAGAGACCAGATGGACATTCTATTCATGAGTTATGAAGAGATGCTGAAGGTTCAGTATCCTCTTTTTTTCAAGCTGGATTATTGGGAGAAATTCCAGGAAATGACAACTAATGTAAACAAAGTGGGCAGGGTTGAGACAATCTTTCACATTACAGGGAGTCTTCTGCTTCGTTTGGAGTTGCAGAAATACAGTATGATGCAGCTTTCAGCCGTTTGAGAGTACAGTAGAAATAACTAAATTGCCTCGTATTCTGTTATCAGTAAGACAGGCTGTCTTTTGATAGCTTTTAGGGAACAATAATCGCCTGCCTGATGCCCGTAGTGAACCGAGACTCCAAAATACTTGAGCATCTAAAGCTAGGGTCACACCGCCGGCGACGGGGCATTCTATACCCCTGGTTTTTGTGGGCATGCTGGCTCAAAGTGGACTGGCTGAAGTGGGCATGCCAAACGTTTCAAACCTCTCTACCTTTCCATATTTAATATACAGTATATCAATAGATGGGGCCGTGTCTACTTTGTTTTTTATTAAAATGGTGGAGCTGTTTACTTAGAAAAATATATTACGTCTTGAAAAAACAATGTGACTTGTCTTGCCATCCGTCCCTTAAAATAAAGACTTGTCCTAATTGGAGAAACATAAAATGATGTGTTCTTGATTTTTTTCGATAGTTTAACAGACGTTTTTCATGGAAAAAAAAATAGGAGCAATGACGCAGTGGTCTGGGCGCTGCTCATTTGCATAATGTTGAAACGTGCTCAACTTTCATTGTCGCCGTGAGGCTGTCGGCTTCGTCGTTGGTCATCACTCCACCCCCTGCAGCCAGATGACCGCGAGCTCCGTGTGAGATGCATTGCAGCCTGTCGCCTTGCCACTCCCCGACATCTGCAGTGAGACCCTACCATTAGAGCAAAGACCAGGGAAAAACCCAGATGTCGATTGAAAAAAAAAAAAAAAAAAAAAAAAAGGGGGATTGTCGACTTTGTTCATTTACAGTAGAACACTGTTTAAATGCAGCAAACTAGTTCCCCATTGTATCAAATACAGTATTATCTACATATTGTTCCTGCACCTTTGCTTTTGTTAGGACCTCAGAGCGGAGGTTGTGAAGCTCTGTGCATTTCTTGGCAAAAATCTGACGGAGGAAGCCATCGATCAGGTTGTAGAAATGTCTACCTTCCACAACATGAAGAAGAACCCAAAAGCCAATTTCAAAGACTTGCTTGAGAAGCAGCGCTACCGCAGCGAAACAATGCGCAAAGGTCAGTTTTCGAAAGTGAATAATGTCATGTAAGAGGCTAACACGGGATCCTGCACTTCACATTCATTCAGTATTTGTGTTTTCTGTGAAGGTATGGCAGGAGACTGGAAGAACTTCTTCACAGTGGCCCAGAACGAGCGTTTTGATCAGGTGTTTGAGGAGAAGATGAGTGACTGGCCTATGGCTTTCATCTGGGACAGCAAACAGTAGCTTAAATCTAACCAGGATACTGTTGAAGATCTGCAATTTGTTTTTGCTTTTAAACATTAACCTCATGACCAGAACCATGTAACCATTTCCACACTTAAAGCTTGGAATCCAAATGAAATTCAAATGATTCTCTGTGCATGTCCTTTTCTGCATCATATTTTGAGCATACTTGAATTACATGATAATTGGGACCTTTTCACTTATTCTTTGACAATAAACAATCATTGCACAAAGAACCAACTTACTTTGATTCATGAAACCAGTGCAACTTCGAGTTCAAGTTGGGATTTGCTCATGATTTACTCCTACTCCTGTGCTTGTTTTCAGTACAAGAAAATCTAAACTTTTGAAGAAAAGCTGAACCTTTTCACACGATTGGACTCCCTGTGAGCATTAGGTAACAATAACAGGTAACAATGATGAAACGTCCTCATAGACAGAAATGCCCATTAATCATAATGCACAAGACATTGCAACGATATGAGCAATTAAGGAAACAAGCATATTATATGGAGATTAGCAGAAGGCAAAACGTACCCCATTACTTTTTTTGTTTACGGTCCCTAAATCTTTGTTGTGACAAGATGGGGGAAGAAAGAGACCATGATGGCAGCTCCTAGCTATCATTATCTAATGAAACCATGCTGCATGTCAATGTGTGTGAATTTATGTGTATGAGGGTATATGTTATTGTACACCGAACAGCCACAACATTAAAACCACCACTAATAAACACTAATACTGTGTAGCTCCCCCTCGTGTCAAAACAGCTCTGATGTGGAGGCATGGACTCCACCCAAACAGCTGTGGGGTGGAGGCATGGACTCCACCCAAACAGCTGTGAGGTGGAGGCATGGACTACACCAGACTCTGGAGGTGTCCTGTGGTATCTGGCACCAAGACGTTAGCAGCAGATCCTTTAAGTCCTGCAAGGTGGAGGTGGGGCCCCCATGGATCAGGCTTGTTGTTCCAGCAAATCCCACAGATGCTCCATGGGTTCGGACCCTAACCCCACCCATCCACATGATGTAGAAGAAAAGGTGATTCATCAGACCTCCACCTTCTTCCATTGCTCCATGGTCCAGTAGTCCCGTTCACGTGTCCATTGTAGGTGCTTTCAGGGGTGGACAGGGGTCAGCATGGACACTGTGAGCTCCCATACGCAGCAAGCTGCCATGCACTGTGTGTTCTACACCTTTCTATCACAGCACCATTCACTGTTTCAACACTTTGTGCTGCAGTAGTTCTTGTGGCATCGAACCAGACGGACTAGACTTCACTCCCCACGTGCATCAATGAGCCTTGGGCCCCGTGACCCTGTGGCCGGTTCACGGTCGTCCTTCCTTGGACACTTTTGGTAGTAACCACTGCAGAGCGGGAACAGCCCACAAGACCTGTGGTTGTGGAAATGCTCTGACCCAGTCGCCCAGCATCACAATGTGCTCCTTGTCAAAGTAGCTCAGATCCTTACGCTGCTTCAACACATCAACAACTGATTGTTCACTCGCTGCCTAATAAATAAATAAATAAATAAATAGATAAATAGATAAATAGATAAATAAATATCCAAACATATATATATCCAGACAGTTAAACCTTAACCGATCCTGAAATGCAGGAGAACTGTGTAAGTGCATGAATGTGTGCGTGTAAATTTGCGTTTGTATGGATGTGTGTGAATTAATTTGTGTGTACAGTACATTTTAATTTGTGTGTTTGTGTCCTACAGACACAAACACACAAATCAGACACAGCAGAGCTTGCTGTAAATTCATGCACAGATTGGATTTGAAGGAAAATGACACAAATATATTTCAAACGATATAAATGTATTGCAGCATGGAAAGACATAATTTATTGTGTTTCCAAGATATATGATGAAAAGCTTATAAATGCATTTTCACAGATTACCATGAACATCCATAAAACCTGTCACATCAATACCAAGAAGAACCCAGAAATACGGATGTGGCACTTTCGCCTACCACCCAAGTGGCATTTTCAGGGACCTCCGGCACAGAGACAGAGACGACAGGGTTGTAGACACCCGTTAATTGTAGAGAGGAGGCAAGTTGGAACTAGCCCAGGAGCAGATAGACATGTGTCATGACAAGGGCTCCTATCCTGAGTTGAATTTTAAGCAGCAGGTATGCAGCCACTCTCATCTTGGGCTCCAATACCTAGACCCAGGACAAGTGTGGCTTCTCAAACCACACCATCCCCACACCACACTGGACCTGGTTTCCCGGAACAGCACAGTTCATCAGCGTCCTTCTCCCATCTGGAGCATGGGGCCCCCGGCTGCTGTGCTGGCTGGTGAAGGCGTGGCTGGACTTGGCTGTTGTGGGGGAGGCTTGGAGGGGTGGCCTGGCTGCTGGGCTGCTGGGCTGCTGGGATGCTGGGCGGAGTAGCTAGCTGCCAGCGGTTACCATCCCTACACCACAAGAGATAATCGTAAAACTAGAAAATCTTCCTCTATCTGACACTGTACCTCCTCACAGGGACACTGAGGAACAGTGATTCACTGAAAATCCAGGTTGGGGAGGTTCTGTGTTGTAGAAGGTGTGGATGTGTCTCAGTTGGTCAGAGGAAACTGAGAAGGACAGAGTTCCAACTGACCAGTCCGGATACACTCCTATTGTGTGACGGGATCAAGGTCTGTTTGACTCCTATTGTAAAAGGCCAAGTACTTTTTATCACAAAAAAGCAGACACCAGGACTTGTTATTCTCTCCAAGACAGCAGTCGCAACCATCTCCTCTCCTTCTGATTAGTCTGTAAGTCACTCCTATATGAACCACTCCTTCCCACTCCACCTCCCAGTAGCAGCATCCAGTCAAACCTTCTCTACACAAAACTTGTTTTACGAGGTGAAATCTCTAGGTGATCAGGATATGGATGCTCCTCATGATTACTCATCACCTTCTGGTTGTTTTCAGACAGATAGAGGGTTCTGTTTACTGTGATTTGGTCCAGTGTGAGTTTAGCGCCATCTGATGGAGAAGACGACACAGAACAGCAACAGTTTCTAATCCAACATCCCTGTTTCATTTATTTGCTGTGGATTGATCAACAGACAGATTGTCCATGTACCAGCAGTGTAATGAAAACACGTGATGGCCACCATTATCTTCATTCTCAGTAGGATCTGAATGGACATCCCATGCTGCTGTGTGGATGGACTTTCCATCTAAATCACTGTTTCTCACCCACTAGTTCACGTTTAAGCTCGCCAGGTGTGGCCTGAAAGTTTTTCGAATTCAACTTGAAAAAACAAAGAATGGAAATCAGATCTTCAGCTGCAAGATCAAAATAGCAAAGCTCGACTAATTCATCAGTTCCAGCCAGAATAGCAGCTATGTGTTCCTCAGAACAAGCTCAATTTCTAGCCCATAATAATAAAAACAAGCACAGTGAAACGTGTTTGTGAAGTTGAGTTAACTTCTTAGTGGTTAACAGGGTAGTGGAGTGCCGTGGGATGATTTCAGTGTAGAAGGCGTGGCGTGGCAGACAGAAAGCTGGGAAACAGTGATCTAAACAGTTGTGATGAATCAAACTAAACAGACACTTAAATACACTCAGGGAGTGTCAGCCGGTCTCTCCATACCCGACAGTGTCCAGTCTCCAGCGTAGCTCCTCCAGGCCAGCAGAGGGCAGCCTAACTCCTGCCTCTCCTGGGTGGTTGTATCTCAGAGCTGAGGCCAGAGAAGCTACGCCCTCCTGTGTGAGCAGACAGCCTGACAAGCTGCAAACAACATGAAGCACAAGATGTCAATACCAGGACACAGGGTTACAGTACTAACTATGAAATAATATTCTATAATTAATATATATGATGTTATCTTGGTTGCAGAGGTTGAGGAACACTGACCTGAGTGTTTCCAGAACACAGTGTGGACTCCCCAGTGCAGCAGAGAGCAGCTTCACCCCTGAATCCTGCAGATCATTGGTGCTCAGGTCCAGCTCTCTCAGATTTGAGGATTTGGAGCCGAGAACTGAGGCCAGAGCTTCACAGCTTCTCTCTGACAGATTACAGCCTCTCAGCACACACACACACACACACACACACACACACACAATTATATTTTAAATAAAATGTGCTGTTTCACTGTTTACAGAATCAAACATCCTTCATTTACAATATTCATCAGAATTCAACATAAAATATAACAATTTGAACATGTGACTGGATGCCTGTGCAGTATTAAATGATGCTTTGTCCTTTGTTTTATGCTTATTTCACTGAATGAATAAAATATATTAAATGACATCATCGGTCAGGGCCTTCTGTCCAAATTGACAATACGTACATTTTGTCAGTTGTATTAAATCAACTGTATCACAGTCACAGCAAAACCTTCCCAATGTACAAGTAGCACTCATAGAGTTAATGAATTGTTTTGTTTGTTTTGTTTGTGTCCAAAGATAGGAAGTAATTCAGCCGTTCTGAAATCTATACTCATGGATATATGTCTGTTTTGCTGTTCTTATGTCGATGCATCTCTGACCACACCTACTGCTCTCCATCCTGGAACACCTTCCCTTTTTCATGTTCCTTCTTAAGGTCCCTTCATTTTTCTAGGATACTGGGAGCTTTTCCTTATGGGTCAGAGGGACTGGGTTGAGGGGTTCATCAAACCGTCCTTTGAATTAGGTCTGTAAACTGCCTTGATTCTGTAACTGTATATATAAAGCTGTGTAGATAAATCTCTATACAAATAAAGTTTCCTTGAATATAAGGAACTCTGTACAAAAGGAAACGGTTCACTTCCATTGATTGGGAGAAAACTGAGGTGAAACTTTTCTCAACTCTAAACTTCACCAGCTTCCAGCAGAAGGGTGGAATGATTTTGCATAGGAGCAGATAACAGTTACTGTACTTTAATACATTTTATGATGTAAAATAAAAAACAAATGGGTTACCCGATATGATTATTATATTCATGAATGGTAATATTTTGTGGTGGATATATGTTCCCCACATTGAAGAGCATAGATGCGTGCATCCCGATCTCAAACCTTTCGGTTAAATTCTTTGCACACTGAGGAACACTGACCTGAATGTCTCCACAACACAGTGTGGACTCCCCAGTCCAGTACAGAGCAGCTCAGGTCCAGCTCTCTCAGACTGGAGGTGTTGGAACGGAGAACTGAGGCCAGAGCTTCACAGCTTCTCTGACAGATCACAGCTTGCTCAGCCTGCACACCAACACGCACACAGATAAATACAGCTTTTAAGATTTTATTTCCATAAACCGTAAAACTACATTGACTTTAAGTATCTCCTCAGATGCGGCACAGATCCCACAGAGGTTATCTGGATACCTACAGAGATGTTTTGAAGGCTTTGACCATGGGCACCAGGCTCAGAAGAACCTCCACTGAAGCAAAGTATTTATTCTGGTCCAACACATCCAGCTCCTCTTCTGATGACAGTAAGACGAAGACCAGAGCTGTCCACCGAGCAGTGTAGATGTGTCCTTCAAAGAGACCTCCTGACATTATGTACAATTGGATCTCCTCCATTAGAGGATGGTCATTCAGCTCATGCATCAGAACAGGTTGATGTTTGTCTTTGGAGAGAGATTCTCACTGACTATTTCATAGATGTACCAGACTGTTTCTGGCTTGGCCGCTGAGCTACTTCCCTGATAGGAGCAGCTGGCTGGTCTCCAGTGAGAAGCCCAATGGGAAGTAAAGGAACAAGTCCAGGTGTCAATTGGCACTCTGTGAGGCCTTGTCCACAGCGCTCAGGTAGAGGGATTGTACGTCAGATTTGGATGGAGGTTCTGACAGCAATTTCATGTTCAAGAGATTATTTGTCACATCTCAGTCAGGGTCTTGGGCATCTGTCTCTGGGCTGTTGTCAGGACATGATCCAGATCTGTAGCAGTGATCCAACAGAAGACTGGGATGTGACACGTGATGTGGAGGCTGCGTGATGTCTTTTTGTGGGGGGTGGTGTTGACCTGCTCCTCCTCTCTGAATCTCTTCCTGAAGTATTCCTCCTGTGGGTCGCTGAAGCCTCTCACCTCTGTCACCATGTCCACACACTCAGGAGGGATCTGATTGGCTGCAGGTCGTGTGGTTATGCAGAGGCGAGCGGAGGGAAGCAGGTTGCCCTTGATGAGGTTTGTCAGCAGAACGTCCACTGAGGTGGAGGCTGTGACATCAGTCCACATCTCATTGTTCTGGAAGTCCAGAGGAAGTCGATTCTCATCCAGACCGTCCGAGATGAGCACAACTTGTAGCTGCAGATTCCTGATTCTTTGGTTCCACTTAAGAATTGATGAACAAGTTCCACCAAACTGAACTGTTTCCCATTCAGCAAGTTCAGCTCTCTGAAGGTGAACGGGAAGGTGAAGTGTATGTCCTGGTTGGCTTTGTCTTCAGCCCAGTCCAGAGTCAACTTGTGTGTTAACACTGTTTTACCAATGCCAGCCATGCCCGTTGTCATCGGTTTTCTGATTGGTTGATCTTGTCCAGGTATGGGTTTGAAGATGTCTTGACATTTTATTGGAGATACCTTCTTGCTGGCTTCCTGGAAGCTGCTTGGATCAGTCTGACCTCATGTTCCTTGTTGACCGCTGCACTCCCTCCCTCTGTGATGTAGAGCTCTGTGTTGATCTGGTCCACAGGTCTTGACTGTCCTGCTTGAGTGGTTCCATCAAACAAACACTGGAACTTCTTCAGATGCGACTTCAGTTTATATTGGCACACGGCAGCCAGATTTACTGAAACACTAAATAACAAAGGACACCAATGAGTGAATGTTACTGTATTTCCTGCTTAATGTGTAAACCTCCCAACTCCATGTCTCTTCAGCGCTTCACTTCTGTGTGTGCAGTCCAACTGTTGTGCAGTTGGTTATTAATCTGCTTTAATGTTCTCATCATGCTGCACCTTCAATAAGTAATCAGGGCTTTACCAGGTTATCTGTAGCACACCATTTGCCATCTGACAGGAAGTGTGAAAATCTCCCATTCAACAGATCCGGCCCTTGCGGCTGCCTGCGTGAGCACCTTGTGTCGATTACGCACATTTCAGTATTTTTACAGCTTATAAAGCTTATTGTGCGTAATCACCGGGTGTCATGACATTTCACTGCATATATGTATGACCGTATGTATATGTATGTGACAAATAACCTCTTGAACTTGAACTTGAACTTGAACTTGAGATTAGTTCTAGTAGTGCAGTCTAAAGACACAGACACCTTCCACGCTGCTTCAATTGACATTTTATATTACTCCACTGCAAAACAACATCAAGGCTGTTCTACTGATATAGGTAAAACTGATTAAGTCCTTCCTTCTTGTGCCTCTCTCCTCCCTTATACCCTGTGTCCTAGTTCCTAGACAGTGCCCTACTTCTAGTTCCTAGACAGTCTACTAGCTCGTACACCGTCTCCTAATGATATCTTTGGACTCTCACATGCAGAGAGCTGGTTGACAGCTCATTTGATTCTGTCGCTCAGAAACTGTTTGAATAGAGTAGAGAGCCAGAGTGGAATGTTCCTTTAAATTTGTGAAACAGAAGACAACAAAGTAGTTAGCCAGTTAGTCAGCCGGTAGTTAGTCAGCCGGTCATTACAAAAGAATGCCCCTGAAACAACAGCAACAACAAAAGCAACAACATCAACAATAAAGGTGACTCCAACCACAGTGTCAGCAACAGCGACAGAAACAATAACAACGGCGGCAGCAACATTGACACCAGCAGCAACAACAGCAGCAGCAACGTACACGCAAAGACGTCACCGGAACCGGAAGTGGTAGCTCTCACCGGAACCGGAAAGGTCACTCAGGTTAGAAATGGTTATGTTGAGGTATAAGGTTACGTTAAGTTGCGGTATAAGGTAAGCAAGAGTAAAGTTTAGGTATAAGGTTACGTTAAGTTGAGGTATAAGGTTACGTTAAGTTGCGGTATAAGGTAAGCGAGAGTAAAGTTTAGGTATAAGGTTACATTAAGTTGAGGTATAAGGTAAGCGAGAGTAAAGTTTAGGTATAAGGTTAGCAGCAGCAACGACAACAGCAGTTAAGGTATAAGGTTAGCAGCACCAACAACAGCATCAGCAGCAGCAGCAACGACAACACCAGCAGTGACAATAACAGCAGCAGACAACAGCAGCGACAAAAACAGCAACAGCGCACAAGCGAAGACGTCACCGGGACCGGAAGTGGTAGCTCTCACCGGAACAAGAAATCTCCTCATCTGTGTGTACCATCTCATCTCAACCAAGTAACGCACAGCAAAGATGTCACCGGGACCGGAAGTGGTAGCTCTCACCGGAAACGGAAATTTCAACTGCGTGCACAGGCTCATCTTAATCCAGTCACGGTCCTTTAATTAGCTTCCCTAAATTACGGGTTAAGTTTTTCATTCTGACCTCAGGAGGGAGATCCCTTTGGCTATCTCTCCAAAAACACACCCTTCTTATGATCCTCTCACTGTAATATCACAACACAAACAACAACAACACCAAGAGAAATACAGCAGCAGCAACATCAACTCCAGCAGAAGCAACAAAAAACCCAGAAACAGCAACGCACATGCAAAGACGTCACCGGAACCGGATGTGGTAGCTCTCACCGGAACCGGAGAAGTCACTCAGGTTACAGACGGTTAAGTTGAGGTATAAGGTTAGAGATGTTTAACTTATGGTATAGGGTTAGAGATGCTAAATTTTAGCCATAAGTTAAGCGAGGGTTAAGTTTAGGTATAAGGTTAGCAGCAGCCACAGCACCAGCACCAGCACCAGCACCACAGACAGACAGACATCAGTCAGTCATCGACTGTAGCGAACAGCAAGGTTTTTAAACTGCTTTTAAAAGTATTCAGTGTGGGGGCCTCTCTCTGGTCCCTCGGTAGGGTGTTCCATTTACATGGGCATAGATACAGAAAGCAGCTTCTCCTGCTCTAGAGTTGGTACGAGGGATGGTTTAAAGACCACTGCCTGTGGACCTGAGAGTTCTTGCTGGTTCATGTATAATTAGCATTTATTTTATATACTGAGGTGCAAGGCCATTTATAGCTTTATATACAAGTAGCAGAATCTTAAAACCAATTCTAGTTTTGATGGGGAGCCAATGTAGAGATCTAAGAACAGGTGTGATGTGTTGAGAACGCGTTCAGCCGCGTTTTGGATTAACTGTAGCCGGTGCACAGCTGATTTGGGGAGGCCGGTGAATAGGCCATTACAGTCGTCCAATCTACTCGTTATGAATGCATGGATTAATTTCTCGGGGTCTGCCTTTGAGAGGAAGCCTCTTCATATTTGAAATGTTGTTTAGATGGTAGAAGGCTGATTTTGTGATTTATATGGCTCTTAAAATTTAGATTGCCGTCTATGATTATATATTATGCTTCATTCTTGCTCACCAGGGACAGAGAACTAAGATGAGCTGCAATTTTCTGTCTTTGAGCCTTTGCACCAAAGATGAGTATTTCTGTTTTGTCTTTGTTCAGTTGTAAAAAGTTCTTTGACATCCATGCATTAATATCATTAATACACTGAGTGAGGGAGTGTATGGGGAGTAGGTCATCAGGAGATAGGGATATGTACAGTTGTCAATCATCTGCATAATTATGGTCATTTATTTTGTGTTTCTTTACAATATGTGCCAGTGGAAGCCTATAGAGGTTAAACAATCATGGTCCCAGAATCGAACCTTGGTGCACTCCACATACAATATCCACTTTGTTCGACACAAAATATCCAATGGAAACAAAGAACAGCCTGTCCTGTCGGTAGGTTTTGAACCAATTTAGAACCGGGCCAGGTAGGCCGTCCCATTTTTGTAATCTCGCTAATAAAATGTGATGGTCAACAGTGTCGAAGGCCTCACTGAGATCCAGGAGCAGAAGAGCAGATCGTTTTTTTTGCATCAGTGTTAAAGTGCAGATTGTTCAGAACTTTAATAAGGGCTGTTTCTGTGCCACGGTGAGGTGGAAAGCCAGATTGATAGGTGTCTAAAAAGCTGTTTGAGGTTAGATAGTTGTTAAGATGAAGGTAAACTGTTTTTTCAAGTATTTTGCTGAGGAACGGCAGGTTGGAAATGGGCCTGTAGTTGGCAATAACTGTTGCATGGAGATTGCTCTTCTTCAGGAGTGGTTTAATGACAGCTGTTTTAAATGCTGCAGAGAATATACCTGATTGAAGAGAGCCGTTTAAAATGTCTAATAGCTCATGTGCCAGGCAGTTAAAACCTGTTTTAAAACATGTGGTAGGGAGGGGGTCCAGGCAGCAGGTGGAGGACCTGAGCTGACCAACAATATCCTCCAGTCTTTTTATGTCTAAGAGGACGAAGTGAGACATGGCAGCAGTCATATTACTGGGGAACTGGAGGAAGGTTCATTTCTGGATGTTGAGGCACTAATATTCTGTCTGATAGATATCATTTTGTTACTGAAGGATGTAGCGGACTCCTCACATTTTTCAGTGGAGAGCATCTCTGACGGGTTGTAGACGGTGGATTAATAAGTCGATCAACAGTGGAGAAGAGCACTTTACTATTGTTGAGGTTTTCATTACTTATTTGAGAGAAGAAAGACTGTCTGGCCTGTTTAATTTCTATGTTGCATCGATTGAGTCCATCCTTGTAAATTTCATGATGAACCTGAAGATTTGTCTTTCTCACTTTTCATTCTTCCTGGCGACACTCTCTCTTAAGCTGCCTAACAACTGCTCCATTTCTCCAGGGGGCTTTTTGTTTTTCAATGTTTTTTGTTTTAACAGGTGCAATCTTATCATTGATATTTAGTATTTTGGAGTTGAAGAGTTTACAGGATCCTCAGTTGATGATGCCATGAACAGGTTTCAAGGTATTATTGTTAATGATACGTTTTTTAATTGTTGGGGTTCCCCTCTGTTGTACAGGAAGAGCAGACACGTCAAAGAAAATGCAGTGATCTGAAATATCAACATCCATGACATAGGGTACATTGATATTTACTCCTTTTGATATGACCGAGTCCAGAGTTTGCCCCTTATTGTGGGTGGGTCCAGAAACGTGCTGAGTGAGGTCAAACGCCTCCAATAGGCTAATGAAGTGTTGAGCATCTGGGTCTGTTTGATTGTTACCATGAATATTAAAATCACCTGAGATAATGACATAATCATAATCAGTGGAGACCCTGGACAGTGGCTCAGAGAATTCATCAAGAAAGACACATTTAGATTTTGGTGGCCGATAGACGGCGATGATTAAAATGGGGGCATTGCAGTTTATAGATATAGCAAGGTGTTCAAAAGATGTGAATTCTCCGAGGAGGATTTCCTTTCAGGTGTAGATATCAGAGAAGACAGCAGCTACTCCATCGCCTCTCTGGTCAGCTCTAGTGGTTTGGATGAACTTGAAATGAAGAGGTGCTGTCTCAATGAGTGCAACCATTAATGTCAGAGTGGATCGGACTCACCAAACATCAGCAGCGAACAGAAGATTTCAGCGTAAGTTCCATGTTTAAGGCGAGGAGGCGTGATCCGTGAAAGTTTGGATGAACTCCATCACGTCTGAAGACGTTTGGACGGTTCAAGAAGGTGCCGACGTTGTCCACAAACAGTACGTTGAGGGAGAAGCGGTGTCCCTTGAGCCATGTGTGTGGCTGAAGAACAGGCGTGAATTTTACGCCTCCAAAGCTGGGACACAGGAGCGGCCGGAGACGATGAACCAGCGGTCCGACTGTAAAGACTGTCAGTAAGCTTCGTAAAGTCTTCTTTAAGTGTCTCTGATTGTTGGTTCCTGAAATCGTTGGTTCCGACGTGGATGAGAACAGTGGAGGCAGACGGGTTTTGATCCAGCAGCTGTGGGATTATGGAGTCTATATCCCGGACGAGAGCACCCGGGTAGCAGATGGTTTTAACTGCAGGCAGCGTGATGTGTCGAACCATGGAGGAGCCGACAATGAGCATGGATGGAGGTCCGGCACCAGAGGAGTTCCGAGGGAGAGCAACAGCCGAGCCAGGGGAGCACCGTCCTCCCGGAGGCGCGCAGGCAGGCGGTCCAAGTCAGTGGCCGCGGGGTGGCCCCCCGACGGGCGGAGATCGCGCTTCGGGCGCTCTGCGGCGTTGAAAACAGTGGGGCCGTGGCGGCGGAGCAGCCACCAACTGGCTCGGGAGCAGTGGGAACAAAGCCGGCGGCGGTAGAGACCATCTTGGTGCCTCGATGCCATGGTTGACTGTGAGCCCCGCCCCAAAAGGAGGGAATTCCCGCATATCTCTGGCATCGACCGTGGGCTCCAGGGCTTGGAATCTGTTCTCCGGCCGGAGAGTCTCCGGCATAGAGCGGCGCAAGGAGCGCACGCAACGCCGGCCACGGCTCGCGGCCAGGGTCCAAGGCTCTGGGGTGGAGCAGGTCCGGGACTTGGGCCACGGCTCCTCTATCACAGCCGGCGGGGCCTCAGATGAATCCGACTCACCCACAGGGAGCATGGATCCGGCCATGGGAGAGTGGAGTCTAAGTCCGGTCCGATCACAGCGGAGGACATGGAGCAGGAGATGTGCGTAGCCTGAGCACTAGCGATGGAGGTCAGAGGCACAAACAGTTGATCCTTCTTCTTCACGTCCTCACGCAGGCTGTGGATGTCTTTGAAGACCGACTTCTCTCGAGCGGCTGAGTCTGTCGACCAGGCGCAAACAGTTCCCACAGTCCGTGGAGGTCGGCATCGATGCCGGCATAGTTAGCAATATGCTAGGCTAACAGGCTAGCTAGCATTAGCCGAGTCAGAGTCCACGTTCCAAAATCCGAAAAGACAGCTGAGGCAAGGCCCAAAGCCAGGAAAGAGGCGGGACATCACAGCGTAAACAATACGAAATCCAAAATCAGGTCGTTTGGGAAACGATTCAAAGAAGCAGCACAAACAAACGTTACCGGAACCGGGAGTTATTCTGAAGAATTATTTGGGATTTCACCCCAAGAAAAGGTTTGAACTTCACTCTGAAATCGACTCCGTGTCCCAGGTGGAGGCCAGGCTCCTCCCTGTGACTCCAGGGAATTTATCCAGATTTCAACATGAAAACACACACTTTGTTCAACGTGCAGGTCGCAGGAGTGTTACCTGTCAACTGATCAGTACAAGGTGAGAGCTGAGCTTCTGCGCATGCACGGGAGGTGACGTCATCTTGGAGCGGAACTCGGTTTTGCCCATGCGCAAGGCACCAAAGCCCTGCGTGGAACTGATGCGCTGGTTGTCAGATACGAGCGTCGTGTTTGGACTCATTCATGGCTCATTCAATAACTTTCACCGAATCTGTGAACTTTTCACATTTCAAAGTTTTACAATTTGTTTTATGAATTATGATTCATGATATGACGACAATTATTCAAATGACACCAAATGTCTCAATCAAGTTTCAATCATATTTGATGATTCTAGGATTTGAATTATCATGGTCATTATAATGATGATATTGTCACCAGCAGAGGGCAGGGTTACTCCACCAGTTGGTCCTGACTGGACCGTAGTCCCAGTTCATCCATCCTGCCGTTGTGACGTCCAAGGCGATGCCAGGGAGCGCGTTGAAGCTCAGCTCTGAGCAGGTTGTCTTCCTGTCTCCGTCACGAGGTGTTTTACTGTTGAATTTAAAGTCATAAAAACAGGACGACATGAGATGACATTAATGACGTCATGTCGTATCCTTTAAACTGCATTCCAGGACACTGACGTAGATTCACCCCATAGTGCTACTCAAGGGGACTGTCATCCGTCCAGTGCATGGTGCTGGTGCTGAAAGATGACGTCACTCACTGTCATCTCGTAACCCGTCCACGTTCACCTCTTTCTTGGGACTTCCCATGATGCACTTGGCCACGTGTTCCCGTGGCGGACCCAGCCGTGACACGTACGCACCGTCATACACGCACGCACATACGCAAACATACTTTCAGACTAAACCCACTGTGTGTGTGTGTGTGTGTGTGTGTGTGTGTGTGTGTGTGTGTGTGTGTGTGTGTGTGTGTGTGTGTGTGTGTGTGTGTTGATGTTTTCCTGGCTCCCTCGTCTAAGGTGTCCTGGGTGTGAAGGTCTCTTTGTGGAGCTCGGCGAGCGGCGCTCCTGCATCATTTCCTGTCGCTAAGAGGCCGTTTACCTTCCCGAGGGTCAGCGAGGCGACGCGGAGGTCAGGGTGCGCCCCGCCGCTAATTACAACGCAACCCAACACCAGTACTCCCAGCAAGAGTGGCACCAGTACGGGACTGAGCAACCCCCCGCCCCCCAACACTGGAGGCTTTTCACTGCCGGGAAACTGAAGATGTTTTTAAGAAGAAAGAGGAAAAAAGAGACGTTTTTAAGAAAAAAGAGACGTTTTTAAGATGAAAGAGGAAAAAAAGAGACATTTTTAAGAAGAAAGAGGAAAAAAAAGAAGTTTTTAAGAATAAAGAGGAAAAAAGAGACGTTTTTAAGAAAAAAGAGACATTTTTAAGAATAAAGAGGAAAAAAAAGAGACATTTTTAAAAGAAAGAGGAAAAAGGAGACGTTTGAAAGAAAAAAGAGACGTTTTAAAGAAGAAAGAGGAAAAAAGAGACGTTTTAAAGAATAAAGAGGAAAAAAGAGACGTTTTTAAGAAGAAAGAGGAAAAAATAGATGTTTTTAAGAAAAAAGAGACATTTTTAAGAATAAAGAGGAAAAAAAGAGACATTTTTAAAAGAAAGAGGAAAAAGGAGACGTTTGAAAGAAAAAAGAGACGTTTTAAAGAAGAAAGAGGAAAAAAGAGACGCTTTTTAAAAAAAGAGGAAAAAAAGAAACATTTTTAAGAAGAAAGAGGGAAAAAGAGATGTTTTTAAGAAAAAAGAGGAAAAAATAGACGTTTTTAAAAGAAAGAGGAAAAAGGAGACGTTTTTAAGAAGAAAGACGAAAAAAGAGACATTTTTAAGAAAAAAGTGGAAAAAAAGAGACGTTTTAAAGAAGAAAGAGGAAAAAAAAGAGGAAAAAAGAGAAGTTTTTAAGAAGAAAGAGGAAAAAAGAGACGTTTTTAAGAAAAAAGAGGAAAAAAGAGATGTTTTTAAGAAGAAAGAGGAAAAAAGAGATGTTTTTAAGAAAAAATAGGAAAAAAGAGACGTTTTTAAGAAGAAAGAGGAAAAAAGAGATGTTTGTAAAAGAAAGAGGAAAAAAGAGACGTTTTTAAGAAAAAAGAGACGTTTTTAAGAAAAAAGAGGAAAAAAGAAACGTTTTTAAAAGAAAGAGGAAAAAAGAGACGTTTTTAAGAAAAAAAAGGAAAATAGAGACATTTTTAAGAAAAAAGAGGGAAAAAGAGACGTTTTTAAGAAGAAAGAGGAAAATAGAGACGTTTTAAAGAAAAAAGAGGGAAAAAGAGACGTTTTTAAGAAGAAAGAGGAAAAAAGAGATGTTTTTAAGAAGAAAGAGGAAAAAAGAGATGTTTTTAAGAAGAAAGAGGAAAAAGAGACGTTTTTAAGAAGAAAGAGGAAAAAAGAGACGTTTTTAAGAAAAAAGAGGAAAAAAGAGATGTTTTTAAGAAGAAAGAGGAAAAAAGAGATGTTTTTAAGAAAAAAGAGGAAAAAAGAGACGTTTTTAAGAAAAAAGAGGAAAAAAGAGATGTTTTTAAGAAGAAAGAGGAAAAAAGAGATGTTTGTAAAAGAAAGAGGAAAAAAGAGACGTTTTTAAGAAAAAAGAGACGTTTTTAAGAAAAAAGAGGAAAAAAGAAACGTTTTTAAAAGAAAGAGGAAAAAAGAGACGTTTTTAAGAAAAAATAGGAAAATAGAGACGTTTTAAAGAAAAAAGAGGGAAAAAGAGACGTTTTTAAAAGAAAGAGGAAAAAAGAGACGTTTTTAAGAAGAAAGAGGAAAAAAGAGACGTTTTTAAGAAGAAAGAGGAAAAAAGAGACGTTTTAAAGAAGAGGAAAAAAGAGACGTTTTTAAGAAAAAAGAGACGTTTTTAAGAAAAAAGAGACGTTTTTAAGAAAAAAGAGGAAAAAAGAGACGTTTTTAAGAAAAAAGAGACGTTTTTAAGAAAAAAGAGGAAAAAAGAGACGTTTTTAAAAGAAAGAGGAAAAAAGAGACGTTTTTAAGAAAAAAGAGGAAAATAGAGACATTTTTAAGAAAAAAGTGGAAAAAAGAGACGTTTTTAAGAAGAAAGAGGAAAAAAGAGACGTTTTTTAAAAAAAGAGGAAAAAAAGAAACGTTTTTAAGAAGAAAGAGGAAAAAAGAGATGTTTTTAAGAAAAAAGAGGAAAAAATAGACGTTTTTAAAAGAAAGAGGAAAAAGGAGACGTTTTTAAGAAGAAAGAGGAAAAAAGAGACATTTTTAAGAAAAAAGTGGAAAAAGGAGACGTTTTAAAGAAGAAAGAGGAAAAAAGAGAAGTTTTTAAGAAGAAAGAGGAAAAAAGAGACGTTTTTAAGAAAAAAGAGATGTTTTTAAGAATAAAGAGGAAAAAAAGAGATGTTTTAAAGAAAAAAGAGGAAAAAATAGACGTTTTTAAGAAAAAAGAGACGTTTTTAAGTAGAAAGAGGAAAAAAGAGACGTTTTTAAGAAAAAAGAGGAAAAAAGAGACGTTTTAAAGAAGAAAGAGGAAAAAAAGATGTTTTTAAGAATAAAGAGGAAAAAAGAGACGTTTTTAAGAAGAAAGAGGAAAAAAGAGACGTTTTAAAGAAAAAAGAGGAAAAAATAGATGTTTTTAAGAATAAAGAGGAAAAAAAGAGACGTTTTTAAGAAAAAAGAGGAAAAAATAGACGTTTTTATGAAAAAAGAGGAAAAAAGAGACGTTTTTAAAAGAACGAGGAAAAAGGAGACGTTTTTAAGAAAAAAGAGACGTTTTTAAGAAGAAAGAGGAAAAAAGAGACGTTTTTAAGAAGAAAGAGGAAAAAATAGACGTTTTTATGAAAAAAGAGGAAAAAAGAGACGTTTTTAAAAGAACGAGGAAAAAGGAGACGTTTTTAAGAAAAAAGAGACGTTTTTAAGAAGAAAGAGGAAAAAAGAGACGTTTTTAAGAAAAAAGAGGGAAAAAGAGACGTTTTTAAGAAGAAAGAGGAAAAAAGAGACGTTTTAAAGAAGAAAGAGGAAAAAAGAGACGTTTTTAAGAAGAAAGAGGAAAAAAGAGACGTTTTTAAGAAAAAAGAGGAAAAAAGAGATGTTTTTAAGAAGAAAGAGGAAAAAAGAGACGTTTTTAAGAAAAAAGAGGAAAAAAGAGATGTTTTTAAGATAAAAGAGGAAAAAAGAGACGTTTTTAAGAAAAAAGAGGAAAAAAGAGATGTTTTTAAGAAAAAAGAGGAAAAAAGAGACGTTTTTAAGAAGAAAGAGGAAAAAAGAGATGTTTGTAAAAGAAAGAGGAAAAAAGAGACGTTTTTAAGAAAAAAGAGACGTTTTTAAGAAAAAAGAGGAAAAAAGAAACGTTTTTAAAAGAAAGAGGAAAAAAGAGACGTTTTAAAGAAGAGGAAAAAAGAGACGTTTTTAAGAAAAAATAGACGTTTTTAAGAAAAAAGAGACGTTTTTAAGAAAAAAGAGGAAAAAAGAGACGTTTTTAAAAAAAAAGAGACGTTTTTAAGAAAAAAGAGGAAAAAAGAGACGTTTTTAAAAGACAGAGGAAAAAAGAGACGTTTTTAAGAAAAAAGAGACGTTTTTAAGAAAAAAGAGACGTTTTTAAGAAAAAAGAGGAAAAAAGAGACGTTTTTAAAAGAAAGAGGAAAAAAGAGACGTTTTTAAGAAAAAAGAGGAAAATAGAGACATTTTTAAGAAAAAAGTGGGAAAAAGAAACGTTTTTAAGAAGAAAGAGGAAAAAAGAGACGTTTTTAAAAAAAAGAGGAAAAAAAGAAACGTTTTTAAGAAGAAAGAGGAAAAAAGAGACATTTTTAAGAAAAAAGTGGAAAAAGGAGACGTTTTAAAGAAGAAAGAGGAAAAAAAAGAGGAAAAAAGAGAAGTTTTTAAGAAGAAAGAGGAAAAAAGAGACGTTTTTAAGAAAAAAGAGATGTTTTTAAGAATAATGAGGAAAAAAAGAGATGTTTTAAAGAAAAAAGAGGAAAAAATAGACGTTTTTAAGAAAAAAGAGACGTTTTTAAGTAGAAAGAGGAAAAAAGAGACGTTTTTAACAAAAAAGAGGAAAAAAGAGACGTTTTAAAGAAGAAAGAGGAAAAAAAGATGTTTTTAAGAATAAAGAGGAAAAAAGAGACGTTTTTAAGAAGAAAGAGGAAAAAAGAGACGTTTTAAAGAAAAAAGAGGAAAAAATAGATGTTTTTAAGAATAAAGAGGAAAAAAAGAGACGTTTTTAAGAAAAAAGAGGAAAAAATAGACGTTTTTATGAAATAAGAGGAAAAAAGAGACGTTTTTAAAAGAACGAGGAAAAAGGAGACGTTTTTAAGAAAAAAGAGACGTTTTTAAGAAGAAAGAGGAAAAAAGAGACGTTTTTAAGAAAAAAGAGATGTTTTTAAGAAGAAAGAGAAAAAAAGAGATGTTTGTAAAAGAAAGAGGAAAAAAGAGATGTTTTTAAGAAAAAAGAGACGTTTTTAAGAAGAGGAAAAAGGAGACGTTTTTAAGAAGAAAGAGGAAAAAAGAGACGTTTTTAAGAAGAAAGAGGAAAAAAGAGACGTTTTTAAGAAGAAAGAGGAAAAAAGAGACGTTTTAAAGAAGAGGAAAAAAGAGACGTTTTTAAGAAAAAAGAGACGTTTTTAAGAAAAAAGAGGAAAAAAGAGACGTTTTTAAGAAAAAGAGGAAAAAGAGACGTTTTTAAGAAGAAAGAGGAAAAAAGAGACGTTTTTTAAAAAAAGAGGAAAAAAGAAACGTTTTTAAGAAGAAAGAGGAAAAAAGAGATGTTTTTAAGAAAAAAGAGGAAAAAATAGACGTTTTTAAAAGAAAGAGGAAAAAGGAGACGTTTTTAAGAAGAAAGAGGAAAAAAGAGACATTTTTAAGAAAAAAGTGGAAAAAGGAGACGTCTTAAAGAAGAAAGAGGAAAAAGAGAAGTTTTTAAGAAGAAAGAGGAAAAAAGAGACGTTTTTAAGAAAAAAGAGATGTTTTTAAGAATAAAGAGGAAAAAAAGAGATGTTTTAAAGAAAAAAGAGGAAAAAATAGACGTTTTTAAGAAAAAGAGACGTTTTTAAGTAGAAAGAGGAAAAAAGAGACGTTTTTAAGAAAAAAGAGGAAAAAAGAGACGTTTTAAAGAAGAAAGAGGAAAAAAAGATGTTTTTAAGAATAAAGAGGAAAAAAGAGACGTTTTTAAGAAGAAAGAGGAAAAAAGAGACGTTTTAAAGAAAAAAGAGGAAAAAATAGATGTTTTTAAGAATAAAGAGGAAAAAAAGAGACGTTTTTAAGAAAAAAGAGGAAAAAATAGACGTTTTTATGAAAAAAGAGGAAAAAAGAGACGTTTTTAAAAGAACGAGGAAAAAGGAGACGTTTTTAAGAAAAAGAGACGTTTTTAAGAAGAAAGAGGAAAAAAGAGACGTTTTTAAGAAGAACGAGGAAAATAGAGACGTTTTTAAGAAAAAAGAGACGTTTTTAAGAAAAAAGAGGAAAAAAGAGACGTTTTTAAGAAGAAAGAGGAAAAAAGAGACGTTTTTAAGAAAAAAGAGGAAAAATAGATGTTTTTAAGAAGAAAGAGGAAAAAAGAGACGTTTTTAAGAAGAAAGAGGAAAAAAGAGACGTTTTAAGAAAAAAGAGGAAAAAATAGATGTTTTTAAGAAGAAAGAGGAAAAAAGAGATGTTTTTAAGATAAAAGAGGAAAAAAGAGACGTTTTTAAGAAAAAAGAGACGTTTTAAGAAAAAAGAGACGTTTTTAAGAAAAAAGAGGAAAAAAGAGACGTTTTTAAAAGAAAGAGGAAAAAAGAGACGTTTTTAAGAAAAAAGAGGAAAATAGAGACATTTTTAAGAAAAAAGTGGAAAAAAGAGACGTTTTTAAGAAGAAAGAGGAAAAAAGAGACGTTTTTTTAAAAAAGAGGAAAAAAAGAAACGTTTTTAAGAAGAAAGAGGAAAAAATAGACGTTTTTAAAAGAAAGAGGAAAAAGGAGACGTTTTAAAGAAGAAAGAGGAAAAAAGAGACATTTTTAAGAAAAAAGTGGAAAAAGGAGACGTTTTAAAGAAGATAGAGGAAAAAAAGAGGAAAAAAGAGAAGTTTTTAAGAAGAAAGAGGAAAAAAGAGACGTTTTTAAGAAAAAAGAGGAAAAAATAGACGTTTTTTGAAAAAGAGGAAAAAAGAGACGTTTTTAAAAGAACGAGGAAAAAGGAGACGTTTTTAAGAAAAAGAGACGTTTTTAAGAAGAAAGAGGAAAAAAGAGACGTTTTTAAGAAGAACGAGGAAAAAAGAGACGTTTTTAAGAAGAAAGAGGAAAAAAGAGACGTTTTTAAGAAAAAAGAGGAAAAAAGAGATGTTTTTAAGAAGAAAGAGGAAAAAAGAGACGTTTTTAAGAAGAAAGAGGAAAAAAGAGATGTTTTTAAGAAGAAAGAGAAAAAAAGAGACGTTTTTAAGAAAAAAGAGGAAAAAAGAGACGTTTTTTAAAAAAAGAGGAAAAAAAGAGACGTTTTTAAGAAAAAAGAGGAAAAAAGAGACGTTTTTAAGGAAACAGAGGAAAAAATAGACGTTTTTAAAAGAAAGAGGAAAAAAGAGACGTTTTTAAGAAAAAGAGGAAAATAGAGACATTTTTAAGAAAAAAGTGGAAAAAAGAGACGTTTTAAGAAGAAAGAGGAAAAAAAAGAGGAAAAAGAGACGTTTTTAAGAAAAAAGAGGAAAATAGAGACATTTTTAAGAAAAAAGTGGAAAAAAGAGACGTTTTTAAGAAGAAAGAGGAAAAGAAAGAGGAAAAAAGAGACGTTTTTAAGAAGAAAGAGGAAAATAGAGACGTTTTAAAGAAAAAAGAGGGAAAAAGAGACGTTTTTAAGAAAAAAGAGGAAAAAAGAGATGTTTTTAAGAAGAAAGAGGAAAAAGAGATGTTTTTAAGAATAAAGAGGAAAAAAGAGACGTTTTTAAGAAAAAAGAGGAAAAAAGAGACGTTTTACAGAAGAAAGAGGAAAAAAGAGACGTTTTTAAGAAGAAAGAGGAAAAAAGAGACGTTTTTTTGAAAAAAGAGGAAAAAAGAGACGTTTTAAAAGAACGAGGAAAAAGGAGACGTTTTTAAGAAAAAGAGACGTTTTTAAGAAAAAAGAGGAAAAAAGAGACGTTTTTAAGAAGAAAGAGGAAAAAATAGACGTTTTTAAGAAGAAAGAGGAAAAAAGAGACGTTTTTAAGAAAAAAGAGGAAAAAAGAGATGTTTTTAAGAAGAAAGAGGAAAAAAGAGACGTTTTTAAGAAGAAAGAGGAAAAAGAGACGTTTTTAAGAAAAAAGAGAAAAAAAGAGACGTTTTTAAGAAAAAGAGGAAAAAAGAGATGTTTTTAAGAAAAAAGAGACGTTTTTAAGGAAACAGAGGAAAAAATAGACGTTTTTAAAAGAAAGAGGAAAAAAGAGACGTTTTTAAGAAAAAAGAGGAAAATAGAGACATTTTTAAGAAAAAAGTGGAAAAAAGAGACGTTTTTAAGAAGAAAGAGGAAAAAAAAGAGGAAAAAGAGACGTTTTTAAGAAGAAAGAGACGTTTTTAAGAAAAAAGAGGAAAAAAGAGATGTTTTTAAGAAGAAAGAGGAAAAAGAGATGTTTTTAAGAATAAAGAGGAAAAAAGAGACGTTTTTAAGAAAAAAGAGGAAAAAAGAGACGTTTTAAAGAAGAAAGAGGAAAA